>NW_028273717.1:0-338134 GCF_024610735.1 Ursus americanus | reverse complement strand
GGACCCACAAGCCCCAGCGCCAGACTCACCCTCCCGCCCCGCTGCCACCCGGGCCTCTAGGGGCACCGCCCGGTCATCCAGGGCGGGAGAACGGGCAGGGTCCTCCGAGCCCCTGGTGACCTTCAAAGGCCCCCACACCAAAACGCTTGGGCCCACGCTCCTGCTCTTCAGCGCCCTCACCTCGGCCTGCCCCTCCGCTCGCCACACAGCTGGCAGATCGGGCCTGCTGGCCTCCTGGGGGCTAACCCTAACCCTAGCTTACCCTCGGAGGGGCTCATCCCAAGGTGCCTGGAGCGGCAATGCCGGGCATTGGAGACCCACGAGCCACAGTGCTGGACTCACCGTGCTGCCCCGCCGCCACACAGGCCGCTAGTGGCACCACCGGTCATTCAGGGCGGGAGAACGGGAAGGGCCCTTGGAGCCCCCGGCCTCTTTCGAAGGCCCCCCGCGCCAGAAAGCTTGCGCCCACTCTCCCGGTAGCCAGTGCCCTCACCTCGGCCCGCCCCTCCGCTCGCCGCACAGCCGGCGGATAGGGCCCGCCAGCCTCCTGGGGGATAACCCTATCCCTTCGTTGGCCCCCGAGAGGCCCCTCCCAACGGGCCTGGCACCGCAACACCTGGGTTTGCGGACCGCTAGCCCCAGCATCCGACTCACCATGCTCCCCCGCCGGCAACTGAGCCGCTAGGGGCACCGCCGGACATTCAGTGCGGGAGAACGGGCAGGGCTTCTTGAGCCCCGGCGACCTTCGAAGGCCCCCCGCGCCAAAACTCATGGGCCTACGCTACCGCTCGCCAGCGCCCTCACCTCGGCCCTCCCCTCTGCTCACCGCACAGCCGGTGGATTGGGCCTGCGGCCTCCTGGGGGCTAACCATAACCCTAGGTCAGCCTCCGAGGGGCCCCTGCAAAGGGGCCTGGTGCCGCAACACCGGGGATTGGGAACCCCCCAACCCCAGCGACGGACTCACCCTGTCGCCCTGCCGCCACCCGGGCCCCAGGGGCGCCGCAGGTCATTCAGGGCGGGAAAACGGGCAGGGTCCTCCGATCCCCCGGCGACCTTCGAAGGCTTACCGCGCCAAAACGCTTCGGCCAAGCTCCCGCTCGCCCGCGCCCTCACCTCGGCCCTCCCCTCCGCTCGCCGCACAGCTGGCACATCGGGCCTGCCGGCCTCCTGGGGGCTAACTGTAACCTTAGGTCGGCCCCCGAGGGGCCACTACCAAGGGTCTGCCCCCGCAACGCCGGGGATTGGGGACCCCCAAGCCCCAGTGCCGGGCTCACCCTGCTGCCCCGCCCCCCCGGGCCGCTAGTAGCGCCGCTGGTCATTCAGGGCAGGAGGACGGGTTGGGCCCTCCGAACCCCCGATGACCTTCGAAGGCCCCCCGTGCCAAAACGCTTGGGTCCACATTCTTGCTCTCAAGCGCCCTCACCTGGGTCCACCCCTCCGCTCGCCTCACAGCCGGCGGATCTGGCCTGCTGGCCCCCTGGGGGCTAACAATAACCCTTGGTCAGCCCCCTAGAGCCCTTCCAAAGGGGCCTGGCGCCCCAACGCCGAGGATTGGGGACCCCCAAGCCCCACCGCCCAAGTCACCCTAACACCCCTCCTCCACCCGGGCCGCTAGGGGAGCCGCCGGTCATTCAGGGCAGAAGAACATACAGGGCCCTCCAAGCCTCCAGCGACTTTCGAAGGACCCCCGCCCCAAAACGCCTGAGCCCACGCTCCCGCTCGCCAGCGGCCTCACCTCCGCCCGCCTCTCCGCTTGCCGCAGAGCTGGCGGATCGGGCTTCCGGCCTCCTGGGGGCTAAATCTAACCATAGGTCGGTCCCCTAGGGGCCCCAGCAAGGGGCCTAGAGCCGCAACACCGGGGATTGGAGAACCCCGAGCTCCAGCGCTGGACACAACCGGCTGCCCCGCTGCCACATGGGCCACTAGGGGCGCTGCCGGTCATTCAGGGCGGGACAAGGTGCAGGGCCCTCAGAGCCTCTGGCCACATTCGAAGGCCCCCCGCGCCCAAACGCTTGGGCCCACGCTCCTGCTCACAAGCGCCCTCACCTCGGCCTGCCCCTCTGCTCACCACACAGCCGGCGGATCGAGCCTGCCGGCCTCCTCGGAGCTAACCCTAACCCTAGGTGAGTCCCCGAGGGGCCCCTCCCAAGGGGCATGGCGCCAAAACGCCGGGGATTGGGAACCCCTGAGTCCCAGCGCCCGACTCACCCTACCGCCCCTCCTCCACCAGGGCTTTTAGGGGAGCCGCCCGTCATTCAGGGCGGGAGAACGGGCAGGGCCGTCCGAACCCCTGGCGACATTCGAAGGACCCCCGTGCCAAAATGACTGGGCCCACTCTCCAGATTGCCAGCGGCCTCACCTCCGACCACCCCTCCACTCACCGCAGAGCTGGCGGATCGGGCCTGCGGGCCTCCTGGGGGCTAACCCTTACCATATGTCGGCCCCCGAGGGGCCCCTAGCAAGGGGCCTGCAGTCGTAACACCGGGGATTGGGGACCCCTGAACCCCAGTGCCGGACTCACCCGGCCGCCCCGCTGCCACCTGCACCACTAGGAGCGCCACCGGTCATTCAGTGCGGGAGAACGGGCAGGGTCCTCCGATCCCCCCACGACCTTCGAAGGGCCCCCCGCACCAAAACACTTGACCCACGCTCCCGCTAGCCAGCGCCCTCACCTCGGCCCGCCCCTCCGCTCGCCGCACAGCCGTAGGATCGGGCCTGTCAGCCCCCTGGGTGTAACCCTAACCCTAGGTCTGTCCCCACGGGGCCCCTCCCAAGGGGCCTGGCATCGCAATGCCGGGGATTGGGGACCCCCGAGCACCAGTGCTGGACTCTCCCTGCCACCCCACCACCACCCAGTCCGCTAGGGGCGCCGCCGGTCATTCAGTGCTGGAGAACAGGCAGGGCCCTCTGAGCCCCCGCGACCTTCGTAGGCCCCTCGCGCCAAAATGCTTGGGCCCACGCTCCCACTCGCCAGCGCCCTCTTCTCGGCCCGCCCCTCCACTCGATGAACAGCTAGCGGATCAGGCCTGCCTGTTTCCTGGGGGCTAACACTAACCCTAGGTCAGACCCCAAGGGGCCACTTCCAAAGGCCTGGTGCCACAACGCCGGGGATTGGTGACCCCCAAGCCTCAGCGCCGGAGTCACCCTTCCGCCCCACAGCTACCGGGCCAGTAGGGACGCCACCAGTCATTCAGAGCGGGAGAATGGGCAGGGCCCTCCGAGCCCCTGGCGACCTTTGAGGCCCCCCACGCCAAAACGCTTGGGCGCACGCTCCCGCTAGCAAGCGCCCTCACCTCGGTCCGCCCCCCCTCTCGCCGCACAGACAGCGGATTGGGCCTGCCAGCCTCCTGGGAACTAACCCTAACTCTAGGTCTGCTCACGAGGGGCGCCTCCCAAGGGGCCTGGGGATGCCACGCCGGGGATTGGGGACCCTCAAGCCCCAGCGCATTACTTACCCTGCCGCCCTGCCGCCACCCGGGCTGCTAGGGGCGCCACCGGTTATTTAGGGCGGGAGAACGGGCAGGGCCCTCCGAGCCCCCAGTGACCTTTGAAGGCCCCCCGTGACAAAACGCTTGGGCCTAGGCTCCTGCTCGCCAGCACCCTCTCCTCAGCCCGCCCCTCCGCTCGCCGCACAGCCGGCAGATCGGGACTGAGGGCCTCCTGGGGCTAACCCTAACCCTAGGTCGGCTCCCGAGGGGCCCATCCCAAGGGGCCTGGCACCGCCACGCGGGTGATTGGGGACCCCCGAGCACCAGGGCTGAACTCACCCTGTCGCCCCGCTGCGACCCAGATCGCTAGGGGCACCGTCCTCATTCGGGGCTGGGGAACGGGCAGGGCCCTCTGAGCCCCCGGTGACCTTCGAAGGCCCGACACGCCAAAAGGCTTGGGCTCACGCTCCCGCTCGCCAGCGCCCTCACCTCGCCCCGCCCCTCCGTTCTCTGCACAGCCGGCGGATCGGGCCCCGGCCTCCTTTGGGTTAACCTCAACCCTAGGTCGGCCCCCGAGGGACCCCTCCCAAGGGGCCAGGCGCCGCCACGCCGGGGCATTTGGACCCCTGAGCCCTACTCCAGACTCACCCTGCCGCCCCGCCGCCACCCGGGACGCTAGGGGCGCCACCGGTCATTCAGGGAGGGAGTACGGGCAGGACCCTCCGAGCCCCCGATGACCTTCGAAGGCCCCCCGCACCAAAAGGCTTGGGCCTAAGCTCCCGCTCGCCAGCGCCCTCACCTCGGCTCACCCCTCCCCTCACCGCACAGCCGGCCAATCGGGCCTGCCGGCCTCCTTTGGGCTAACGAGAACCCTAGCTCGGCCCCCGAGGGACCCCTCTCAAGGGGCCTGGCAATGCCACGCCGGGTATTGGGGACCCCCGAGCCCGAGCTCCGGACTCACCCTGCCTCCCCGCCGCCACCCTGGCCGCTAGGGAGCCGCCGGGCATTCAGGGCGGGAGAACTTGCTGGGCCCTCCGAGCCCCCGGTGAGCTTCGAAGGCCCCCCATGCCAAAACGCTTGGGCCCACGCTCCCGCTTGCCAGCGCATTAACGTCGGCCCACCCCTCCGCTCGCTGCACAGCCGGCGGATTGGGCCCGCCGGCCTCCTTTGGGCTAACACTCACCATATGTTGGCCCCCGAGGGACCCCTCCCAAGTGCCTGGAGCCACCGCGCCGGGGATCGGGGACCACTGAGCCCCAGCTCCAGACTCATCCTGCCGACACGCCGCCACCCTGGCCGCTAGGGGCGCCACCGTTCATTTAGTGTGTGAGAATGGGCAGGGCCCTCCAAGCCCCCAGCGACAATCCAAGGCCCCCCGTGCCAAAACGCCTGGGCCCACGCTCCATCTCGCCAGAGCCCTCACCTCGGCCCGCCCCTCTGCTCGCCGCACAGCCGGCGGTTCGGGCCTGCCGGCCTCCTTTGGGCTAACCCTAAACCTAGGTCGGCCCAGAGGAGCCCCTCCCAAGGGGCCTGGCGCCGCCACGCTGGGGATTGGGGACACCCGAACCCCACCGCCGGACACACTCTGCCGCTCCTCACCACCCGGCCCGCTAGGGGCGCCGTCCTCATTCAGGGCGTTAGAATGGGCAGGGCCCCCCGGGCCCCTGGCGACCTTCGAAGGTCCCCCGCGACAAAACGCTTGGGGCCATGCTCCCGCTCGCCAGCGCCCTCACCTCGGCTAGCCCCTCCGCATGTGGCAGAGCAGGCGGATCGGGCCTGCCAGCCTCCTGGGGGCTAACCCGAACCCTAGGTCGGCCCCCAAGGGGCCCTTCCCAAGGGGCCTATCGCTGCAATGCCTGGGATTGGTGATCCCCGAGTCCCAGCGCCAGACGCACTGTGCCGCCCCGCCGCCACCCGGGCCGGTAGGAGAGCTGTCGGTCATTCAGGGCAGAACAACGGACAGGGCCCTCGGAGTCCCCAGCGCCGTTTGAAGGCCCTCCGCGCCAAAACCCTTGGGCCCACGCTCCCGCTCGCCAGCACCATCACTTCAGCCCACCCTCCGCTCCCTGCACAACCGGCGGATTGGGCCTGACGGTCCCCTGGGGGCTAAACCTAACCCTAGCTCGATCCCTCGAGGGGCCCCTCCCAAGGGGCCTGGTGCCGCAATGCCCGGGATTCCGGACCCACAAGCCCCAGCGCCAGACTCACCCTCCCGCCCCGCTGCCACCCGGGCCTCTAGGGGCACCGCCGGTCATCCAGGGCGGGAGAACGGGCAGGGTCCTCCGAGCCCCTGGTGACCTTCAAAGGCCCCCACACCAAAACGCTTGGGCCCACGCTCCTGCTCTTCAGCGCCCTCACCTCGGCCTGCCCCTCCGCTCGCCACACAGCTGGCAGATCGGGCCTGCTGGCCTCCTGGGGGCTAACCCTAACCCTAGCTTACCCTCGGAGGGGCTCATCCCAAGGTGCCTGGAGCGGCAATGCCGGGCATTGGAGACCCACGAGCCACAGTGCTGGACTCACCGTGCTGCCCCGCCGCCACACAGGCCGCTAGTGGCACCACCGGTCATTCAGGGCGGGAGAACGGGAAGGGCCCTTGGAGCCCCCGGCCTCTTTCGAAGGCCCCCCGCGCCAGAAAGCTTGCGCCCACTCTCCCGGTAGCCAGTGCCCTCACCTCGGCCCGCCCCTCCGCTCGCCGCACAGCCGGCGGATAGGGCCCGCCAGCCTCCTGGGGGATAACCCTATCCCTTCGTTGGCCCCCGAGAGGCCCCTCCCAACGGGCCTGGCACCGCAACACCTGGGTTTGCGGACCGCTAGCCCCAGCATCCGACTCACCATGCTCCCCCGCCGGCAACTGAGCCGCTAGGGGCACCGCCGGACATTCAGTGCGGGAGAACGGGCAGGGCTTCTTGAGCCCCGGCGACCTTCGAAGGCCCCCCGCGCCAAAACTCATGGGCCTACGCTACCGCTCGCCAGCGCCCTCACCTCGGCCCTCCCCTCTGCTCACCGCACAGCCGGTGGATTGGGCCTGCGGCCTCCTGGGGGCTAACCATAACCCTAGGTCAGCCTCCGAGGGGCCCCTGCAAAGGGGCCTGGTGCCGCAACACCGGGGATTGGGAACCCCCCAACCCCAGCGACGGACTCACCCTGTCGCCCTGCCGCCACCCGGGCCCCAGGGGCGCCGCAGGTCATTCAGGGCGGGAAAACGGGCAGGGTCCTCCGATCCCCCGGCGACCTTCGAAGGCTTACCGCGCCAAAACGCTTCGGCCAAGCTCCCGCTCGCCCGCGCCCTCACCTCGGCCCTCCCCTCCGCTCGCCGCACAGCTGGCACATCGGGCCTGCCGGCCTCCTGGGGGCTAACTGTAACCTTAGGTCGGCCCCCGAGGGGCCACTACCAAGGGTCTGCCCCCGCAACGCCGGGGATTGGGGACCCCCAAGCCCCAGTGCCGGGCTCACCCTGCTGCCCCGCCCCCCCGGGCCGCTAGTAGCGCCGCTGGTCATTCAGGGCAGGAGGACGGGTTGGGCCCTCCGAACCCCCGATGACCTTCGAAGGCCCCCCGTGCCAAAACGCTTGGGTCCACATTCTTGCTCTCAAGCGCCCTCACCTGGGTCCACCCCTCCGCTCGCCTCACAGCCGGCGGATCTGGCCTGCTGGCCCCCTGGGGGCTAACAATAACCCTTGGTCAGCCCCCTAGAGCCCTTCCAAAGGGGCCTGGCGCCCCAACGCCGAGGATTGGGGACCCCCAAGCCCCACCGCCCAAGTCACCCTAACACCCCTCCTCCACCCGGGCCGCTAGGGGAGCCGCCGGTCATTCAGGGCAGAAGAACATACAGGGCCCTCCAAGCCTCCAGCGACTTTCGAAGGACCCCCGCCCCAAAACGCCTGAGCCCACGCTCCCGCTCGCCAGCGGCCTCACCTCCGCCCGCCTCTCCGCTTGCCGCAGAGCTGGCGGATCGGGCTTCCGGCCTCCTGGGGGCTAAATCTAACCATAGGTCGGTCCCCTAGGGGCCCCAGCAAGGGGCCTAGAGCCGCAACACCGGGGATTGGAGAACCCCGAGCTCCAGCGCTGGACACAACCGGCTGCCCCGCTGCCACATGGGCCACTAGGGGCGCTGCCGGTCATTCAGGGCGGGACAAGGTGCAGGGCCCTCAGAGCCTCTGGCCACATTCGAAGGCCCCCCGCGCCCAAACGCTTGGGCCCACGCTCCTGCTCACAAGCGCCCTCACCTCGGCCTGCCCCTCTGCTCACCACACAGCCGGCGGATCGAGCCTGCCGGCCTCCTCGGAGCTAACCCTAACCCTAGGTGAGTCCCCGAGGGGCCCCTCCCAAGGGGCATGGCGCCAAAACGCCGGGGATTGGGAACCCCTGAGTCCCAGCGCCCGACTCACCCTACCGCCCCTCCTCCACCAGGGCTTTTAGGGGAGCCGCCCGTCATTCAGGGCGGGAGAACGGGCAGGGCCGTCCGAACCCCTGGCGACATTCGAAGGACCCCCGTGCCAAAATGACTGGGCCCACTCTCCAGATTGCCAGCGGCCTCACCTCCGACCACCCCTCCACTCACCGCAGAGCTGGCGGATCGGGCCTGCGGGCCTCCTGGGGGCTAACCCTTACCATATGTCGGCCCCCGAGGGGCCCCTAGCAAGGGGCCTGCAGTCGTAACACCGGGGATTGGGGACCCCTGAACCCCAGTGCCGGACTCACCCGGCCGCCCCGCTGCCACCTGCACCACTAGGAGCGCCACCGGTCATTCAGTGCGGGAGAACGGGCAGGGTCCTCCGATCCCCCCACGACCTTCGAAGGGCCCCCCGCACCAAAACACTTGACCCACGCTCCCGCTAGCCAGCGCCCTCACCTCGGCCCGCCCCTCCGCTCGCCGCACAGCCGTAGGATCGGGCCTGTCAGCCCCCTGGGTGTAACCCTAACCCTAGGTCTGTCCCCACGGGGCCCCTCCCAAGGGGCCTGGCATCGCAATGCCGGGGATTGGGGACCCCCGAGCACCAGTGCTGGACTCTCCCTGCCACCCCACCACCACCCAGTCCGCTAGGGGCGCCGCCGGTCATTCAGTGCTGGAGAACAGGCAGGGCCCTCTGAGCCCCCGCGACCTTCGTAGGCCCCTCGCGCCAAAATGCTTGGGCCCACGCTCCCACTCGCCAGCGCCCTCTTCTCGGCCCGCCCCTCCACTCGATGAACAGCTAGCGGATCAGGCCTGCCTGTTTCCTGGGGGCTAACACTAACCCTAGGTCAGACCCCAAGGGGCCACTTCCAAAGGCCTGGTGCCACAACGCCGGGGATTGGTGACCCCCAAGCCTCAGCGCCGGAGTCACCCTTCCGCCCCACAGCTACCGGGCCAGTAGGGACGCCACCAGTCATTCAGAGCGGGAGAATGGGCAGGGCCCTCCGAGCCCCTGGCGACCTTTGAGGCCCCCCACGCCAAAACGCTTGGGCGCACGCTCCCGCTAGCAAGCGCCCTCACCTCGGTCCGCCCCCCCTCTCGCCGCACAGACAGCGGATTGGGCCTGCCAGCCTCCTGGGAACTAACCCTAACTCTAGGTCTGCTCACGAGGGGCGCCTCCCAAGGGGCCTGGGGATGCCACGCCGGGGATTGGGGACCCTCAAGCCCCAGCGCATTACTTACCCTGCCGCCCTGCCGCCACCCGGGCTGCTAGGGGCGCCACCGGTTATTTAGGGCGGGAGAACGGGCAGGGCCCTCCGAGCCCCCAGTGACCTTTGAAGGCCCCCCGTGACAAAACGCTTGGGCCTAGGCTCCTGCTCGCCAGCACCCTCTCCTCAGCCCGCCCCTCCGCTCGCCGCACAGCCGGCAGATCGGGACTGAGGGCCTCCTGGGGCTAACCCTAACCCTAGGTCGGCTCCCGAGGGGCCCATCCCAAGGGGCCTGGCACCGCCACGCGGGTGATTGGGGACCCCCGAGCACCAGGGCTGAACTCACCCTGTCGCCCCGCTGCGACCCAGATCGCTAGGGGCACCGTCCTCATTCGGGGCTGGGGAACGGGCAGGGCCCTCTGAGCCCCCGGTGACCTTCGAAGGCCCGACACGCCAAAAGGCTTGGGCTCACGCTCCCGCTCGCCAGCGCCCTCACCTCGCCCCGCCCCTCCGTTCTCTGCACAGCCGGCGGATCGGGCCCCGGCCTCCTTTGGGTTAACCTCAACCCTAGGTCGGCCCCCGAGGGACCCCTCCCAAGGGGCCAGGCGCCGCCACGCCGGGGCATTTGGACCCCTGAGCCCTACTCCAGACTCACCCTGCCGCCCCGCCGCCACCCGGGACGCTAGGGGCGCCACCGGTCATTCAGGGAGGGAGTACGGGCAGGACCCTCCGAGCCCCCGATGACCTTCGAAGGCCCCCCGCACCAAAAGGCTTGGGCCTAAGCTCCCGCTCGCCAGCGCCCTCACCTCGGCTCACCCCTCCCCTCACCGCACAGCCGGCCAATCGGGCCTGCCGGCCTCCTTTGGGCTAACGAGAACCCTAGCTCGGCCCCCGAGGGACCCCTCTCAAGGGGCCTGGCAATGCCACGCCGGGTATTGGGGACCCCCGAGCCCGAGCTCCGGACTCACCCTGCCTCCCCGCCGCCACCCTGGCCGCTAGGGAGCCGCCGGGCATTCAGGGCGGGAGAACTTGCTGGGCCCTCCGAGCCCCCGGTGAGCTTCGAAGGCCCCCCATGCCAAAACGCTTGGGCCCACGCTCCCGCTTGCCAGCGCATTAACGTCGGCCCACCCCTCCGCTCGCTGCACAGCCGGCGGATTGGGCCCGCCGGCCTCCTTTGGGCTAACACTCACCATATGTTGGCCCCCGAGGGACCCCTCCCAAGTGCCTGGAGCCACCGCGCCGGGGATCGGGGACCACTGAGCCCCAGCTCCAGACTCATCCTGCCGACACGCCGCCACCCTGGCCGCTAGGGGCGCCACCGTTCATTTAGTGTGTGAGAATGGGCAGGGCCCTCCAAGCCCCCAGCGACAATCCAAGGCCCCCCGTGCCAAAACGCCTGGGCCCACGCTCCATCTCGCCAGAGCCCTCACCTCGGCCCGCCCCTCTGCTCGCCGCACAGCCGGCGGTTCGGGCCTGCCGGCCTCCTTTGGGCTAACCCTAAACCTAGGTCGGCCCAGAGGAGCCCCTCCCAAGGGGCCTGGCGCCGCCACGCTGGGGATTGGGGACACCCGAACCCCACCGCCGGACACACTCTGCCGCTCCTCACCACCCGGCCCGCTAGGGGCGCCGTCCTCATTCAGGGCGTTAGAATGGGCAGGGCCCCCCGGGCCCCTGGCGACCTTCGAAGGTCCCCCGCGACAAAACGCTTGGGGCCATGCTCCCGCTCGCCAGCGCCCTCACCTCGGCTAGCCCCTCCGCATGTGGCAGAGCAGGCGGATCGGGCCTGCCAGCCTCCTGGGGGCTAACCCGAACCCTAGGTCGGCCCCCAAGGGGCCCTTCCCAAGGGGCCTATCGCTGCAATGCCTGGGATTGGTGATCCCCGAGTCCCAGCGCCAGACGCACTGTGCCGCCCCGCCGCCACCCGGGCCGGTAGGAGAGCTGTCGGTCATTCAGGGCAGAACAACGGACAGGGCCCTCGGAGTCCCCAGCGCCGTTTGAAGGCCCTCCGCGCCAAAACCCTTGGGCCCACGCTCCCGCTCGCCAGCACCATCACTTCAGCCCACCCTCCGCTCCCTGCACAACCGGCGGATTGGGCCTGACGGTCCCCTGGGGGCTAAACCTAACCCTAGCTCGATCCCTCGAGGGGCCCCTCCCAAGGGGCCTGGTGCCGCAATGCCCGGGATTCCGGACCCACAAGCCCCAGCGCCAGACTCACCCTCCCGCCCCGCTGCCACCCGGGCCTCTAGGGGCACCGCCGGTCATCCAGGGCGGGAGAACGGGCAGGGTCCTCCGAGCCCCTGGTGACCTTCAAAGGCCCCCACACCAAAACGCTTGGGCCCACGCTCCTGCTCTTCAGCGCCCTCACCTCGGCCTGCCCCTCCGCTCGCCACACAGCTGGCAGATCGGGCCTGCTGGCCTCCTGGGGGCTAACCCTAACCCTAGCTTACCCTCGGAGGGGCTCATCCCAAGGTGCCTGGAGCGGCAATGCCGGGCATTGGAGACCCACGAGCCACAGTGCTGGACTCACCGTGCTGCCCCGCCGCCACACAGGCCGCTAGTGGCACCACCGGTCATTCAGGGCGGGAGAACGGGAAGGGCCCTTGGAGCCCCCGGCCTCTTTCGAAGGCCCCCCGCGCCAGAAAGCTTGCGCCCACTCTCCCGGTAGCCAGTGCCCTCACCTCGGCCCGCCCCTCCGCTCGCCGCACAGCCGGCGGATAGGGCCCGCCAGCCTCCTGGGGGATAACCCTATCCCTTCGTTGGCCCCCGAGAGGCCCCTCCCAACGGGCCTGGCACCGCAACACCTGGGTTTGCGGACCGCTAGCCCCAGCATCCGACTCACCATGCTCCCCCGCCGGCAACTGAGCCGCTAGGGGCACCGCCGGACATTCAGTGCGGGAGAACGGGCAGGGCTTCTTGAGCCCCGGCGACCTTCGAAGGCCCCCCGCGCCAAAACTCATGGGCCTACGCTACCGCTCGCCAGCGCCCTCACCTCGGCCCTCCCCTCTGCTCACCGCACAGCCGGTGGATTGGGCCTGCGGCCTCCTGGGGGCTAACCATAACCCTAGGTCAGCCTCCGAGGGGCCCCTGCAAAGGGGCCTGGTGCCGCAACACCGGGGATTGGGAACCCCCCAACCCCAGCGACGGACTCACCCTGTCGCCCTGCCGCCACCCGGGCCCCAGGGGCGCCGCAGGTCATTCAGGGCGGGAAAACGGGCAGGGTCCTCCGATCCCCCGGCGACCTTCGAAGGCTTACCGCGCCAAAACGCTTCGGCCAAGCTCCCGCTCGCCCGCGCCCTCACCTCGGCCCTCCCCTCCGCTCGCCGCACAGCTGGCACATCGGGCCTGCCGGCCTCCTGGGGGCTAACTGTAACCTTAGGTCGGCCCCCGAGGGGCCACTACCAAGGGTCTGCCCCCGCAACGCCGGGGATTGGGGACCCCCAAGCCCCAGTGCCGGGCTCACCCTGCTGCCCCGCCCCCCCGGGCCGCTAGTAGCGCCGCTGGTCATTCAGGGCAGGAGGACGGGTTGGGCCCTCCGAACCCCCGATGACCTTCGAAGGCCCCCCGTGCCAAAACGCTTGGGTCCACATTCTTGCTCTCAAGCGCCCTCACCTGGGTCCACCCCTCCGCTCGCCTCACAGCCGGCGGATCTGGCCTGCTGGCCCCCTGGGGGCTAACAATAACCCTTGGTCAGCCCCCTAGAGCCCTTCCAAAGGGGCCTGGCGCCCCAACGCCGAGGATTGGGGACCCCCAAGCCCCACCGCCCAAGTCACCCTAACACCCCTCCTCCACCCGGGCCGCTAGGGGAGCCGCCGGTCATTCAGGGCAGAAGAACATACAGGGCCCTCCAAGCCTCCAGCGACTTTCGAAGGACCCCCGCCCCAAAACGCCTGAGCCCACGCTCCCGCTCGCCAGCGGCCTCACCTCCGCCCGCCTCTCCGCTTGCCGCAGAGCTGGCGGATCGGGCTTCCGGCCTCCTGGGGGCTAAATCTAACCATAGGTCGGTCCCCTAGGGGCCCCAGCAAGGGGCCTAGAGCCGCAACACCGGGGATTGGAGAACCCCGAGCTCCAGCGCTGGACACAACCGGCTGCCCCGCTGCCACATGGGCCACTAGGGGCGCTGCCGGTCATTCAGGGCGGGACAAGGTGCAGGGCCCTCAGAGCCTCTGGCCACATTCGAAGGCCCCCCGCGCCCAAACGCTTGGGCCCACGCTCCTGCTCACAAGCGCCCTCACCTCGGCCTGCCCCTCTGCTCACCACACAGCCGGCGGATCGAGCCTGCCGGCCTCCTCGGAGCTAACCCTAACCCTAGGTGAGTCCCCGAGGGGCCCCTCCCAAGGGGCATGGCGCCAAAACGCCGGGGATTGGGAACCCCTGAGTCCCAGCGCCCGACTCACCCTACCGCCCCTCCTCCACCAGGGCTTTTAGGGGAGCCGCCCGTCATTCAGGGCGGGAGAACGGGCAGGGCCGTCCGAACCCCTGGCGACATTCGAAGGACCCCCGTGCCAAAATGACTGGGCCCACTCTCCAGATTGCCAGCGGCCTCACCTCCGACCACCCCTCCACTCACCGCAGAGCTGGCGGATCGGGCCTGCGGGCCTCCTGGGGGCTAACCCTTACCATATGTCGGCCCCCGAGGGGCCCCTAGCAAGGGGCCTGCAGTCGTAACACCGGGGATTGGGGACCCCTGAACCCCAGTGCCGGACTCACCCGGCCGCCCCGCTGCCACCTGCACCACTAGGAGCGCCACCGGTCATTCAGTGCGGGAGAACGGGCAGGGTCCTCCGATCCCCCCACGACCTTCGAAGGGCCCCCCGCACCAAAACACTTGACCCACGCTCCCGCTAGCCAGCGCCCTCACCTCGGCCCGCCCCTCCGCTCGCCGCACAGCCGTAGGATCGGGCCTGTCAGCCCCCTGGGTGTAACCCTAACCCTAGGTCTGTCCCCACGGGGCCCCTCCCAAGGGGCCTGGCATCGCAATGCCGGGGATTGGGGACCCCCGAGCACCAGTGCTGGACTCTCCCTGCCACCCCACCACCACCCAGTCCGCTAGGGGCGCCGCCGGTCATTCAGTGCTGGAGAACAGGCAGGGCCCTCTGAGCCCCCGCGACCTTCGTAGGCCCCTCACGCCAAAATGCTTGGGCCCACGCTCCCACTCGCCAGCGCCCTCTTCTCGGCCCGCCCCTCCACTCGATGAACAGCTAGCGGATCAGGCCTGCCTGTTTCCTGGGGGCTAACACTAACCCTAGGTCAGACCCCAAGGGGCCACTTCCAAAGGCCTGGTGCCACAACGCCGGGGATTGGTGACCCCCAAGCCTCAGCGCCGGAGTCACCCTTCCGCCCCACAGCTACCGGGCCAGTAGGGACGCCACCAGTCATTCAGAGCGGGAGAATGGGCAGGGCCCTCCGAGCCCCTGGCGACCTTTGAGGCCCCCCACGCCAAAACGCTTGGGCGCACGCTCCCGCTAGCAAGCGCCCTCACCTCGGTCCGCCCCCCCTCTCGCCGCACAGACAGCGGATTGGGCCTGCCAGCCTCCTGGGAACTAACCCTAACTCTAGGTCTGCTCACGAGGGGCGCCTCCCAAGGGGCCTGGGGATGCCACGCCGGGGATTGGGGACCCTCAAGCCCCAGCGCATTACTTACCCTGCCGCCCTGCCGCCACCCGGGCTGCTAGGGGCGCCACCGGTTATTTAGGGCGGGAGAACGGGCAGGGCCCTCCGAGCCCCCAGTGACCTTTGAAGGCCCCCCGTGACAAAACGCTTGGGCCTAGGCTCCTGCTCGCCAGCACCCTCTCCTCAGCCCGCCCCTCCGCTCGCCGCACAGCCGGCAGATCGGGACTGAGGGCCTCCTGGGGCTAACCCTAACCCTAGGTCGGCTCCCGAGGGGCCCATCCCAAGGGGCCTGGCACCGCCACGCGGGTGATTGGGGACCCCCGAGCACCAGGGCTGAACTCACCCTGTCGCCCCGCTGCGACCCAGATCGCTAGGGGCACCGTCCTCATTCGGGGCTGGGGAACGGGCAGGGCCCTCTGAGCCCCCGGTGACCTTCGAAGGCCCGACACGCCAAAAGGCTTGGGCTCACGCTCCCGCTCGCCAGCGCCCTCACCTCGCCCCGCCCCTCCGTTCTCTGCACAGCCGGCGGATCGGGCCCCGGCCTCCTTTGGGTTAACCTCAACCCTAGGTCGGCCCCCGAGGGACCCCTCCCAAGGGGCCAGGCGCCGCCACGCCGGGGCATTTGGACCCCTGAGCCCTACTCCAGACTCACCCTGCCGCCCCGCCGCCACCCGGGACGCTAGGGGCGCCACTGGTCATTCAGGGAGGGAGTACGGGCAGGACCCTCCGAGCCCCCGATGACCTTCGAAGGCCCCCCGCACCAAAAGGCTTGGGCCTAAGCTCCCGCTCGCCAGCGCCCTCACCTCGGCTCACCCCTCCCCTCACCGCACAGCCGGCCAATCGGGCCTGCCGGCCTCCTTTGGGCTAACGAGAACCCTAGCTCGGCCCCCGAGGGACCCCTCTCAAGGGGCCTGGCAATGCCACGCCGGGTATTGGGGACCCCCGAGCCCGAGCTCCGGACTCACCCTGCCTCCCCGCCGCCACCCTGGCCGCTAGGGAGCCGCCGGGCATTCAGGGCGGGAGAACTTGCTGGGCCCTCCGAGCCCCCGGTGAGCTTCGAAGGCCCCCCATGCCAAAACGCTTGGGCCCACGCTCCCGCTTGCCAGCGCATTAACGTCGGCCCACCCCTCCGCTCGCTGCACAGCCGGCGGATTGGGCCCGCCGGCCTCCTTTGGGCTAACACTCACCATATGTTGGCCCCCGAGGGACCCCTCCCAAGTGCCTGGAGCCACCGCGCCGGGGATCGGGGACCACTGAGCCCCAGCTCCAGACTCATCCTGCCGACACGCCGCCACCCTGGCCGCTAGGGGCGCCACCGTTCATTTAGTGTGTGAGAATGGGCAGGGCCCTCCAAGCCCCCAGCGACAATCCAAGGCCCCCCGTGCCAAAACGCCTGGGCCCACGCTCCATCTCGCCAGAGCCCTCACCTCGGCCCGCCCCTCTGCTCGCCGCACAGCCGGCGGTTCGGGCCTGCCGGCCTCCTTTGGGCTAACCCTAAACCTAGGTCGGCCCAGAGGAGCCCCTCCCAAGGGGCCTGGCGCCGCCACGCTGGGGATTGGGGACACCCGAACCCCACCGCCGGACACACTCTGCCGCTCCTCACCACCCGGCCCGCTAGGGGCGCCGTCCTCATTCAGGGCGTTAGAATGGGCAGGGCCCCCCGGGCCCCTGGCGACCTTCGAAGGTCCCCCGCGACAAAACGCTTGGGGCCATGCTCCCGCTCGCCAGCGCCCTCACCTCGGCTAGCCCCTCCGCATGTGGCAGAGCAGGCGGATCGGGCCTGCCAGCCTCCTGGGGGCTAACCCGAACCCTAGGTCGGCCCCCAAGGGGCCCTTCCCAAGGGGCCTATCGCTGCAATGCCTGGGATTGGTGATCCCCGAGTCCCAGCGCCAGACGCACTGTGCCGCCCCGCCGCCACCCGGGCCGGTAGGAGAGCTGTCGGTCATTCAGGGCAGAACAACGGACAGGGCCCTCGGAGTCCCCAGCGCCGTTTGAAGGCCCTCCGCGCCAAAACCCTTGGGCCCACGCTCCCGCTCGCCAGCACCATCACTTCAGCCCACCCTCCGCTCCCTGCACAACTGGCGGATTGGGCCTGACGGTCCCCTGGGGGCTAAACCTAACCCTAGCTCGATCCCTCGAGGGGCCCCTCCCAAGGGGCCTGGTGCCGCAATGCCCGGGATTCCGGACCCACAAGCCCCAGCGCCAGACTCACCCTCCCTCCCCGCTGCCACCCGGGCCTCTAGGGGCACCGCCGGTCATCCAGGGCGGGAGAACGGGAAGGGCCCTTGGAGCCCCCCGCCTCTTTCAAAGGCCCCCCGCGCCAGAAAGCTTGCGCCCACTCTCCCGGTAGCCAGTGCCCTCACCTCGGCCCGCCCCTCCGCTCGCCGCACAGCCGGCGGATAGGGCCCGCCAGCCTCCTGGGGGCTAACCCTATCCCTTCGTCGGCCCCTGAGAGGCCCCTCCCAACGGGCCTGGCACCGCAACACCTGGGTTTGCGGACCGCTAGCCCCAGCATCCGACTCACCATGCTCCCCCGCCGGCAACTGAGCCGCTAGGGGCACCGCCGGACATTCAGTGCGGGAGAACGGGCAGGGCTTCTTGAGCCCTGGCGACCTTCGAAGGCCCCCCGCGCCAAAACTCATGGGCCTACGCTACCGCTCGCCAGCGCCCTCACCTCGGCCCTCCCCTCTGCTCACCGCACAGCCGGTGGATTGGGCCTGCGGCCTCCTGGGGGCTAACCATAACCCTAGGTCAGCCTCCGAGGGGCCCCTGCAAAGGGGCCTGGTGCCGCAACACCGGGGATTGGGAACCCCCCAACCCCAGCGACGGACTCACCCTGTCAGCCTGCCGCCACCCGGGCCCCAGGGGCGCCGCAGGTCATTCAGGGCGGGAAAACGGGCAGGGTCCTCCGATCCCCCGGCGACCTTCGAAGGCTTCCCGCGCCAAAACGCTTGGGCCCACGCTCCTGCTCTTCAGCGCCCTCACATCGGCCTGCCCCTCCGCTCGCCACACAGCTGGCAGATCGGGCCTGCCGGCCTCCTCGGAGCTAACCCTAACCCTAGGTTGGCCCCCCAGGGTCCCCTCCCAAGGGGACTGTCGACGCAACACTGGGGATTGATGACCCCCAGCCCCAGTGCCGGGCTCACCCTGCTGCCCCGCCGGCACCTAGGCAGCTAGGGCACCGCCGGTCATTCAGGGTGGGAGAATGGACAGGGCCCTCCCAGTCCCAGTGAACTTCTAAGGCCCCAGGCGCCAGAATGCTTCGGCCCATGCTTCCGCTCACCAGCGCCCTCACCTCAGCCAGCCCCTCTGCTGGCCGCACAGCCAGTGGATCGGGCCTGCGGGCCTCCTGGGGGCTAACCCTAACCCTAGGTTGGCCCCCGAGGGGAACCTCCCAAGGGGCCTGGCGCAGCAATGCCAGGGATTGGGGACCCCTGAGCTCCAGCGCCAGACTCACCCTGCCGCCCCGATGCCACCCGAGCCGCTATGGGCGCTGCCGGTCATTCAGTGCGGGAGAACAGGCAGGGCCCTTCGAGCCCCTGGAGACCTTCGAAGGTCCAACTTGCGAATACGCTTGGGCCCACACTCCTGCTCGCTAGCACCCACATCTCGGCCCGCCCTTCCGCTTGCCGCACACCCGGCAGATCAGGCCTGCCCGCATCCTGGGGGCTAACTCTAACATTTGGTCGGCCCAGGAGGGGCCCCTCCCAAGGGGCCTTGCACCGCAACACCGGGGATTGGGGACACCCGAGCCCCAGCGCCAGACTCTACCTGCCGCCCTGCCGCCAACTGGGCCAGTAAGGGCGCCGCCGATCATTCAAGGAGGGAGAAGGGGCAGGGCCCTCTGAGCCCCTTGCGACCTTCGAAGACCTCCTGCGCTAAAACGCTTGGGCCCACTTTCCTGCTCGCCAGCGCCCTCACCTCGGCCCGCACCTCCACTCGCCGCACAGTGTGCGGATTGGGCCTGACGGTCTTTTTGGGGCTAACCTTAACCCTAGGTCGTCGCCCCAGGGGCCCCTCCCAAGGGTCCTGGTGCCACTACGCCGGGGATCTGGTACCCCAAGCCCCAGAGCCAGACTCAACCTCCCACATCGCTGCCACCTGGGCCGCTAGGGGCGCCGCTGGTCATTCAGGGTGGGAGAACAGACAGGGCCCTGGAGAAACTGGCGACATTTGAAGCCTCCCGCGCCAAAATGCAGGGGCCCACCATCCCGCTCCCCAGCACCTTTACCTCGGCCCACCCACCTCTAGCCGCCTAGCCAGAGGATCATGCCTGCCGGCCTAATGGGGTCTAAATCTAACCCTAGGTCGGCTCACGAGGAGCCCTTCCCAGGGGCCTGGCACTGCAACACCGGGGATTGGGATTACCTGAGCCGCAGCGTGGGACTCACTCTGCTGCCCCACCACCAACGGAGCCGCTAGGGGCACGCCGGTTATTCAGGGTGTTAGAACGTGCAGGGCCCTCTGAGCCTCTAGCGACGTTCAAAGGCCCCTGCACCAAAACGCTGGATACCATACTCCCGCTAGCCAGCGCCCTCACCTCGGCCCACTCCTCTGCTCGCCGCACAGCCGGCGCATTGGTCCTGCTGGCCTACTGAGGTCTAACCCTAACTCTAAACCCTAACCCCTAACCTTAAACCCTAAACCTTAACCCCTAACCCTACCCAAAATCTAACCATAACCCCTAATCCTTAAACCCTAAACCCTAACATTAACACTAAACCCTAAACCCTAACCCTAATCCCGAAGCCCTAAACAATAAACCCTAACCTTAACCACTAACCCCAAACCCTAACCCTACCCTTAACGCTACCCCTTCAGCTAACCCTACCCCTAACCCGTAAACTAACCCTAAACCTAAACCTAACCCGTACCCTAACCTGTACCCTAACCTTAACCCTAAACCCTAAACCCTGACCCTAACCCATACCCTAAATCGTACCATAACCTGTACCCTAACCCAACCCATAACCTAACCCTAACCCGTACCCTAACTGTAACCCTAAACCCTAAACCGTAACCCGTACCCTACCCTAACCAGTACCCTTACCTTAACCTTAACCCATACCCTAACCCGTACACTAACCCATACCCTAACCCGTACACTATCCCAAACCCGGACCCTAACCCATGCCCTAACCCATACCTAACCCTAACCTGTACCCTAACCTGTACCCTAACCCATACCCTAACCATAAACCGTACCCTATACCTATCCCTAACCCGTTCCCTAACCCGTACCCTAACCCTAACCCTAAACCGTAACCTAACCTGTACCATAACCCTAAACTGTAACCTAACCCTAACCCGTACCCTAACCCTAACCCATACCCTAAACCGTACCCAAATCCGTACGACAACACTTACCCTAAACCGTACCCTAACACGTACCCTAAACTATACCCTAATGCGTACCCTAACTCGTACCCTAACCCTAACCCATACCCTAAACCTAACCCGTACTCCAACCCTAACCCCAACCCTAACCCCAAACCCTAAACCCTAACCCGTACCCTAAACCCTAATCTGTACCCTAACCCATAACCTCTAACCTGTAACCCCTAAACCCAACCCTAACCCGTACCCTCTCCTTCCCCTAACTCTAACCTCTACCCTCACCCATACCCTAACCGTAACCCATACCCTAACCTGAACCCATACCCTAATCCATACCCTAACCCCGGGGATTGGGTACACCTGAGCACCACCACGGGACTCAACCTGCCAGCCCTCAGGTAACCATGCCCCTTGGGGCGCCACAGAGCATCCCATGCAGGAGAACTGGTAGTGCCCCCCTGAGCCCCCAGCGATCCTCGTCGGACCCATACACCCCAACCCTGAGGCCCACGCTCATCCCACCCCACGCCTTCCCTTCAGCTTGCCACCGAGCTCATCACAGAGCCGGCAGATTAGGCCTGCCGGGTTCCTGGGGCCTACAACTGACCCTAGGTCAGCTGGGTAGGGCCCCTCCCCTGGGGCCCGGTGCCGTAGCCCCAGGGACTGGGGACACCTGAGCCCCACTGCAGGACAAAGCCTGCCAGCCTGCAGGAAACCGTGCCCCTTGGGAGGCTATAGAGCATTCAGGGCGGGAGAACCAGGAGGGCCCCCAGAGCCCCCGGCGAACTTTGGTGATCCCTAAACCCAACCTTGAAGTCCATGCTCACCGCAGCCCGCACCCTCACCTCAGCCCATGGCAGAGATCGCCACATAGTGGGCAGATCTGGCCTGCGGGGTTCCTGGGCGCCAACCCTAACCCTAGTTCATCTGTGGAGGGGCCCCTTCCCAGGAGCCTGGAGCTGCAGCCACGGGGATTCGGGACACCTGAGCCCCACAGCAGGACTCAGTCTGCCACCCCACAGGAAACCATGCGCCTTGGGAGGCCATAGAGCATTCAGGGCGGGAGAACCAGGAGGGCACTCCTGAGCCACCAGCGAACTTTGGCGGCCTCCCACACCCCAACCCTGAGTCCCACGCTCACCCTCCCCACACCCTCACCTCAGCCCGTGTAGCTAGCCATACAGCCAGCAGATCGGGCCTGCGGGGCTCCTGGGGCCTAACCCTAGCCCTAGGTCGGCCTCAGGTGTGGGGGCCTCCCCAGGAGCCTTACACTGCAGCCCCGGGGAATTGGGATACCTGTACCCCACCAGAGGACTCAGCTTGCCACCTGACAGGAAACATTGCCCCTTGGGGCTCTATGGAGCCTACAGGGCACGAGAACTTGGGGAGGCCCTCAGAGCCCATCCCCACATTTGGCAGCCCCCCGTGCCCCAACCTTGAGGCCCATGCTCACCCTCCCCATGGCCTCCTCTCAGCCCTCCACAAAGCTCACCTCACAGCCTGCAGATTGTCCCTGCCGGGCTCCGGGACCCTAACCCTTACCCTAGGTTGGCCACAGAGGGGCCCCTCCCCAGGGTCCTGGCACCACAGTCCGGGGGACTGGGGACACCCAAGCCCCACCGTAGGACTCAGCCTGCAGCCCACAGTAAACTGTACCATTTTGGTGCACAACAGAGCAGTCAGGGCAAGAGAATTGGGGCACCCCCAGAGAGCCCCTTCTGGTGAACCCCGAACTTTGTGGGCCCTTCCGGATGAAACCCCAAGGCTCACACACACCCGCCCTTGTGCCCTCATCTCACTCGGCCTGGGAGCTCTCTGAGCACTGGGCAGTTCAGACCTGCTGTCCTTGAGGCCTAACCTAACCCTGGGTCTTCTGCTGAGGGTCCCTCCCCGTTTGCCTGCCTCCAAGGCACCAGGCATTGGGCTCACCTCTGCACGACTAGAAGACTCAGCCTGCCCCACAGCAGGAAACTGTCCATTTGGGGCTGCAGCAAGGATTCATAGGAAAATCAGAGGGTCCCCCTCAGCCCATCCCAGGCAACCCCACTTTCAGAGATATCCCCGGATCCAATTTGTAGCTTCACACTGAACTTGCTCTCCACGGAGATCTTTTGAAATTCTCCACAATTCCAACTGATGGCATTATCCAGCTTCAGTGCCTTACCCAGCTTTAGGTCTTGAGATGGATTAAAATGGGAAGTCACTTCACTGATGACGACGTACTGGTGACCAAAAGATACATGCATAAATGCTTCATATCACTTGGCTTCAGGGAAATGCAAATCTAAACCCCTATACATGCCATATCACACGAGGCCAAATATCTAAAAATAAGAAGACATGAAACTATACATGTTGGAGAGGATGTGGAGAAACGGGAACCCTCTTACACCCCTATACGAATGCAGTCCGGTACAGCCACTCCTGAAAATGGTACGGAGTTTCCTCAAGAAGTTATAAATAAAGCTACCCTATGTCCCAGCAATTGCACTACTGGGTATTTACCCCAAAGCGACAGGTACTGAAGACGGGACACATGCACCACAGTGTTCATAGCAGCAATATCCATAATAGACAAGCTGTGGAAGGAGTGCAGATGACCATGGATAGATGAATGGATAAAGAAGATGTGGATCATATATATAATGGAATATTACTCAGCCATCAGAAAGGATGAATACTTACCATCACACTGACCTGGGTGGAGCTGGAGGGTATTATGCTGAGTGGAATAAGTCAATGAAAGAAAGACAATGATCATATGCTTTCACTCCTATGTGGAATATCAGAAACAAGGAAGAAGACCATAGGGGAAGGAAGGGAAAATAGAATGGGAAGTCATCAGAGAGGGGGAAAACCCATGATGGACTCTTAACTATCACAAGAAACTGATGATTGTTGGAGGAGAAGTTGGGGGGGGTAACTGGGTGAGTAGCATTAAGGAGGTCACACGATACAATGAGCACTGGGTGTTACACACAACTGAAAATTGATTGAAGACTACATCTGAAACTAATGATGTACTGTAAGTTGGCTAATTGAATTTAAATTAAAGAACAAAAGACCTTGAATAAACAATCCTAAACATTTGTATGGAACCACTAAAGATTCCGAACAGCCAGTGCAATGTGGAAAAGAAAAACAAAGCTGGAGGACTCACAATTTCAGATTTCAGGTTATACTACAAAGCTGCAGTCATCCTAACAAGACAGTATGGCACAAAAATAGACACAGCGACCAAAGGAACAGGATACAAGTTCAGACAGAAACCCACAATTATGTGGTCCATGAATCTTCCACAAAGCAAGCAACGATATCAAAAGGGAAAAGGACAGTCTCTACAACAAATGGTGTTGGGAAAACTAGACAGCTACGCACAAAAGAATGAAATTAAACTGCTTTCTTACACAATACAGACAAACACAAAACAGTTTCAAGACCTCAATATGAGACCTGAATCCATAAAAATCCTACAGGAGGGAAGACAGTAACTTCTTGACATGGACCATACCAACGTTTTTCTGGACTGTGTCCTGACAAAGGAAATGAAAGCAAAAATAAACTATTGGGAATACAGTAAAATAAAAAGTTTCCATACGGCAGAAGAACAATGAAAACGTAAAAATAATAAGACAACCTACTCAAAGGGAGAAGATATTTGCAAAGATCATATGCAATGAAGGGATAGTGTCCAAAACATATAGAACTGATCCTACTCGACCCCCCAAAAAACAAATAATCCAGTTAAAAAATAGGCAGAAGCCATGGACAGACATTTCTCCAAAGAAGAAATACAAATGGCCAACAGTCCCGTGAAAAGATGTTCACCATCACCCATCATCAGGAAAATGTAAATCCAAAGGACAATGAGGTAATACCTCAAACCTGTCAGAATGGCTAACATCAAAAGCACAACAAAGAGCAGGTGTTGGGAGGATGTGGATAAAGGGGAATCCTCGCGAACAGTGGGTGGGAATGCAAACTGTGGTGGCCACCGTGGAAAACACTACGAAGGTTCCTCAAAAATTAAATATAGAACTACCCTATGATCCAACAATCACACTACTCCTATTTACACAAAGAATAGGAAAACAGTAACGTAAAAGGATACGTGCACCCCTATGTTTCTTGCACCATTATTTACAATATCACAATATGGAAGCAACCCAAGTGTCTGTAGAAAAATTGACAAATGAGATGATAGATGTGTGTATTCACACACACACACACACACACGGACACACACACACACACACACACACACACACACATACACACACACAATGGAGTATTACTCGGCTTGAAAAAGAATGAAACCTTGCCATTTGCAGACACATGGATGGAGCTAGAGAGAATTATCCTAACTAAAATCAGGCAGAGAAGGAAAAATCCCATACAATGTCACTCTAATGGGGAACATAAGAAACAAACAAAAATAAATAACTAAAAGAGAAAAAGGAGATACACCAAAATACAAACTCTTAACAATAGAGAACAAACGGATGGTTACCAGAGAGGAGGTGGATAGAGCGATGAGTGAAATAGATGAAGGGGATTAAGAGGACGCTTTTCTTGATGACCACTGAGTAATATATAATTACTGAATCATTCTATTGTACACCTGAAACAAATGTAACACTGTATGTTAGCTCTACTGGAATTAAAATAAATTTTTTAAAAGATTTTTCTTTCAGGAACCTCTTTGAAAAATCTTTTCCTGTGCAATGTGCATAAGCCCTACTTGGGAGGATTCACTCTACAATAATTATTCACTTCATGCCTCAAATTCAGATTTCACTGAGTTCTTATCGTGGATCCCAGCCCGCGGGAGCCATGGTCCTTTTCAGTCCAGGCTCAGCACCTATGCATTCAAGATTGGAAGTAGAGACACATGTCACTTCACAGTCCAGAAAGCTATTATTGTTTCTGTTTCAGTGTGAGAGAGTCACAGACTTTGGGACAGGTTTCAGAGCAGGTTTATTATGGATCCTGGATCTCTACTTCAATGTTCATTGCCTGGATCCCTTTGGCTAATAGGTTTCCTGTGGATGGGCTTGCTTCCAAGCACATACATGGAAGATGCAAAGGTGGGTGGGCTTGCTGCGGGACAGGAAGAAGACCAAAATCAGACAAGGGTCAGACCCCTTCCCTGATCCAGGAACTGCTACGGGAAAGGGTACAGGTGGGAGAATTCATGCAAAACTCCAAGGTCACCAGCTGAACACAGGAGGCACAGGTCAAGGGATCTGGAGATGCAGGGGTTGAAGGCTGCTCTGAGCTACCTCTGGGAGGAAGGGAGGGATGGAATGAGAAGGAGACACTGCCTGCTCCTGGCCCATGCCAGCTGCCCACCGCTCCGACACGCATCAGTCTACACAGCTGACACAGCTTGGGCTCAGGATGGGCTGTCTCGGGTCCCTCAATCCTCAGTGGGACAGTTGGCCCCAGGGCTCAGAGACATGCTGAGGGAGATGAGAGGGAAAGCTGCCCCACCCAGGTCATCCCCTCCTTGAGCAGACTGCCCTTCAGAACTGCTAAAAAAAAAAACACTAACGGGGTTGAAAGACATGCCATGGATGAACTAAGGCATAGAGATATGTAAAATAACATTCATTTTTAAGTTCAGAGCTGTCATCTCAGGAAGTGGGGAGAGTTTCCCTGAAGAAGACTGAGGGGAGGGGAGGCCATGCTGAAAAGGGAGACATGGCTCTCCTGATTGGGGACCTGCAGCCCCCTTCCAGGGCAGGGTATCAACCTCGCATCACACGAGATCCATGGAAGTGTTCCATCAGGGCCAGATGTTTGTCTCGAGAAGGCTACCCTGTCATCGGACTGCACAGGGCACCAGGGACGAGGGCCAGATGGAGGACGGACAATACTCCAGAGGCCATGGGGCAAGAACAGAGGCACATGACCTTGAAGATGATGATGAAAAGCAGGAGGTGGCAGCACGGAGCCAGCCTGAAAGTAACATGGGAGCAGTGCCCACAGCTACACTAACTGGGTGCCTTCTGTGTCAGGTGTGGCTGACTTCAGTGGGCTCCAGACTAGTCCTGACCACAAGTCTAGGAAGTGTGCACCACCCCGGCCTCCTCTCCCCTTGCAGCTGCTAGGAATCATGGTCACAGACCCTGGTCAGCTTTCATGGAAACCAAGCAGTGGCTCCCCCGCACGCTGCACCTCTGGTGGCGGTCCAGTGCGACCCTCATGCCAGGCCAGACACTGATGTCTACCTGTTTCCACACAAATCCACAGACAGGAGGGTGTCCCTGAATTCCACAGCACCTGATGAGACAGATCCACAGAACCCAACACCCAGTGGGTCACTTGGGACCTCACCTATGGTCATGGAGCTCACCATACCCCATTTCTGTCACTTCCCACAGAAAGCCTGATTCTGATCCCCCACAATACCATACATCCTGGTTGCTGACCTGGGGTCATGCCATAAACCCACATGGCACCTTTCTTTTAGAGAAGGCTATGCCTACACCTCCTAGAAAATATTTCTAATGAAGTACAAGTCCATCAGGACTATGGTGTGAACAGTGGCACACAGCCTGCATGGTAGTAGTCAGTAATTCTAACAAGGGTTAACCCCAACCCCCGTCTCACAAAACCTTCCTCCATCCCCACTGAACTCATGGTATGCCTCAAAAAACCCTCCAGGAAACAAACCTTTCATCTGAATGCTCTCTTCACCTTCTGCTTCAAATCTTGTCCAACCACAATGATATGAAACTAGAAATCAGTCTCAAGAAAAAAATGGGACAGTCAAAAATAGGTGGAGATTGGGGGGCCTGGGTGGCTCAGTCGTTAAGGATCTGCTTTCAGCTCAGGTCCTGATCCCAGGATCCTGGGATCTAGCCCCGAATCAGGCTCCTTGCTCAGTGGGAAGCCCGCTTCTCCCTCTCCCACCACCCTGCTTGCGTTCCTTCTCTCGCAGTCTCACTCTCTGTCAGATACTCAAATAATCTTAAAAAAATATGTGGAGACTTAACAACATGCTACTGAACAACCAACAGTCAAAGAAGAAAACAAAAAAATTTTAGAAGTACCTTGACACTGATGCAAAAGACAACCTACAAAAACTTATGGGATGCAGCAAAAGTAGCTTTATGGGGGACATTCGTAGAAATTCAAGTCTTCATCAATCCATGAGAATGCTCTCCAAATAAACAACCTGATTTATGTGGTAAAGAAGTAGAAAAAAAAACAACAAACAAAGCCCCAAATTAGTAGAAATAAGGAAATAACAAAAAGGAATGCATAAATAAATCCAAAGGAGACTAAAAAGACAAAAAAAAAAAAAAAAACAACGAAAATGAGAGCTGCCTTTTTTGGAAAGATAAACAAAACTGACAAACTTAGCTAGACTCACCAAGAAAGAGGACTCCAATACAATCAGGAAAGGAAGATAATGGATTCCTGTCTCATATCAAAATCAAAAGAACTCTTCAACCTTGGACACAACAACTTCTTGCAAGCCACGTCTCTAAAGGCAAAGGAAATAAAAGCAAAAATGAACTATTGGCACTTCATCAGGATAAAAAGCTTCTGCTCGGCAAAGCAAACGATCAACAAAACAAAAAGGCAATCTATGGAATCGAAGAAGATATCTGCAAATGATATTACAGATAAAGGGCTGGTATTCAAGATCTATAAAGAACTCCTCTAACTCGACACCCAAAAAATGGGCAGAAGACACAAAGAGATACTTCTCCAGAGGGGAAACACAAATGGCCAACAGACACATGAAAAAATGCTCCACATCACTTGCCATCAGGCAAATACAAATCAAAACGACAATGAGATACCACCTTACACCAGATAGAATGGTTAAAATTAACAAGGCAGGGGGCATCTGGGTGGCACAGCAGTTAAGTGTCTGCCTTCGGCTAGGGGCGTGATCCTGGCATTATGGGATCGAGCCCCACATCAGGCTCCTCCGTTATGAGCCTGCTTCTTCCTCTCCCACTCCCCCTGCTTGTGTTCCCTCTCTCGCTGGCTGTCTCTATCTCTGTGGAATAAATAAATAAAATCTTGAAAAAAATTAACAAGACAGGAAATAAAAAAAAGTCAGAGAGGATGTGGAGAAAGGGGAACCCTCTTACACTACTCGTGAGAATTCAAGCTGGTACAGCCACTTTTGAAAACAATATGGAGGCTCCTCAAGACGTTAAACACAGATTTATCCTACGACCCACCAATTGAACTACTGGGTATTTACCCCATAGACACAGAGTAATGAAAAGAAGGGGCACCAGTATCCCAATGTTCATAGCAGCAATGTCCATAACAGCCAAACTGTGGAAGGAGCCATGATGTCCTTCAGCAGATGAATGGACAAAGATGATGTGGTCATCTGTACAATGGAATATTACTCAGTCATCAGAAAGGATGAATACCCACCATTTGCACCAACATGGATGGACCAGGAGGGGATTATGCTAAGTGAAATTAAGTCAAGCAGAGAAAGACAATTATCATATGGTTTCACTCCTATGTGGAATGGAAGGAATAGCATGGAGGACATTAGGAGAAGGAAGGGAAAAGTGAAGAGGGGGAATGAGAGGGGGAGATGAACCATGAGAGACTATTGATACTGGGAAACAAACTGAAGGTTGCAGAAAGGGAGGGGTAGGGGAATGGGTTATCCTGGTGATGGGTATTAAGGAGGGCACGTGTCATAATGAGCACTAGGTGTTATATGCAAACAATGAATCATGGAACACTACATCAAAAACAAATGAAGTACTGTAGGGTGACTAACATCATTTTAAAGAAAGAGAAAGATATGAAATCCATACAGGAAAACTGTCACTATTTGCAAATGACATGAAAACCCGAAAGATTCCACAAAAAAAAAAAAAAAAAACTGTTAGAATAAAAAAATTCAAGAAAGCTGCAGGATATAATGTCAATATACAGAGACCTGTTGTCTTTATTTTTTTTCAGATTTTATTTATTTATTTGACAGGAAGAGAAAAACCACGAGCAGGGGGAGTGTCAGAAAGAGGGAGAAGCAGACCCTTGCTAAGCGGGGGCCCAGCACGGGGCTCAATGCCAGAACTCTGGGATCATGACCTGAGCTGAAGGCAGATGCTTCACCTATGGGGCCACCCAGATGACCCAACTTCTTGCATTTCTGTATATTGATGACACATATCGTAAAGAGAAATTAAAAAAGCAATGCCATTTACAATTGCATCAAAAAAATCTAGGAATAAAAGTAACCAAAAATGAGAAAGACATAGTACACTCAACACATGGCAGAAAAGAAATGAAAAACATATCTGTCGAGGGGGGCGGAATGTATGGGTCAAAGATTTGGAAGGCAACACAAACAAATGGAAGCATACGCCATGCTCCTTAACTGGAAGAGTTAATTATGTGAACATGTCCATCGTACCCAAAGCAATCGACAGATGTGATGAAATCCCTATCTGAATTCCAGTGGCATTATTCGAGGAAATAGAAAACAGTCCTCAAACTTGGATGGAGTCACTAAAGACCCCAAATACCCAAAGGAACCTGGAGAAAGAAAGGTGCAGTCAACACACTCCTGGATTTCAAGCTAGATTACAAAGCTGTTGTCATCAAAACAGGATGGTACTGGCAGAAACACAGACACCAGGTCAGTGGAACAGAACAGAAAGCTCAGAAACTTACCCACACGTAGATGATCCTAACTTATGACACAGCAGCAGAAGATATGCCATGAGGGAAGGACTGTTTCTTCAGTGAGCGGTAACAGGCAAACTGGACACTAAATGCAGAAGAATATAGCTGGGTCACTTTCTTACACCACACACAAAATTTTTAATGGATGAATGATTTGAACATAAGATCTGAATCCATAAACCTCCAAGAAGACACAGGTACTAAGTCTCTCGACATTGGTTTTGGCAAAGAGTCTTCAGATCGGACACCAAATGCAAAGACAACAAAAGCAAAAATAAACAAGTGGAACAACATCAAACTGAAATCTTCCACACGGCAAAAGAAACCAGCAAAAACTTAAAAGGCCACTGACCCAATATGAAAAAAATATCTGTGAATCATATGTGTGAGAAGAGGCTAATATCCAAAATACACACAACACTCATACAAATCAAAACAAACAAACAAAAAAAGGTATAAAAATGGGGGGTATATGTGAATACATACTTTCCAAAGATGGCACACAGGTGCCAACAGACAGAAAAAGTTGTTCGACATCACTAATCATCGTCAGGGAAACATCAGTCAAACCCACAATCGGCTATCCCCTCACAACTGTTGGAACAGCAATTGTCCCAGAGACAGACAAAAAGTGGGGTCATGGGTGTGCAGAAGAGGAGACTCTGTGCACTGTTGGTGGGAATGGAAATTGGTGCAGCCACTGTGACAAACGGTATGGAGGTTCCTGAAAAAATAAATACAACTACCCCATGACCCAGTAATGGCTCTAATGAGTATTGATTCAGAGAACACAAAAATACTGCCTCAAAAAGACAGATGCACTCCCACATTCACTGCAGCATTATTCACAAGAACCAGACATGGAAACACAGACCTTGGGGGCCTTATGCCAAGTAACTCAGACACAGGAAGACCAATACCAGATGCTCTCATGTACATTCCACGTGGAATAAACAAATACTGAACGCATAGATACTGAGAGCAGATTGGTAGGTGCCAGATTCGGGGATGGGGTGGTAGAAACGGGTGAAGGTGGTCCAAGTCTCAATGTTTGAGTGAGAAAATCCGACAGTCATGAAATGTTCTGTCCAGCATGGAGACTAAAACTAAATCCACAGCATGGGGTATAGGTTTCCCTGCTCTTCAAAAGTACAGGACTTCTGACAAACCTTGCACAGCAGAAATGGTGTCAAGAAGGAATGGCCATTAATTTACACGGAACATTTAGTGTGCTCAGACTCCAAAATTCCTTCTCTTTGATTTTTCTTAGGCCTCAGGACACAAGTTTCTAACGGAGGCCCAGCATAAATGAAGATAAAGCACAGCAGAGGCTCACAGACACCATTCAAAGTGCTGGTGGCTGGATGCGGAGAGCGGTTCCCAGCAGAAGGAGCTGGTTAGGGTGCATGCCACCTCTGTTGTGCTTTTCCCCAAAACAGATGCTGAACGCGATTCTCACTGTTCACCTTTTTTCATAAGAGGAAAATCCTCTTCAGGTATCTTCCTCTTACTGAAGCTGGGTAATAAACGTAGTTCTTTCAAGAATGCCCAGTGTCTTACTGTGAACGTTCAAAAAGTGGGGGATAATTGTACTTAAGCAATGCTGAGGGAGGAGATGTGAAAGGTTCTTCCAGACACAAACCTCAGCAGATCCACTGGGAAAGGCACCTTCCTCAGCATGCAGAACACGGACTACCTCCTACCCCCAGAAACCCTCTCCTTCCCCTCAATCAGGACAACCCACAACAGCTGGGAGTTACCCCAATTCCTCCATTCTCCTGCTTCTAATAGCTAACCCATCAGCAAATCCTGTGAGCTCCATCTTCAAAATAGACCCAGAATAGGTCTAACCACTCCATCCAAGGCCACTTGTCTGGTCCACAGTGGCTGAGTAACTGGAAAACCTTCGTCATTGACCTGCCTTGCCATCTTCAACCCTCTGTCATCTGTTCTCAACACTGTAGCCAGGATGGCCCAGTGAAACAGGGTCTCATGGGGTTATAGCCCTGGAATGGCTTTCTGTCACCCTCTGTCACCTCTCTGAGCTCATGTCCTAAGCTGTCTCCTGTGGCCACAGGGCCTTCTTGCTGCTCCTGGACATACCTGGAAATCTCCTGCCCCAGAGCCATTGCACATGCTTTCCCTTTTGTTCAGAATGCTCTTGATGTGTTCTCACTCACCTTCGGAGAAGTCTGAATTGGAGTGACAGGGACAGAAGATGAGGCTGTGTGTGTTGGGTGAGGCTGGTGGCCCAGAAGAAGGTTCTCTGCCAGCTCTCCGCCTGTGCCTCACTTGTCCTCAGCCAGGAACTTGCACACAGCCCTCACCTGTCACAACTCTCACCCAGGAGACCCACAGCCACCCCTGGAGCCCACCCTGCCCACACCCTGCTGCAGAATGCATTCAGCTCTCATCTGGGACCCCTGTCAGCTTTACCCAGACCTGGAACTCCCCTGTCTCCTCCAATGCTCCCGGATTCCCCCTCTTCTTCCAAAATCACACTGGCGCAAGGCTTTCATGAGAAAGATATAATGCTAACTAATGAAAGGTTCACACCTACTTTCCCCTTCTGTTGCCTTTCTCTCCACCTTCTTTCCTACCTGTGCAAACTGTAACATATCAGTGGAACATGAACATGCTCTGAGACCTGAATCTTTCATTGCAGCTCTCTGAGGACTCCTTATGTGATAAGAAACTAGTGTATCCTACAACAGGGTGTTTTACATCTATCCTCTATAGAATAGTACAGCCCAAATCACTACAATTTTACCTCACTCTTCATGAAGCAGAACACTTTTTCCTTTCTTCTTTTACTTAAATTCCAGTTAGTTCACATGCCATGGAATATTCGCTTCAGGGGTAGGATTTAGTGATTCCTCACCTGCATACAGTACCTGGTGCTCATCACAAGTGCCCTCCTTAATACCCCTCACCCATTTAACTCTTCCCCCCACACCCCTGTCCTGCAGCAACGCTCAGTTTGTTCTCCAAAGTTGAGTCTATTTCCTTGTTTGCCTCTCTCATCACCCCAACACTCTGTTCATCTGTTTTCTTTCTGAAATTCCACAAGCGTGAGAGGATAGGATATTAGTCTTTCCTCACTGATTTTGCTTAGCTTAATACACTCTATGTCCATCCACATCCTTGCAAGTGGTAAGATTTCATTCTTTTTGAAGCTGGGTCATATTCCATTATATATAGGTATCCCACATCTGCTTGATCCATTCATCAGTGCATGGACTTTGGGATTCTCTCCATAATTTGGCTACTGTGGACATTGCTGCTCTAAACATCATGGTGCATGGACCCCCTTTGAATCCACATTTTTGTATCCTTTGGGTAAATACCTAGGAGAGCAATAGCTGGATCATGGGGTTGTTCAATGTTTAACTTTTTGAGGAACCCCCACACTGGTTCCTAGACTGGCTGCACCACTTTGCATTCCCACCAACAGGATGGGAGGGTTCCCCTTTAAGCAGAACATTATCTGCCGGCAATTTCATAAGAGGAAACAAAACCTCTGGGAGATGCACCCAGGGTCAGACAAGCAGTTGCAGAATTCACCCCAAGGCTCCTGATGCCAAGCCCCTTGAAGCCACCAGCATGCCACTCTCTGAAAGAATTCCCAGACTCTCCTTCTGACTCCACCACCAAAGAAACTACAGAGAGAATATGGCACCTCAAAATATCGAGATAATACTTTTAGTAAAACTAGAAAGTCAAGCTCAACTTTTAAACAGGAACAGGCCGCTTTGGATAATTTTGAATTTCCCCTCCACCCTAATTTTAACTCTTCTGATGAATAAACTAAGCAATGATGAAACATCACCTTTGTCAAATGACATCATCCAAGTCTGTATCAGATGATAAAAGCCACCTAACTCTAGATGCTGACCACTCAACCGTATCTAAGGCATAATTGAATAAACAGTGTTACAGGAAGGAACAAATTAGATGTTACAAACAGGCACAGAGTGAATCTCACCTTCCCTTTCTAATAAAAGAGGGTTCCTAGGAAACAGATGGTCAAAATACATTTGTAAGCAATAAATGGACAGAGAAATTGTGATCCCCTGCAAAGTTCTATCTGCAGGGAAACTAAGTAATTCTTGCACCAAACCCAGAATGCTGACAGCTACTTCAATTTTACTTTGTGGCTCAACTAGAGAAAAGACAAAAGCCCAGGAGGTTTGGTATAATGAGAGGTTTTACCTCCAGCCCTGACATAGATAGGACATTTTGCCAAACATACATGTGCTTTCTCTGAACACTGGCGTCCTGTGACAATCTGCCTCGCTGACTCTGATGCTGACGTTCAAAACCTCGGGTGTCTAGGAGCCAGAGCAGAGAAGTGTTCTCAGCTGTGGAGAAGAAGGCACCTCTGACCTAAAGCCTGCACACCTGCTTCGGTTTCTGGGCGAAGGGGCAACACATACTTGTTGTTTAGCAGTAATTATCTTCATTCTCAACAGACCAATGACCTTGCCTTTTCTGGAAAGCAGACTTACTCTTCTAAAGAAACCCTCAATTCGTCTATTCCCAATGCAACTAGAGTGGGGTCTGGTTTACGCCCGCCTCCAGGCCCCCACCTGGAGGATTTTCCTGCATGCTTCTAATAGCCAATTACCACTAACCTGGGGGCACAGGGGGCATAATGCTAAGTTGGGGGACGGCTCTGGGGCTTGCTACTGCCACACCTGTGCCTGGGGGACCAGGGCACACTCTGCTGAACTCGGGGTAATGCCCAAGAGGCATCACCTGCACTGTGTCAGAGAACTGAAGGTGGGGATTGTGTGAGGTCCTTTCCCGCACTCTTCCAGGGGAACAGGGGAAACCCTGAAATTCTGCAACCCATCCCACAAAAGCTCAGGTGAGCGGGCGCCCTATAGTTCACGGGGATGGAGAATAAGGCCAGTTGAGGACATGGGGCAGAAGAGACTTTAAAAGGAAAAGGAAAACTCACCTGAGTCCACACAATGAACCCTCTCCACGTTCCCTTCCAGAACCCTGCCTCCCACCTGGGGCGCACCCTGACCCGGACCCCCACCCCAGTGCATGCTGCTCACTCACCAGCAGGGATCTCCGCAGGGCAACTCTCTCTCTCTCAGTGCCCCTTCTGCCCCAGGTCTGCAACCCACTGCAAATCTGGGACCGCCCACAGTGATGTAGCTCCACCCCCAAGTGGTGAATTGTCTGGGAGGGCTGTGCCTGAGCTCCTTGGATGCTGGACAACCCGCCCTCAAGCCCCTGGAACCCTGAAAGTGCAGGGGGCCCAAGAGGAGCCTCCTCTACCCAACACCAGGCACAGGCATGGGTGGGCTCGTGGGCTGGGGCCTCCACACACACCTGGCCCATTCCAGGGACCCCTCTAGCTGCAGACCACCCTCAGCGTCCTGCCCCTTCCCTTTCTGCACCAGCCCTCCCTGCTGGGGTGTGCCTGGTTCTGGGCAAGGTCAGTGACTCTCAGACCCTCCAAGACTTGGGCTTTAGGAAATGCAATGATTTCATGCATTTTCAGTATATACATGTCAGTATGACTTTAATATTATGGGAGCCAAAGAAGTTCTTTATTTTGTCTTATCTTCATGTTGGCATTTTTGGTTATTGTTTTCTTCTCGAAGCAGATGTACAACATGTGCTTGGGGCAGAAATAGGGCCCATGCTTTGAGGTGTTGCCCAGTCATTTTGAGCCGGGTAAAATGTTAAAGGATAGCTTCCCTGGGAGCCCAGGATCAGGGCCCACAGATGATATAAGATAAAAATTACTTTCATCATTATAATTACTCCTAAATGGAGGAATGTGAGACAAAAGCACCTTTCCCAAGAGTACCAAGAAATCAAAATGTTGTCCACAGAAGGCTGCCTGCTCCATGGTCAGCACAGGTGACAGAGTGTTCACAGTCTCTGGACTCCTGCCCTTCTCCTGCCCAAATCTCTGAAGCACACAGACCACTTAAAATCAGAATTGTAGAACTGCTAGACACCTTAGAGATGTCTGGCACCATTCCCTTGGACTACAGAATAAAACACAGTAGCTCATTGTCACAAACTAATTTCAACATGATGTGCCCCCTGGAGGCACTAAGTTCTTTCTCTGCAAGTATTGACTAATGTAAGTCACAGTCATACCATATAAACACTACGATGGCTGGGAAGTTATCGTAGGTAAGGGAATATTTTAGCCATGTTTATAAGCATTGGCTCACTTTGTAGAAGAGGCTGAGCTGAGTGTTTTTAAATACTATTTCAGACCGGTTTTACAGCACGGTTTGAACATACCAGAGCCTGAATCGACTAAAAATGATAGTTGGTTTCTGTAACTTTAATACCAGGAAAATATTATACTGTCTGTATTCCTAAGGATCTTTGAGTATCTTACCCAGAGGTCCTCCACTGAGATAATGATCTTAATGATCACCATGGGCAGACGTGAAAAGGCCCGCTGAATTCGTTCCAGTTGTCCACATGACAAGAAAATCCTGATACTTGATAGGTTTCCAGATCGAGAAGACCAGAGATAAGAGGGAAATAGTACCCTGTATGGAACAACAAGGGATTTGGAGTCAATTTGGGGATCCCACTTAGGTTTCTGACACTAAAATCCTCTGTGACTCATATCATCTGAGTCCCTGTCTAACCACCTGAAAATGTGCCTAAAAATATCTACACCCTAGTTGAGAAGTTTAAGAGGCAGAATGCTACAAAGAGCCAGTATGATGTCTCTCAGGAACAGGTGCTCAGGAAGCCATAATTGCTATTGGGTCTATTTCTTTTCCAGAAGAAAGAACACATGTTGAATCCATATTCCTAATAGATGACTCACCAGATGATTTTCAAACCTGAAGGAAGGCCAAGAAGTCGCTCTTGTGTCATATTTCACTCAGAAATCATGTTGTTGGACTGGTGAGGACGATACGATAGCAACGTCATCACTAAGAGTGGGGAGCTTCTAATTTCCATACGGCCATGTTGACCCCCTTAGCTCAGAGCCACCAGAAAGGGCAGCTGGGGAGGGGGCACCATCATCACTATGAGTGGGGAGCTTCCCATTTCCATATGGCAATGTTGACCCCTTAGCTCAGGGCCACCAGAAAGGACAGCTGAGGGGGACCACAGGCCAAGGCTGCCAGGTGTGGCTGGGGCAGGCAGAACTCTGACTTAAGGCTCAACTCCTGTCTAGGTTATTATAATGCTCTTCACAAAGAAAGTGCCATTGTGCGTGAGCCCTCATGTAGAAAAGGTTCAGAATTTCCATTGAGATTCCCTCTCTCACCTTTAGGATATGTAGCAAAGTTCCATTTAATTTTTAAACATTGAAGGACTTCCTGGTTTTCTTTTTCCTATGACTGTGGCTCAATTCCCCTGTGGTCTAAGAATAGAATCTAGTTAATTTCAGGGTTTAACATTTGTAGACTTGATTCGTGGCCCCACCTATCATCTATTTGGGTAAAGAGACTATGACCACTTGAAAATAATGTATTCTGCACTTATTATGGAATGTTCCCTATATGTCCATTAGGTCACATTTTACCAATGTTTTGTCTGCTTTTTCTGTCAGATATTGAGAAAGGTATATTAAAATCTTCAAACAATGCTGCTCTACTCAACGTTGCATTGGAGAATTTACCAGTGTTAGAAGGCAAGAGAAACAAAAAGTATAAGAATTGAGGGGATAATTGTGACTATTCAAAGATAATACGATTGTGTACATAGAAAATCCAAAACAGTGTATAAATACCCTATTATAATTAAAAATGCAATTTATAAATTTGAGATGGATTGTGTTTCCCATTGGACAGTTTCTGAAAGAAAACGTAGAACCTGTCAATCTTGGGGCAGGACATAGGGTGCACTAACCATTTAAAAGAATTCAGTGGGACTTCATAAATATGTGACGTTTCTCCTTATCTTATGACCATAAGAAAATGAAAAAGTGAACCACAGGCTGGGAAGTAAGATTTGCAATACACACACTGACAAAGACTTGTCAATAAGAATTCCTGCTCATCAACCATAAAAAGTCTATTTATAAAGGAATACTTCACAAAAGATTGACTGATGGCCAATAAGAACAGGAAAGGGTGCTCTACAGTATTATTTTCAGGAGCAGCAAGGCCTTTCCTAAAATGAAAACATACACACAAATCAGTATTCCCTAGATGGATGACGTCCTTATTTCTGAGGACAGCTTGAAGAACAGACTAGCATCAATGTAAAGTGATGGAATTCCTGACACTCAGAGGATGGACAATTGACCTCAAACTACAGTACAATTTCTAGGCATCATTCGGTCCTCTGAAGGCAGACAACTACCACACCCCTTCCTACACCGCACAGGTTGCTTCCCAACACCTGCCATAAAAGAAGAACATGAGAAACAGATAGGACTAGTAGGAAATAGCAAAAATCACATGTGGGGATTATCCTGAAACACATTGAACACATAACTAGTGTAAGGAAGTGTAGGGAACTGACAAGGACAGAGACTCAAGAGGTACTTCTTTGGGAAATGCCGTCTGAAATCGTCACACCTTGCTACCAGCAAATGAGGGCTCTGAGCATACCCTAGGGTTTGCTCACAAGGGTCTGCAACACCATCGCTGAGGACTGAAACTCTTCAAGACCTCAAAGCTTGCCTGATTGACTATTGGACTAAGAGATTCCCATGTTCTGAAAACAGATACCAACTCATTGAAAGGTTCATCTGGGCTCTCTCGGAGGCCCTACAAGAAGCTGAACCATTCACTGAAAATCAATTACACACACACACAAACACACACGCACACACACACACACACACAAACACACACACTCCTGTCATTTCAGCAATTACTTAAACATTCAAGGTTCTTCCTACCTTTCCTTTTTCACATTGATATTTATACTCACATGAAATGTCATCATTTCTAATGAACACTGATGTCAAAATAGAGATCCATTGACACAATATTCACAAAATGGAACTTCCCTGCTGTCATTTTCAATATAGTGTTTTTTAAATTTCATACATATTTTAGGTTTTTGGTAACTTATACAGGAGAAGATCAGCATTGAAAAACTCTGAATACTGACAATGAGTTTTAAGCCTAGAGAACAAAAATTGTCCAATTTCATAGATAATAAGGAACCAAAGGGAAAGCATGGAAGCTGTAGTCGAATAATTTTACACATGTGCATCCTCTATTATTCTACTACTGAGGGGCGTGTTTTATTACCACTAAACATGCATCAATTGTCTTCCACGTGCACCTGCACAGGTATAATGAATTACTACAGTAGAATGAAATGACTGGGAACTACTTAGCGGCATCTATAATGAACAACGAAATTTCGATCTTATATTCGGTGAACTTCCACTGTCTGCCCCTTTAGACAATGGACCCTAAACAGAAGGGGGAATGAACCACGAGAGACTATGGACTCTGGGAAACAAACTGAGGGCTTCAGAGGGGAGAGGGGTGGGGGATTGGGATGGGCCAGTGATGGGTATTACGGAAGGTACATATTGCATGGAGCACTGGGTGTTATATGCAAATAATGAATCATGGAACACTACATCAAAAACTAAGGAAATACTGTATAGTGACTACCATATCATAATAAAAAATTATTATTAGAAAAAAATTAAAGGTAAAAAAAAACCAATACAGCTTCTCTGTTTCAAGAACAATCACAATTGAGAAAAAACTAACTTCCAATCCCTAAAGCAAAACACAGACCAAATTCCATTTCACTCCCCTTTATTCACATTCTCTGTGGGTTCTAAGCTATTTCCCTAACTCCTTTCCTGCTGAACAGGGAGCCTCGCCTCGATCCCAGAACCCTGGGATCATAACCTGAGCCAAAGGCACATGCTTAACTGGCTGAGCCAGCCAGGAGCCCCAGCCATGTTTTTCTTAACCAAAAGGACAATTTCTCACAATGCCTTCACATGACTTCACATGGTACCAGACACCTGCATTTGCCTCTAGGAGGTTGCAGATGAAGGCGATTGCAAACTCTCACAGTGGTTTATCAAATACAATGACCTGCCTGGTGACAGTGAAACTCTTATGAGCCCACGAGAGGGTGCTGTGACACTCAGCTGTGGCTGGGCTGTGACACTAAGCTGTGGCTGGGCTGGCACAGAGAACCAAATCCATTTCCCTGCCTGATGTCTGTGAGGAACAGATGCCCCCACTGTGAATGAGACCCTGCCACTGAGCTGTCCAGAGATGGCCATCCTCACGGAGGATGAGGATAAAGGACAATGCCTGAGGAGACCTCATCTGTCTCTTTTATCTTTTCATATTTTTGACAGTGGACAAATCACTGCCTAGGAGTCCCCAACTACCTTAGTCTCATCTGTGAATGGCCAAGAGGTTTTACAAAACACTCAAGATTTTGACCTCACAAATGCCCACAACCACTTACCATAGGGATTGAACATTAAGCAAAGATACTGTTCGTTGGAAGAGAGGTCCTGCCCACTGTTGTTTCTCACTTATATGCTCATCTTCCTTACCTCATGGTAACATAACCACCTTGATTCCTGCTTCCGTCTTCAGGAAGGCTGAGGTGACTTGAAGGGCATTACCCTGACATCGTTCTTTCTTAGCAATAAGATGTGGACATTTCTCTAGTCCTACACACCCAAAGTTGAATCGGAATCAGGATTGAGGAGGCTGATGAGAGTTGAAGGTGTTTTCCTGTACACGGTGGTTTATTACCAATAAGGATGGGTCAGAGTCCTCGGAATTCCAGAACCTTTTCATTAATGCTTCCTACTCGTGAAAGATGATGTACATTGGTCTTTCCCTGTATAGTGTGGTGACTCAGAGAAAAGTGCTTAGCCTTTTCGTCAGACTTCCACAACCACTTTGGGGCTGGCTTCCATATTCACAAAGGATGATGTTAGGGCTAAGAGGGTTCCTGTACACTGTTATTTCTTACAGATAAGTGTATGGCATTTTTGTTACATTGCCAGAGCCACTTATCGCAGTGCTTGCCGGCCTCCTGGGGATGAACCCTAAGCCTAGGTTGGCCCCCGAGGGGCCCTTCCCAAGGGGCCTGGTGCCACAACGCCGGGGATTGGGGCCCCCGAGCCCAGCGCTGGAGTCACCCTGCCGCCCCACAGCAACCCGGGCTGCTAGGGGCACCGACAGTCTTTCAGGGCGAGAGAACGGGCAGGGCCCTCCAAGCCCCCGGCGACTTTTGAAGGCCCCCCACGCCAAAACGCTTGGGCCCACACTCCCTCTCGCCAGTGCCCTCACCTCGGCCTGCCCCTCCGCCTGCTGCAGAGCTGGCGGAAAGGGCCTGCTGGAGTCCTGGGGGCTAACACTTACCCTAGGTCGGCCCCCAAGGGGCCCCTCCCAAGGAGCCTGGCACCGCAATGCTGGGGATTTGGGACCCCCGAGCCCCAGGGCTGGACTCACTCTGCCAACCCGCAAGCACCCAGGGCGCTAGGGGCGTTGCCAGTCATTCAGGAAGAGAGAACAGGCAGGGCCCTCTGATCCCCCTGCGACCTTCGAAGGCCCCCCGCGCAAAACTCTGGCTCCCATGCTCCTGCTCGCCTGCTCCCTAATCTCGGCCCACCCCTCCGCTCGCTGCAGAGTTGGCGGATCCGGCCTGCTGGCTTCCTGGGGGCTAACCCTATCCCTAGGTCACCCCCAAGGGGCCCCTCCCAAGTGGTCTGGCACCACATGCCAGGGATTGGGGACCCCCAAGTCCCAGTGCCGGATGCACCCTGCTGCCCCGCTGCCACATGGGGAGCTAGGGGTGTCGCCAGTCCTTCAGGGCTACAGAACAGGCAGGACCCTCCGAGCCACGTGCGACCTTCGAAGGCACCCCGATCCAAAGCCAAATGCTCTGGCCCACGCTCCCGATCGCCAGCTACCTCACCTCAACCCAAACCTCCATTCACTGCACATGGGCGGAATGAGCGTGCCAGTCTCCTGGGGGCTAACCCAAACCCTAGGTCAGCCCCCGAGGGGCACGTCCCAAGGGGCCTGGCGCCACAACGCCAGGTATTAGGGACCCCCGAGCCCCAGCGCCGGACTCACCCTGCTGCCCCGCCGCCACCCGGGATGCTTGGGGTGCCCCTGGTCATTCAGTGCGGGAGAACGGGCAGGGCCCTCCGAGCCCACGGCGACCTTCGAAGGCCCCCCCATGAAAAACGCTTGAGCCCACGCTCCCGCTCCTCAGTGCCCTCACCTTGGCTCGCTCCTCCACTCGCTGCAGAGCCAGTGGATGAGGCCTGCCCTCCTCCTGGGGCTACCCATAACCCTAAGTTGGTCCCTGAGGGGCCCCTCCGAAGGGGCCTGGCACCGCAATGCCTGGGATTTGGGACCCCCGAGCCCCAGCGCCGGACTCACTGTGTTGCCCCGCCACCACCCGGGCCACTAGGAACACCGTTGGTCATTCTGGGAGGGAGAACTGGCAGATCCCTCCGATCCCCTGGTGACCTTCGAAGGCCCCCCGCGCCAAAACGCTTGGTCCCATGCTCCCGCTCGCCTGCGCCCTCACCTCGGTCCGCCCCTCCGCTCGCTGCACAGCCTGTGGATCTGGACTGCCAGCCTCCTGGGTGTTACCCTAACCTTTGGTGGGCGCCGGAGGGGCCCATCCCAGGTTCCTATTGCCGCAACACCGGGGATTCGGGACTCCCGAGCTCCAGCGCCCAAATCACCCTCCCGCCCTACAGCCACCTGGGCCCCTAGGGGCGCCGCCATTCATTCAGGGAGGGAGAATGGCAAGGGCCCTCCAAGTCACCGGCCACCTTCGAAGGCCCCCTGCACCAAAACGCTTGGGCCAACGCTCCCGCTGGCCAGCGCCCTTACCTCGGCCCTCGCCTCCGCTCCGCACACAGCTGGTGGATCGGGCCTGCGGGCCTTCTGGGGGCTAAGCCAAACCCTAGGTCAGCCCCCTATTGGCCCCTCCCTAGGGGCCTGGCACCACAACGATGGGGATTGGGGACTCCTGAGCCCCAGCGCCGGACTCACCATGCCCCCCACTGCCACCCGGGCCACAAGGGGCACCCCCGGTCATTCAGGGCGGGAGAACGGGCAGGACCCTCTGAGCCCCTGGTGACCTTTGAAGGCCCCTCGCTCCAAAATTTTGGGCCCACGTTCCCGCACGCCAACGCCCTCATCTCAACCTGCCCCTCCGCTCACTGCACAGCCAGCAGATTGGGCCTACTGGCCTCCTGGGGGTAACCCTAACCCTAGGTCGGCACCCGAGGGGGCCCTCTCAAGGGGCCTGGGGCCGCAACGCTGGGGATTGGTGACCCCCGAGCCGCAGCGCCAGACTCACTTTGCTGCTCCACTGCCACCGGGGCAACAAGGGGCCCCTATGGTCATTTAAGGCGGGAGAACAAGCAGGGCCCTCCGAGCCCCCGGCAACCTTCGAAAGCCCCCCCAGGCAAAACGCTTGGGCCAACACTTCCGTTAACCAGTGCCCTCACCTCGGCCCACCCCTCCACTTGCTGCACAGCCTGCGGATCAAGCCTCCCAGCCTCCTGGGGGCTAACACTAACCCTAGGTAGGCCCGCTAGGGGCCCATCCCAAGGGGCCTGGCTCCGCAACGACGGGGATTTGTTACCCCGGAGCCCCAGCACCAGACTCACACTGCCGCTACGCTGCCCCCAGGGCTGCTAGGGGTGCTGCCGGTCATTCAGAGCGGGAGAATGGGCAGTGCCCTTCGAGCCACGGCAACTTTCGAAGGGTTCCCTCGCCAAAACGCTTGGGCCCACGCTTCCACTCTCCAGTGCCCTCACCTCGGCCCGGCCTTCCGCACGCTGCACAGCCAGCAGATCGGGCCTCCCAGCCTCCTGGGGGCTAACACTAACCCTAGGTAGGTCTCCTAGGGCCCCATCCCAAGTGACCTGGCGCCGCAATGCTGGGTGTTGGAAACCCCCGAGGAGCAGCACTGGACTTACCCTGCCGCCCCGCCGCCACATGGGCCGCTAGGGGCGCCGCCGGGCATTCAGGGCGGGATAACCGGCAGGGCCCTCCGAGCCTCCGGTGAAATAAGAAGGCCCCCCACACCAAAACGCTAGGTACCACGCTACCGCTCGACTGCGCCCTACCACGGTCAATCCCTCTGCTCACTGCACAGTCGGCGGATCGGGACTGCTGGCCTCCTGGGGGTTAACCTAACCCTAGGACAGTCCCCGAGGGGCCCCTCCCAAGGGACCTGGCACCGCAACGCTGGGGATTGGGGAAACCCAAGCACGAGTGCCGGACTGACCCTGCCACCCCGCTGCCACCCAGGGAGCTAGGGGCGTCGCTGGTCCTTCATGGCGGGAGAATGTGCAGGGCCCTCTGAGCCCCCAGCGACCATCGAAGGCCCTAGCCCCAAAATGCTTGGGCCCACATACCCGCTCCCCTGCACCCTCACCTCGGCCCACCTCTCCACTCCCCACACAGTTGGGAGATCGGGCCTGCCGGCCTCCTGGGGGCTAACCCTAACCCTAGTTCGGTCCCTGAGGGCCCCTCCAAAGGGGCCTGGCGTTGCCACGCCAGGGATTGGGGACTCTCGAGCCCCAGCGCCGGACGCACCCTGCTGCCCTGCCACCACCCGGGCCGCTAGGGACGCCGCCGGTCATTCAGGGCGGTAGAGCGGGCAGGGCCTCAGAGCTCCTGGTGACCTTCGAAGGCCCCCAGAGCCAAAACACTTGGGCCCACGAACCCTGTCGCCAGCGCCCTCACCTCGGCCCGCCACTCCACTCACTGCACACCTGGCAGATCGGGCCTGCCGACCTCCTTTGGTCTAACCCTAACACTAGGTCGGCCCACGAAGGCCCCTCCCAAGGTGCCTGGCGCAAAACACGCCGGGGTTTGGGGACCCCCGACCCCAGCGCTGGAATCACCCTGCAGCCCCACCGCCACCCTGGCCGCTAGGAGTGCCGCCGGTCATTCAGTGCGGGAGAACGTGCAGTGCCCTCCGAGCCCCCAGCGAACATCGAAGGCCCACGAGCGAAAACTCTTGGGCCCACGCTCCCCCTCGTCAGCGTCCTCACCTCGGCCAGCACCTCCGTACGCCTGCCGGCCTCCTGGGGCTAACCCAAACCCTACTTTGGCGCCCAAGGGGCCTCTCCCAAGGGGCCTGGCACCGCCACGCTGGGGATTGGGGACCCCCGAGCACCAGCGCCTGATTCACCCTGCTGCCCCGCCACGACCTGGCCCGATAGGGGCGCCGTCCTCATTCAGGATGGGAGAACGGGAATGGCCCTCCGAGCCCCCGGCGACCTTCGAAGGCCCACCGCGCCAAAACGCTTGGGCTCTCGCTCCAGCTCGCCAGCGCCCTCAACTTGGCCCGCCCCTCCGCTCGCCACACAGCCGGCGGATCGGGCCTGCCGGCCACCTGGGACTAACCATAACCCTAGGTCGGTCCTCGAGGGGCCCATCCCAAGGGGCCTGGAGCAGCAACGCCTGGGATTGGGGACCCCCAAGCTCCAGCACTGGACTCACCCGGCTGCCCCACCACCACCCAGGGTGCTAGGGGTGCCCCCGGTTATACAGGGCAGTAGAACGGGCAGGGCCCTCCGAGACTTCGACGACCTTCGAAGGCCCACTTTGCAAAATGCTTGGAGCCATGCTCCCACTCGCCAGCGGCCTCACCTCGGCCCGCCCCACCATATGCCACACAGCCTGCGGATTGGGCCTGCCGGCCTCCTGGGGCTAACCCTACACCCAGGTCCCCCCCGAGGGGCCCCTTTCAAGGGGCCTAGCGCCACAACGCCGGGGATTGAGGACACCCAAGCCCCTGCGTGGGACTCACCCTGCCTTCCCGCTGCCACCCGGACCGCTAGGGGCGCCACGGTCATTCAGGGCGGGAGAACGGGCAGGGGCTTCCGAGCCCCCGGCGACATTCGAAGGCCCCCCGCACCAAAACGCTTGGGGTCACGCTCCTGTTTGTCAGCGCCGTCTTCTCAGGCCGCCCTTCCGCTTGCCGAAAGCTAGCGGATCGGGCCGGCCTGCTTCCTGGGGGCTAACCCTAACCCTAGGTCGGACCCCGAGGGGTCCCTTCCAAAGGCCTGGCGCCACAATGCCGGGGATTGGGGACCCCCGAGCCCTAGCGCTGGACTCACTCTACTGCCCCTCCCCTACCGGCCCCTAGGGGCGCCACCGGTCATTCAGGGTGGGAGAACCTGTAGGGCGCTCTGGGCCCCCGGCGACTTTCAAATGCCCCCAGCGCCAAAACGCTTAGGCCCACGCTCCCGCTCGCCAGTGCCATCACCTCTGCACGCCACTTCACTCGCCGCACACCTGGCCGATCAGGCCTGCCAGCCTCCTGGGGGCTAATCCTAACCCAAGCTCGGCACCCAAGGGGCCCCTCCAAGTGGCCTGGCGCCGCAATGCCAGGGAATGGGGACCCCCGAGCCCCATTGCCAGTCTCATCCTGCCGCCACGCCACCACACAGGCTGCTAGGGGTGCCGCTGGTCATTCAGGGTGGGAGAACAGGAAGGGCCCGCTGAACCCCCGATGATTTCGAAGGCCCCCCGTGCCAAAACGCTTGAGCCCACGCTCTTGCTCTCAACCGCCCTCACCTGGGCCCACGCCTCCACTTGCCGCACAGCCGGCGGATTGGGCCTACTGGCCTCCTGGGGGCTAACAATAACCCTTGGTTGGCCCCAGAGTGGCCCATCCCAAGGGCCCTGGATCCGCAACGCCTGGGATTGGGGACCCCCGAGCCCCAGCACTGGACTCACCCTGCCGCCCCTCTGCAACCCGCACCGCTAGGTGCGCCGTCAGGCATTCAGCGCGGTACAACGGGAAGGGCACTCTGAGCCCCCAGGGACTTTTGAATGCCCCCCACGCCAAAACTCTTGGGCCCACGATTCCACTCAACAGCGCCCTCACCATGGCCCGCCCCTCTGCTCGCCACACAGCTGGGAGATCGGGTCTGCCGGCCTCCTGGGGGCTAACAGTAATGCTCGGTCGGCCCCCTAGAGCCCTTCCGAAGTGACCTGGCGCCCCAACGCCGAGGGTTGGGGACACCGAGCCCCAGCGCCTGACTCACCATACCGCCCGTCCTCTACCCGGGCCGCTAGGGTAGCCGCCGGTCATTCAGGGCGGAAGAACGTGCAGGGCCCTCTGAGCCTCCGGCGACCTTTGAAGGACCCCCACGCCAAAACACCTGGGCCCATGCTCCCGCTCGCCAGTGGCCTCACCTCCACCTGACCCTCCGTTCGCCGCACAACTGGTGGATCGGGCCTGCCGGCCTCCTGGAGGCTAACCCAAACCCTATGTCAGCCCCCGAGGGGCCCCTCCCAAGGGGTCTGGTGCTGCAATGCCGGGGATTAGGGATCCCCGAGCCCCAGCACCGTACTCACCCTGCCGCCCCTCCGCAACCCGAGCCGCTAGGTACGCAGTTGGGCTTTCAGCGAGGTAGAACGGGAAGTGCGCTCTTAACCCCCAGTGACTTTCGAATGCCCCCACGCCAAAATGCTTGGGCCCGGGCTCCCGCTCGACAGCGCCCTCACCTCGGCCTGCCCCTCTGCTGGCTACACAGCCGGCGGATCAGGCCTGCCAGCTTCCTGGGGGCTAACCCTAAACCTAGGTCGGCCCCTGATGGGCCCCTCCCAAGGAGCCTGGAGCTGCAAGGCCTGGGATTGGGGACCCCCGAGCCCCAGCGCCGGACTCATACGGCCGCCCCACTGCAACCTGGGGTGCTAGGGGCGCCGCCGGTTATTCAGGGCAGGAGAACGGGCAGGGCCCTCCAAGCCCCCGCCGACTTTTGAAGGCCCCCCACACTAAAACGCTTGGGCCCACGCTCCCACTCCCCAGCGCCCCCACCTCGGCCCGCCCCTCCGCTCGCCGCAGAGCCGGTGGATCAGGCCTGCCGGCCGCCTGGAGCTAACCATAACCCTAGCTTGGCTCCTGAGGGGCCCATCCCAAGGGGCCTGGCGCCACCATGCGGGGGATTGGGCACCCCCAAAGCAACCTGCCGGACGCACCCTGATGCCCCGCCACCACCCGGGCCGCTAGAGGCGCCGCTGGTCATCTGGGTTGGAGAATGGGCAGGGCCCTCCGAGCCTCCGGTGACATTTGAAGTCCTCCCACGCCAAAATGCTTTGGCCCACGCTTCCGCTCACCAGCGCCCTCACCTCGGCCAGCCCCTCCACAAGCCGCACAACCGCCGGATCGGGCCTGCCGGACTCCTGGGGACTAACAGTAGGTTGGATGTCGAGGGGCCCCTCCCAGGGGTCTGGCGCCACCACGACAGGGATTGGGGACCCCCGAGCACCAGCGCCAGACTCACCCTGCCGCCCTGCCGCGACCCGGCCCACTAGGGGCGCCGTCCTCATTCAGAGTGGTAGAATGGGCAGGGCCCTTCAGTCCCCTGCGACCTTCAAAGGCAACCCGCACCAAAATGCTAGGTCCCACGCTCCCGCTCACCAGCGCCCTCACCTGGGTCCGCCACTCCGCTCTCCACACAGCTGGCGAATAGGGTCTGCTGGCCACCTAGGGGCTAACCCTAACTCTAGGTTGGCCCCCAAAGGGCCCCTCCTAAGGGGCCTGGCGGCCCAATGCTGGGGATTGGGGACCCCCAACCCCACCGTCAGTTACACCCTGCCGCCCCGCCCCACCCGGACCGCTAGGGATGCCACCGTTCATTCAGGGTGGGAGAACGGGCTGGGCCCTCCGAAAACTGCCGATCTTCGAAGGCGCCCCAAACGAAAACACTTGGGCTCAGGCTCATGTTCACCAGCACCCTCACCTCGGCCCAACTCGCCGCTCGACGCACAGGTGGTGTATCGGACCTGCCGGACTCCTGGGGGCTAACCCTAACCATAGGTCGGCACCCCTGGGGCCCTTCCCAAGGGGCCTGGCATCGCAACGCTGGGGATGGGGACACCGAGCCCAAGTGCCAGACTCACCCTGCTTCCCTTCAGCCACCCGAGCCACTAGGGGCCCACCGTTCAATCAGAGCAAGAAAATGGTTAGGGCCCTCCGAGCACCTGCTGACATTCAAAGGCCCCCCGTGCTTGGCTTGGGCTCATGCTAAGGCTCGCCAGCGCCCTCACCTCGGCCCAACCCTTCGCGTGTTGCACAGCCGCTGATCGGGACCACTGGCCTTCTGGGGGCTAACCGTAACCCTAGATTGACCACCGAGGGGCCCATCCCAAGGGGCCTGGCGCTCCAACGCCGGAGATTGGGGATCCTGAGCCTCAGCACCTGACTCACCCTGCCACCCAGCTGCCACCCGGGGGCTTGGGGTGCTGCTGTTCATTCAGGGCGGGAGAACAGGCAGGGCCCTCCGAGACACGGCGACCTTCAAAAGCCCCCCGCGCCAAAACACCCGAGCCCACGCTCCCGCTCACCAGCGCCCTCACCTCGGTCCGACACTCCAGTCTCCACACAGCTGGCGAATAGGGCCTGCCGGCCTCCTAGGGGCTAAACCTAACCCTAGGTTGGCCCCCGAGGGGCCCCTCCCAAGGGGCCTGGCGCCGCAACACCGGGGATTGGGGATACCCGAGCCGCAGCGCCTGACTCACCCTGCCGCCCCGCTGCCACCTGGGCAGCTAGGGGCACTGCCGGTCACTCAGGGAGGAGAATGGGCATGGCCCGCCGAGTCCCCGGAAACATTAAAAGGCCCCCGGAGCCAAAATGCTTGGGCCCAAGCTCCCTCTCGACAGAGACCTCACCTCGACCCACCACTCCATTCGCCGCACAGCTGGCGGATTGAGCCTGCTGGCGTCCTGGGGGCTGACCCTAACCTAGGTCAGCCCCCGAGGGGCCCCTCCCAAGGGGCCTGTCGCCGCAACACAGTGGATTGGGGACCCCTGAGACCCAGCGCCGGACTCACCTGCTGCCGCGCCACCACCCAGGCCGCTAGGGGAGCCACGGGTCATTCAGTGTGGGAGAAGTGGCAGGGTGCTCCGTTTCCCCTGCGACCTTCAAAGCACCCTTGCGCAAAAAGGTGGCTCCCACGCTCCTGCTCACCAGCGCCCTCCCCTTGGCCCGCCCCTCTGGTTGCTGCAGAGCTGGTGGATAAGGCCTGCCGGGCTCCTGGGGGCTAACCAAAACCCTAGGTCGGCCCCATGGGGGACATCCCAAGGGGCCTGGTTCTGTAACGCTGGGGTTTGGTGACTCAGAGCCCCAGATCCAGACTCACCCTGCCGCACTGTCGCCACCCGGGCCGCTAGGGACGCCGCAGGTCATTCAGGGCGAGAGAAGGGGCAGGGCCTTCCGAGCCCCCGGTGACTTTCAAGGGCTCCCTGGTCCAAAACGCTGGTGCCCACGCTCCCACTCCCCACGCCCTCACCTTGGCTTGCCCCTCAGCTCTCAGCCCAGGGGGCGGATTGGGCCTGCCGGCCTCCTGGGTCTTAACCCTAATCCTAGGTCGGCCCCTCAGGGGCCCCTCCCAAGGGTCCTGCTGCTGCTACACTGGGGATCGGGGACCCCAAGCCCCAGAGCCAGAATCACCCTGCCTCAATGCCGCCACCCGGGCCGCTAGGGGCGCCGCCGGTCATTCAGGGCGGGAGAACGACAGGGCCCTGGAGAAACCAGCTACATTTGAAGCCTCCCACGCCAAAATGCAGGGGCCCACGCTCCCGCTCGGCAGCGCCTTTACCTCTGCCCGCCCACCTCTCGCTGCCCAGCCAGAGGATTGGGCCTGCCAGCCTCCTGGGGGCTAACTCTAACCCTAGGTCAGCCCACGAGGAGCTCCTCCCAAGGGGCCTGCCCCCGCAACGCCGGGGATTGGGGATCCCCAAGCCACAGTGCAGGACTCACCCTGCTGCCCCACCGCCAACGGAGCCACTAGGGGCGCCGCTGGTTATTCAGGGCAGGAGAAAGGGCAGGGCCCTCAGAGCCATGGCAACATTGCAAGGCCCAGGGCGCCAAAACCCTGGGGCCCATGCTCCCGCTCGCCATCGCCCTCAACTCGGCCCACACCTCTGCCCTTCGCACAGCTGGCAGATCTGGCCTGCCGGCCTACTGGGCGCTAACCCTACACCCTAGGACGGCCCCTGAGGGTCCCTTCCTAAACGTGCCGCTAGGGGCACCACCATTCATTCAGTGTTGGAGAACTGGCAGGGCCCTCCGAACTCCCTCCAACCTTCGAAGGTGCCCGGAACCAAAACGCTTCGGCCCAGGCTCATGTTCACCAGCACCCTCACCTCGGCCCACCGCTACAATCACCGCACATGTGGTGTATCGGGCCTGCCGGCCTCCTGGGGACTAACCCTAAGTGTAGGTCAGCCCCCGAGAGGCACTTCCCGAGTGGCGTGGCTCCGCAACGCCGAGGATGGGGACCACAAGCCCATGTGCCGGACTCACCCTGTTGCCCTTCAGCCACCCGAGCCACTAGGGGCCCCGCTAGTCATTCAGAGCGGGAGAACGGGCAAGGCACTCCGAGGCCCCGGCGATTTTCGAAGGCCCTCCTGCACCAAAATGGTTGGGCCCATGCTGCCGCTCACCAGCGCCTTCACATTGGCCCACTCCTCCGATCGCCGCACAGCCGTTGCATCGGTCCTACTGGCCTACTGGGGTCTAACCCTAAACCCTAACCCCTAACCTTAAACCCTAAACCTTAACCCCTAACCCTCACCCTAAACCTAACACTGACCCCTAACCCTTACCCTAACCCTGACCCTAACCTAAACCTAACCCTAAACCCTAATCCTTAAACCCTAAACCCTACATTAACACTAAACCCTAAATCCTAACCCCTAACCCTAAACCCGAAACCCTAAACACTAAACCCTTACCTTAACCACTAAGCCAAACCCCAAACCCTAACCCTAAACCCTAACCATACCCCGACCCCTATCATAACCCTAACCCTACCCCTAACCCTACCCCTTCAGCTAACCCTACCCCTAACCAGTAACCTAACCCTAACCCTTACCCTAACCCATACTCTAACCCTAACTTTAACCCATACCCTAACCCGAACCCTAAACTGTACCCTAACCCTAACACGTACTCTAACGCGTACCCAAACCTGTACCCTAACCCTAACCCTAAACTGTACCCTAACCCATAACTTAAACCGTACCCTAAACTAACCTTAACCCTAACAAGTACCCTAACCCATACCCTAACCTTAACCCTGAACCCTGACCTTAACCCATACCCTAACTCATACCATACCCGTACCCTAACCGTACCCGTACCCTAAACCTAACCCATACCCTAACCGTAAACCTAAACCCTAAACCGTAACCCGTACCCTAACCCTAACCAGTACCCTTACCTTAACCTTAACCCATACCCTAACCTGTACCCTATCCCTAACCCGGACCCTAACCCATACCCTAACCCACACCTAACCCTAACCTGTACCCTAACCCGTACCCACACCCATACCCTAACCCTAAACCGTACCCTATCCCTATCCCTAACCCATTCCCTAACCCGTACCCTAACCCTAACCCTAAACCGTAACCTGGCCTGTACCATAACCCTAAACTGTACCCTAACCCTAACCCGTACCCTAACCCGTACCCTAAACCGTACCCTAATCCGAATGCCAACACTAACCATAACCGTACCCTAATGCGTACCCTAACCAGTACCCTAACCCTAATCCGTACCCTAAACCTAACCCCTACTCCAACCCTAACCCTAACCCTAAACCCAAACCCTAAACCCTAACCCGTACCCTGAACCCTAATCTGTACCCTAATCCATAACGTCTAACTTGTAACCCCTAAACCCAAACCTAACCCATACCCTCTCCTTACCCTAACCCTAAACCCTACCCTCTCCCATACCCTAACCATAATCCATACTCTAACCTTAACCCGTACCCTAATCCGTACCCTAACCCCGGGGATTGGGTACCCCTGGAACACACCACGGGACTCAGCCTGCCACCCCTCAGGAAACCATGCCCCTTGGGGCGCCGCAGAGCATCCCGTTCAGGAGAACTGGTAGGGCCCCTCTGAGACCCCAGCGATCCTCGGCGGCCCCCTACACCCCAACCCTGAGGCCCACGCTCATCCCGCCCCATGCCTTCCCTTCAGCTTGCCACCGAGCTCGTCGCAGAGCCGGCAGATCAGGCCTGCCGGGTTCCTGGGGCCTAGACCTGACCCTAGGTCGGCTGGGTAGGGCCCCTCCCCTGGGGCCCGGTGCCAAAGCCCCAGGTACTGGGGACACCTGAGCCCCACTGCAGGATAAAGCCTGCCAGCCCACAGGAAACCGTGCTCCTTGGGAGGCTGTAGAGCATTCAGGGCGGGAGAACCAGGAGGGCCCCCAGAGTCCCCTGCGAACTTCAGCGATCCCTAAACCCAAGCTTGAAGCCCATGCTCACCCCACCCCACACCCTCACCTCAGCCCGCGGCAGTGCTCGCCACATAGCGGGCAGATCTGGCCTGCGGGGTTCCTGGGCCCCAACCCTAACCCTAGTTCATCTGTGGAGGGGCCCCTCCCCAGGAGCCTGGAGCCAGAGCCGCGGGGATTCGGGACACCTGAGCCCCACAGCAGGACTCAGTCTGCCACCCCACAGGAAACCGTGCGCCTTGGGAGGCCATAGAGCGTTCAGGGTGGGAGAACCAGGAGGGCCCTCCTGAGCCACCAGCGAACGTCGGTGGCCTCCCGCAACCCAACCCTGAAGCCCACGCTCACCCTCCCTGCACCCTCACCTCAGCCCGTGTAGCTCGCCATACAGCCAGCAGATCGGGCCTGCGGGGCTCCTGGGGCCTAACCCTAGCCCTAGGTCGGCCGCGGGTGTGGGGGACTCCCAGGAGCCTTACACCACAGCCCCAGGGAATTGGGGTACCTGTACCACACCGCAGGACTCATCTTGCCACCGGAAAGGAAACTGTGCCCCTTGGGGCTCTACGGAGCCTACAGGGCATGAGAACATGGGGAGGCCCCCAGGGCCTGTCCCCACTTTTGGCAGCCCCCTGTGCCCCAACCCTGAGGCCTATGTTCACCATCCCCCATGGCCTCCTCTCAGCCCTCCACAGAGCTCGCTGCACAGCCTGCAGATTGTCCTTGTCGGGCTCCTGGACCCTAAACCTTACACTAGGTTAGCCACAGAGGGGCCCCTCCCCAGGGTCCTGGCACCCTACTCCGGGGGATTGGGGACACACAAGCCCCACTGTAGGACTCATCCTGCAGCCCACAGGAAACTGTACCGTTTTGGGGCACAACAGAGCATTCAGTGCAAGAGAATTGGGGCACCCCTGAGAGCCCCTTCTGGTGAACCCCGACATTTGTGGGCCATTCCGGATGAAACCCCAAGGCTCACACTCACCCACGCTTGTGCCCTCATCTCAGTCGGCCTGGGAGTTCTCTGAGCACTGGGCAGTTTGGACCTGCTGTCTCTTGAGGTCTAACCTAACCCTGGGTCTTCTGCTGAGGGTCCCTCCCTGTTTGCCTGCCTCCAAGGCACCAGGCATTGGGCTCACCTCTGCACGACAGAGGACTCAGCCTGCCCCACAGCAGGAAACTGTCATTTGGGGCTGCAGCAAGGATTCATAGGAAAATCGGAGGGCCCTCCTCAGCCCATCGCAAGCAACCCCCACTTTCAGAGATCTCCCCGGATCCAATTAGTAGCTTCAAACTGACCTTTAAACTTGCTCTCCAAGGAGATCTTTTGAAATTTTCCACACTTCCAACCGATGGCACCATCCAGCTTCAGTGCCTTACCCAGCTTTAGGTCTTGAGATGGATTAAAATGGGAAGTCACTTCACTGATGACGACGTACTGGTGACCAAAAGATACATGCATAAATGCTTCATATCACTTGGCTTCAGGGAAATGCAAATCTAAACCCCTATAGATGCCATATCACACGAGGCCGAATATCTAAAAATAAGAAGACATGAAACTATACATGTTGGAGAGGATGTGGAGAAATGGGAACACTCTTACACCCCTGTACAAATGCAGTCCAGTACAGCCACTCTTGAAAATGGTACAGAGTTTCTTCAAGAAGTTATAATAAAGCTACCCTATGTCCCAGCAATTGCACTACTGGGTATTTACCCCAAAGATACAGAGGTAGTGAAGATGGGACACATGCACCACAGTGTTCATAGCAGCAATATCCATAATAGACAAGCTGCAGAAGGAGTGCAGATGACCATGGATAGATGAATGGATAAAGAAGATGTGGATCATATCTATAGTGGAATATTACTCAGCCATCAGAAAGGATGAATACTTACCATCACACCTACCTGGGTGGAGCTGGAGGGTATTATGCTGAGTGGAATAAGTCAATGAAAGAAAGACAATGATCATATGCTTTCACTCCTATGTGGAATATCAGAAACAAGGAAGGTGACCATAGGGGAAGGAAGGGAAAATAGAATGGGAAGTCATCAGAGAGGGAGAAAACCCATGATGGACTCTTAACTATCACAAGAAACTGATGATTGCTGGAGGAGAAGTTTGGGGGGGTAACTGGGTGAGTAGCATTAAGGAGGTCACACGATACAATGAGCACTGGGTGTTACACACAACTGAAAATTGATTGAAGACTACATCTGAAACTAATGATGTACTGTAAGTTGGCTAATTGAATTTAAATTAAAGAACAAAAGACCTTGAATAAACAATCCTAAACATTTGTATGGAACCACTAAAGATTCCGAACAGCCAGTGCAATGTGGAAAAGAAAAACAAAGCTGGAGGACTCACAATTTCAGATTTCAGGTTGTACTACAAAGCTGCAGTCATCCTAACAAGAGAGTATGGCACAAAAATAGACACAGCGACCAAAGGAACAGGATACAAGTTCAAACAGAAACCCATAATTATGTGGTCCATGAATCTTCCACAAAGCAAGCAACAATATCAAAAGGGAAAAGGACAGTCTCTACAACAAATTTTGTTGGGAAAACTAGACAGCTACGCACAAAAGAATGAAATAAGACTGCTTTCTTACACAATACAGACAAACACAAAACTTCATAAAAATGTGACATTTGTAAGCAATAAATGGACAGAGAAAATGGATTGTAGCTTCCCATTGGACAGTTTCTGAAAGAAAACGTAGAACCTGTCAATCTTGGGGTAGGACATAGGGTGCACTAACCATTTAAAAGAATTCAGTGAGACTTCATAAAAATGTGAAATTTGTAAGCAATAAATGGACAGAGAAAATGGGTTGTAGCTTCCCATTGGACAGTTTCTGAAAGAAAACGTAGAACCTGTCAATCTTGGGGTAAGACATAGGGTGCACAAACCATTTAAAAGAATTCAGTGGGACTTCATAAAAATGTGACATTTCTCCTTATCTTATGACCATAAGAAAATGAAAAAGTGAACCGCAGGCTGGGGAGTAAAGATTTGCAATACACACACTGACAAAGACTTGTCAATAAAGAATTCCTGCTCATCAACCATAGAAAGTCTATTTATAAACGAATACTTCACAAAAGATTGACTGATGGCCAATAAGAACAGGAAAGGGTGCTCTACAGTATTATTTTCAGGCACAGCAAGGCCTTTCCTAAAATGAAAACATACACACAAACCAGTATTCCCTAGATGGATGACGTCCTTATTTCTGAGGACAGCTTGAAGAACAGACTAGCATCAAAGTAAAGTGATGGAATTCCTGACACTCAGAGGATGGACAATTGACCTCAAACTACAGTACAATTTCTAGGCATCATTCGGTCCTCTGAAGGCAGACAACTACCACACCCCTTCCTACACCACACAGGTTGCTTCCCAACCCCTACCATAAAAGAAGAAGATGAGAAACAGATAGGACTAGTAGGAAATAGCAAAAATCACATGTGGGGATTATCCTGAAACACACTGATCACATAACTAGTGTAAGGAAGTGTAGGGAACTGACAAGAACAGAGACTCAAGAGGTACTTCTTTGGGAAATGCTGTCTGAAATCGTCACACGTTGGTACCAGCTAATGAGGGCTCTGAGCATACCTAGGGTTTGCTCACAAGGGTCTGCAACACCATCGCTGAGGACTGAAACTCTTCAAGACCTCAAAGCTTGCCTGATTGACTATTGGACTAAGAGATTCCCATGTTCTGAAAACAGATACCAACTCATTGAAAGGTTCACCTGGGCTCTCTCAGAGGCCCTACAAGGACCTAAACCATTCACTGAAAATCAATTACACACACACACACACACACACACACACACACACACACACACACACCTGTCATTTCAGCAATTACTTAAACATTCAAGGTTCTTCCTACCTTTTCTTTTTCACATTGATATTTATACTCACATGAAATGTCATCATTTCTAATGAACACTGATGGCAAAATAGAGATCCATTGACACAATATTCACAAAATGGAACTTCTCTGCTGTCATTTTCAATATAGCGTTTTTTAAAGTTCATACATATTTTAGGTTTTTGGTAACTTATACAGGAGAAGATCAGCATTGAAAAACTCTGAATACTGACAATGAGTTTTAAGCCTAGAGAACAAAAATTGTCCAATTTCATAGATAACAAGGAACCAAAGGGAAAGCATGGAAGCCGTAGTCGAATAATTTTACACATGTGCATTCTCTATTATTCTACTACTGTGGGGCGTGTTTTATTACCAGTATACATTCATCAGTTATCTTTCACGTGCACCTGCACAGGTATAATCAATTACTAGAGTAGAATGAAATGTCTGGGAGCTACTTGGCGGCATCTATAATGAACAATGAAATTTCGATCTTATATTTGGTGAACTTCCACTATCTGTCCCTTTAGACAATGGACCCTAAACAGAAGGGGGAATGAACCAGGAGAGACTATGGACTCTGGGAAACAAACTGAGGGCTTCAGAGGGGAGAGGGGTGGGGGATTGGGATGGGCCAGTGATGGGTATTAAGGAAGGTACATATTGCATGGAGCACTGGGTGTTATATGCAAATAATGAATCACGGAACACTACATCAAAAACTAAGGAAATACTGTATAGTGACTAACATATAATAATAAAAAATTGTTACTAGAAGAAAATTAAAGGTAAAAAAAAACCAATACAGCTTCTCTGTTTCAAGAACAATCACAATTGAGAAAAAACTAACTTCCAATCCCTAAAGCAAAACACAGACCAAGTTCCATTTCACTCCCCTTTATTCACATTCTCTGTGGGTTCTAAGCTATTTCCCTACTCCTTTCCTGCTGAGCAGGGACCCTTGGCTCGATTCCAGAACCCTGGGATCATAACCTGAGCCAAAGGCACATGCTTAACTGGCTGAGCCAGCGAGGAGCCCCAGCCATGTTTTTCTTAAGCAAAAGGACACTTTCTCACAAAGCCTTCACATGACTTCACATGGTACCAGAGATCTGCATTTGCCTCTGGAAGTTGCAGGTGAAGGCAATTGCAAACTCTCACAGTGGTTTATCAAATACAATGACCTGCCTGGTGACAGTGAAACTCTTATGAGCCCATGAGAGGGTGCTGTGACACTCAGCTGTGGCTGGGCTGGCACAGAGAACCAAATCCATTTCCCTGCCTGATGTCTGTGAGGAACAGATGCCCCCAATGTGAATGAGACTCTGACACTGAGCTGTCCAGAGATGGCCATCCTCACAGAGGATGAGGATAAAGGACAATGCCTGAGGAGACCTCATCTGTCTCTTTTATCTTTTCATATTTTTGACAGTGGACAAATCACTGCCTAGGAGTCCCCAACTACCTTAGTCTCATCTGTGAATGGCCAAGAGGTTTTACAAAACACTTCAGATTTTGACCTCACAAATGCCCACAACCACTTACCACAGGGATTCAACATTAAGCAAAGATACTGTTCGTTGGAAGAGAGGTCCTGCCCACTGTTGTTTCTCACTTATATGCTCATCTTCCTGACCTCATGGTAACATAACCAGCTTGATTCCTGCTTCCGTCTTCAGGAAGGCTGAGGTGACTTGAAGGGCATTACCCTGACATCGTTCTTTCTTAGCAATAAGATGTGGACATTTCCGTAGTCCTACACACCCAAAGTTGAATCGGAATCAGGATTGAGGAGGCTGATGAGAGTTGAAGGTGTTTTCCTGTACACGATGGTTTATTACCAATAAGGATGGGTCAGAGTCCTCGAAATTCCAGAACCTTCCATTCATGCTTCCTACTCGTGAATGATGATGTACATTGCTCTTTCCCTGTACAGTGTGGTGACTCAGAGAAAAGTGCTTAGCCCTTTCGTCAGACTTCCACGACCACTTTGGGGCTGGCTTCCATATTCACAAAGGATGATGTTAGGGCTAAGAGGGTTCCTGTACACTGTTATTTCTTTCAGATAAGTGTATGGCATTTTTGTTACATTGTCAGAGCCACTTAGCGCCGGGCTTGCCGGCCTCCTGTGGAAGAACCCTAACCCGAGGTCGGCCCCCGAGGGGCCCCTCCCAAGGAGCCTGGCACCACAATGCTGGGGATTTGGGACCCCCGAACCCCAGTGCTGGACTCACTCTGCCACCCCGCAAGCACCCAGGGCGCTACGGGCGTTGCCAGTCATTCAAGAAGGGAGAACGGGCAAGGCCCTCCAATCCCCCTGCGACCTTCAAAGGCCCCCCGTGCAAAAACTCTGGATCCCTCGCTCCTGCTCCCCAGCGCCCTAACCTCGGCCCACCCCTCCTCTCGCTGCAGAGCTGGCGGATCGGGCCTGCTGGCTTCCTGGGGGCTAACCCTATGCCTAGGTCGCACCCGAGGGGCCCCTCCCAAGTGGCCTGGCGCCGCATGCCAGGGATTGGGGACCCCCGAGTCCCACCACCGGATGCACCCTGCCGCCCTGCCGCCACATGGGGCACTAGGGGCATCACCAGTCCTTCAGGGCGACAGAACGGGCAGGACCCTCTAAGCCTCCTGCAACCTTCGAAGGCACCCCAAGCCAAAGCCTAAATGCTCTGGCCCACGCCCCCACTCGCCAGCTACCTCACCTCAACCCACACCTCCATTCACCGCACATGGGCGGAACGAGCCTGCCAGCCTCCTGGTGGCTAACCCTAACCCTAGGTCGGCCCCCGAGGGTCCCGTCCCAAGGGACCTGAGGCCACAACGCCGGGTATTAAGGAGCCCCGATCCCCAGCGCCGGAGTCTCCCTGCCACCCCATCACCACCCGGGCCACTAGGGGTGCCGCTGGTCATTCAGGGCGGGAGAATGGGCAGGGCCCTCCGAGCCCCTGGCGAACGTCGAAGGCCCCCGCATCCAAAACACTTGAGACCACGCTCCTGCTCCTCAGTGCCCTCACCTCGGCCCGCCCCTCTGCTCGCCACAGAGCCAGCAGATGAGGCCTGCACTCCTCCAGAACCCTAGGTTGTCCCCTGAGATGCCCCTCCGAAGGGGCCTGGCACCGCAATGCCTGGGATTGGGGACTCCCGAGCCCCAGTGCCGGACTCACCCTCCTGCCCTACCGCCACCTGGGCCGCTAGGGGCGCCGCCATTCATTCAGGGAGGGAGAACGGGCAGGGCCCTCCGAGCGACCGGTGACCTTCGAAGGCCCCCCGCACCAAAACGCTTGGCCCCACGCTCCCGCTGGCCAGCGCCCTTACCTCGGCCCTCCCCTCCGCTCGCCTCACAGCTGGCGGATCGGGCCTGTGGGCCTTCTGGGGGCTAACCCTAAACCTAGGTCGGCCCTAGTGGCCCCTCCCAAGGGGCCTGGTGCCACAACGACGGGGAAAGGGGACTCCCGAGCCCCAGCGCCGGACTCACCATGCCCCCCGCCGCCACCCGGGCCACTAGGGGCACTGCCGGTCATTCAGTGCGGGAGAATGGGCAGGGCCCTCCGAGCCCCCAACGACCTTCGAAGGCCCCCTGCACCAAAGCACTAGGGCCCATGGTCCTGCTTGCCATCGCCCTTACCTCAGCCTGCCCCTCCGCTCGCCGCACAGCCGGCAGATCAGGCATCCTAGCCTCCTGGCGGCTAACCCTACCCTAGGTAGGCCCCCTAGGGGCCCATCCCAAAGGGCCTGGCGCTGCAACGCCGGGGATTGGGGACCCCCGAGCCCCAGCACCAGACTCTCCCTGCCGCCCCGCTGCTAAACGGGCCACGAAGGGCGCCGTCAGTCATTCAGGGCAGGAGAACAGGCAGGGCCCTCCGAGCCCCTGGCAACCTTTGAAGGCCCCTCGCGCCAAAATGCTTGGCCCCACCTTCCCGCTCGCCAGTGCCCTCATCTCATCCCACCCCTCTGCTCCTGCACAGCTGGAGGATTGGGCCTGCCGGCCTCCTGGGGGCTAACCCTAACCCTAGGTCAGACCCGAGGGGCCCCTGCCAAGGGGCCTGGCGCTGCAACGCCGGGGATTGGGGACCAAGCTGCAGCGCCGGAGTCACCCTGCCGCCCCGCTGCCATTCGGGCCGCTAGGGGTGCAGCCGGTCATTCAGGGTGGGAGAACAGGCAGGGCCCTCCTAGCCCCCGGCGACATTCAAAGGCCCCCTGCGCCAAAACGTTTGGGCCCAGGCTCCCGGGCCTGCCGGCCTCCTGGGGGCTGACCCTAACCCTAGGTCAGCCCCCGAGGGGCCCCTTCCAAGGGGCCTGGTGGCACAATGCTGGGGATTGGGAACCCCCGACCCCCAGCACCGGACTCAACCTGTAGCCCCGCCGCCACCAGGGCCGCTGCAGGTGACGCCGGTCATTCAGGGAGGGAGAACAGGCAGGGACCTCCCAGGCCCCTGCGGCCTTCGTAGGCCTCCCGTGCCAAAATGCGTGGGCCCACGCTCCCGCTCACCAGCGCCCTCACCTCGGCCCGCCCATCTGCTTTACGCACAGCTGGCGTTTCAGGCCTGCCGGCCTTCTGAGGTCTAACCCTAACCCTAGGTCAGCCCCCGAGTCATTCCTGCCAAGGGGCTTGGCGCTGCAATGCCGGAAATTGGTCACCCCTGAGCCGCAGCGCCAGACTCACATTGCCACCCCACCGCCACCCGGGCCTCTAGGGCCACTGCCGGTCAGTCAGGGCGGGAGAACGGGGAGGGCCCTCCGAGCCACGGCGACCATTAGAGGCCCCCTGCGCCAAAATGCTTGGGCCCATGCTCCTGCTCACCAGCGCCCTCGCCAAGTCCCGCCCCTCTGCTCGCTGCACAGCCGGCATACGGGCCTGCCGGATTCCTAGGAGCTAACCCTAACCCTAGGTCGGCCCCGAGGGGCCTCTCCCAAGGGGCCTGGCGCCACAAGCCAGGGATTCTGGACCCGCAAGCCTCAGCGCGGGACTCACACTTCCGCTCCGCCACCACCCGTGCCGCTAGGAGCGCTGTAGGTCATTCAGGCCGGAACAAAGGACAGGGCCCTCTGAGCCACTGGCGACCTTCGAAGGCCCCCTGCGCCACGACGCTTGCGCCCATGCTCCCGCTAGTCAGCGCCCTCACCTCGGCCGGCCCCTCCGCTCCCCACACAGCTGGCAGATCGGGCCTCCCGGCCTCCAGGGGGCTAACCCTAACCCTAGGTCGGCCGCTGAGGGGCCCCTCCCAAGGGGCCTGGGACCGCAACGCCGGGTTGGGGACCCCCGAGCCCCAGCGCCGGACTCACCCTGCTGCCCCTCCACCACCCGGGCCGCTAGGGGTGTCGCTGGTCATTCAGTGTGAGAGAACAGGCAGGGCCCTCCGAGCCCACGGCGACCTTCCAAGGCCCCCCTATCCAAAACGCTTGAGCCCACGCTCCTGCTCCTCAGTGCCCTCACCTCGGCCCGTCCCTCCGCTTGCTGCAGAGCTGGTGGATGAGGCCTGCCCGCCTCCTGGGGCTACCCATAACCCTAGGTTGGCCCCTGAGGGGCCCCTCCAAAGGGGCCTGGCACCGCAATGCCTGGGATTGGGGACCCCCGAACCCCAGCGCCGGACTCACCGTATTGCTCCGCCACCACCCAGGCCACTAGGAACACCGTCGGTCATTCAGGGAGGGAGTACGGGCAGATCCCTCCAAGCCCCTGGTGACTTTCAAAGGCCCCTTGCGCCAAAATGCTTTGGCCCATGCTCCCACTCGCCTGCGCCCTCACCTCGTTCCGCCCCTCCGCTTGCTGCACAGCCGGTGGATCAGGACTGCCAGCCTCCTGGGTGTTACCCTAACCTTTGGTGGGCCCCCGAGGGGCCCATCCCAGGTTCCTATTGCCTCAATACTGGGGACTGGGGACTCCTGAGCCCCAGCGCCCAGCTGACCCTCCCGCCCTACCGCCACCTGGGCCGCTAGGGGCGCCGCTGTTCATTCAGGGAGGGAGAATGGCCAGGGCCCTCCAAGCCACCGGCGACCTTCGAAGGCCCCCTGCACCAAAACGCTTGGGCCCATGCTCCCGCTCGCCAGCGCCCTTACCTCGGCCCTCCCCTCCGCTCGCCGCACAGATGGTGAATCGGGCCTGTGGGCCTTCTGGAGGCTAACCCAAACCCTAGGTCGGCCCCCTAGTGGCCCCTCCCAAGGGGCCTGGCGCCGCAAAGACGGGGATTGGGGACTCCTGAGCCCCAGCGCCGGACTCACCATGCTCCCCCGCCAGCAACTGAGCCGCTAGGGGCACCACCGGACATTCAGTGCGGGAGAATGGGCAGGGCTTCTTGAGCGCCGGCGACCTTCGAAGGCCCCCCGCGCCAAAACTCATGGGCCTACGCTACCGCTCGCCAGCGCCCTCACCTCGGCCCTCCCCTCTGCTCACCGCACAGCCGGTGGATTGGGCCTGCGGCCTCCTGGGGGCTAACCATAACCCTAGGTCAGCCTCCGAGGGGCCCCTGTGAAGGGGCCTGGTGCCGCAACACTGGGGATTGGGAACCCCCCAACCCCAGCGATGGCTCACCCTGCTGCCCTGCTGCCACCCGGGCCCCAGGGGCGCCGCAGGTCATTCAGGGCGGGAAAACGGGCAGGGTCCTCCGATCCCCCGGTGACCATCGAAGGATTCCCGCGCCAAAACGCTTCGGCCAAGCTCCCGCTCGCCAGCGATCTCGCCTCGGCCCGCCTCTCCGCTCGCCACACAGCTGGCACATCGGGCCTGCCGGCCTCCTGGGGGCTAACTGTAACCTTAGGTCGGCCCCCGAGGGGCCACTACCAAGGGTCTGCCCCCGCAACGCCGGAGATTGGGGACCCCCAAGCCCCAGTGCCGGGCTCACCCTGCCGCCCCGCCCCCCTGGGCCGCTAGTAGCGCCGCTGGTCATTCAGGGCAGGAGAACGGGTTGGGCCCTCCGAACCCCCGATTACATTCGAAGGCGCCCTGTGCCAAAACGCTTGGGTCCACATTCTTGCTCTCAAGCGCCCTCACCTGGGTCCACCCCTCCGCTCGCCTCACAGCCGGCGGATCTGGCCTGCTGGCCCCCTGGGGGCTAACAATAACCCTTGGTCGGCCCCCTAGAGCCCTTCCAAAGGGGCCTGGCGCCCCAACGCCGAGGATTGGGGACCCCCAAGCCCCACCGCCCAAGTCACCCTAACACCCCTCCTCCACCCGGGCCGCTAGGGGAGCTGCCGGTCATTCAGGGCAGAAGAACGTACAGGGCCCTCCAAGCCTCCAGCGACTTTCGAAGGACCCCTGCCCCAAAACGCCTGAGCCCACGCTCCCGCTCGCCAGCGGCCTCACCTCCGCCCGCCTCTCCGCTTGCCGCAGAGCTGGCGGATCGGGCTTCCGGCCTCCTGGGGGCTAAATCTAACCATAGGTCGGTCCCCTAGGGGCCCCAGCAAGGGGCCTAGAGCCACAACACCGGGGATTGGAGAACCCCGAGCTCCAGCGCTGGACACAACCGGCTGCCCCGCTGACACATGGGCCACTAGGGGCGCTGCCGGTCATTCAGGGCGGGACAACGGGCAGGGCCCTCAGAGCCTCTGGCGACATTCGAAGGCCCCCCGCGCCAAAACGCTTGGGCCCACGCTCCTGCTCACAAGCGCCCTCACCTCGGCCTGCCCCTCTGCTCACCACACAGCCGGCGGATCGGGCCTGCCGGCCTCCTCGGAGCTAACCCTAACCCTAGGTGAGTCCCCGAGGGGCCCCTCCCAAGGGGCATGGCGCCAAAACGCCGGGGATTGGGAACCCCTGAGTCCCAGCGCCCGACTCACCCTACCGCCCCTCCTCCACCAGGGCTTTTAGGGGAGCCGCCCGTCATTCAGGGCGGGAGAACGGGCAGGGCCGTCCGAACCCCTGGCGACATTCGAAGGACCCCCGCGCCAAAATGACTGGGCCCACTCTCCAGATTGCCAGCGGCCTCACCTCCGACCACCCCTCCACTCACCGCAGAGCTGGCGGATCGGGCCTGCGGGCCTCCTGGGGGCTAACCCTTACCATATGTCGGCCCCCGAGGGGCCCCTAGCAAGGGGCCTGCAGTCGTAACGCCGGGGATTGGGGACCCCTGAACCCCAGTGCCGGACTCACCCGGCCGCCCCCTGCCACCTGCACCACTAGGAGCGCCACCGGTCATTCAGTGCGGGAGAACGGGCAGGGTCCTCCGATCCCCCCACGACCTTCGAAGGGCCCCCTGCACCAAAACACTTGACCCACGCTCCCGCTAGCCAGCGCCCTCACCTCAGCCCGCCCCTCCGCTCGCCGCACAGCCGTAGGATCGGGCCTGTCAGCCCCCTGGGTGTAACCCTAACCCTAGGTCTGTCCCCACGGGGCCCCTCCCAAGGGGCCTGGCATCGCAATGCCGGGGATTGGGGACCCCCGAGCACCAGTGCTGGACTCTCCCTGCCACCCCACCACCACCCAGTCCGCTAGGGGCGCCGCCGGTCATTCAGTGCTGGAGAACAGGCAGGGCCCTCTGAGCCCCCGCGACCTTCGTAGGCCCCTCACGCCAAAATGCTTGGGCCCACGCTCCCACTCGCCAGTGCCCTCTTCTCGGCCCGCCCCTCCACTCGATGAACAGCTAGCGGATCAGGCCTGCCTGTTTCCTGGGGGCTAACACTAACCCTAGGTCAGACCCCAAGGGGCCACTTCCAAAGGCCTGGTGCCACAACGCCGGGGATTGGTGACCCCCAAGCCTCAGCACTGGAGTCACCCTTCCACCCCACAGCTACCGGGCCAGTAGGGACGCCACCAGTCATTCAGAGCGGGAGAATGGGCAGGGCCCTCCGAGCCCCTGGCGACCTTTGAGGCCCCCCACGCCAAAAGGCTTGGGCCCACGCTCCCGCTAGCAAGCGCCCTCACCTCGGTCCGCCCCCCCTCTCGCCGCACAGACAGCGGATTGGGCCTGCCAGCCTCCTGGGAACTAACCCTAACTCTAGGTCTGCTCACGAGGGGCCCCTCCCAAGGGGCCTGGCGATGCCACGCCGGGGATTGGGGACCCTCAAGCCCCAGCGCATTACTTACCCTGCCGCCCTGCCGCCACCCGGGCTGCTAGGGGCGCCACCGGTTATTTAGGGCGGGAGAACGGGCAGGGCCCTCCGAGCCCCCAGTGACCTTTGAAGGCCCCCCGTGACAAAACGCTTGGGCCTAGGCTCCTGCTCGCCAGCACCCTCTCCTCAGCCCGCCCCTCCGCTCGCCGCACAGCCGGCAGATCGGGACTGCCGGCCTCCTGGGGCTAACCCTAACCCTAGGTCGGCTCCCGAGGGGCCCATCCCAAGGGGCCTGGCGCCGCCACGTGGGTGATTGGGGACCCCCGAGCACCAGGGCTGAACTCACCCTGTCGCTCTGCTGCGACCCGGATCGCTAGGGGCACCGTCCTCATTCGGGGCTGGGGAACGGGCAGGGCCCTCTGAGCCCCCGGTGACCTTCGAAGGCCCAACACGCCAAAAGGCTTGGGCTCACGCTCCCGCTCGCCAGCGCCCTCACCTCGCCCCGCCCCTCTGTTCTCTGCACAGCCGGCGGATCGGGCCCGGCCTCCTTTGGGTTAACCTCAACCCTAGGTCGGCCCCCGAGGGACCCCTCCCAAGGGGCCAGGCGCCGCCACGCCGGGGCATTTGGACCCCTGAGCCCTACTCCAGACTCACCTTGCCGCCCCGCCACCACCCAGGACGCTAGGGGCGCCACCGGTCATTCAGGGAGGGAGTACGGGCAGGGCCCTCCGAGCCCCCGATGACCTTCAAAGGCCCCCCGCACCAAAAGGCTTGGGCCTAAGCTCCCGCTCGCCAGCGCCCTCACCTCGGCTCACCCCTCCCCTCGCCGCACAGCCGGCCAATTGGGCCTGCCGGCCTCCTTTGGGCTAACGAGAACCCTAGCTCGGCCCCCGAGGGACCCCTCCCAAGGGGCCTGGCAATGCCATGCCGGGTACTGGGGACCCCCGAGCCCGAGCTCCGGACTCACCCTGCCTCCCCGCCGCCACCCTGGCCGCTAGGGAGCCGCCGGGCATTCAGGGCAGGAGAACTTGCTGGGTCCTCCGAGCCCCCGGTGAGCTTCGAAGGCCCCCCATGCCAAAACGCTTGGGCCCACGCTCCCGCTTGCCAGCGCATTAACGTCGGCCCACCCCTCCGCTCGCTGCACAGCCGGCGGATTGGGCCCGCCGGCCTCCTTTGGGCTAACACTCACCATATGTTGGCCCCCGAGGGACCCCTCCCAAGTGCCTGGAGCCACCGCGCCGGGGATCGGGGACCACTGAGCCCCAGCTCCAGACTCATCCTGCCGACACGCCGCCACCCTGGCCGACAGGGGCGCCACCGGTCATTTCGTGTGTGAGAATGGGCAGGGCCCTCCAAGCCCCCAGTGACAATCCAAGGCCCCCTGTGCCAAAACCCTGGGCCCATGCTCCCCCTCGCCAGCGCCCTCACCTCGGCCCACCCCTCTGCTCGCCGCACAGCCGGCGGTTCGGGCCTGCCGGCCTCCTTTGGGCTAACCCTAAACCTAGGTCGGCCCCAGAGGAGCCCCTCCCAAGGGGCCTGGCGCCGCCACGCTGGGGATTGGGGACACCCGAACCCCACCGCTGGATGCACTCTGCCGCTCCTCACCACCCGGCCCGCTAGGGGAGCCGTCCTCATTCAGGGCGTTAGAACGGGAAGGGCCCCCCGGGCCCCCGGCCTCTTTCGAAGGCCCCCCGCGCCAGAAAGCTTGCGCCCACTCTCCCGGTAGCCAGTGCCCTCACCTCGGCCTGCCCCTCCGCTCGCCGCACAGCCGGCGGATAGGGCCCGCCAGCCTCCTGGGGGCTAACCCTATCCCTTCGTCGGCCCCCGAGAGGCCCCTCCCAACGGGCCTGGCACCCCAACACCTGGGTTTGCGGACCGCTAGCCCCAGCATCCGACTCACCATGCTCCCCCGCCGGCAACTGAGCCACTAGGGGCACCGCCGGACATTCAGTGCGGGAGAACGGGCAGGGCTTCTTGAGCCCCGGCGAACTTCGAAGGCCCCCCGCGCCAAAACTCACGGGCCTACGCTACCGCTCGCCAGCGCCCTCACCTCGGCCCTCCCCTCTGCTCACCGCACAGCCGGTGGATTGGGCCTGCGGCCTCCTGGGGGCTAACCATAACCCTAGGTCAGCCTCCGAGGGGCCCCTGCAAAGGGGCCTGGTGCTTCAACACCGGGGATTGGGAACCCCCCAACCCCAGCGACGGACTCACCCTGTCAGCCTGCCGCCACCCGGGCCCCAGGGGCGCCGCAGGTCATTCAGGGCGGGAAAACGGGCAGGGTCCTCCGATCCCCCGGCGACCTTCGAAGGCTTCCCGCGCCAAAACGCTTGGGCCCACGCTCCTGCTCTTCAGCGCCCTCACATCGGCCTGCCCCTCCGCTCGCCACACAGCTGGCAGATCGGGCCTGCCGGCCTCCTCGGAGCTAACCCTAACCCTAGGTTGGCCCCCCGGGGGCCCCTCCCAAGGGGACTGTCGACGCAACACTGGGGATTGATGACCCCCAGCCCCAGTGCCGGGCTCACCCTGCTGCCCCACCGGCACCTAGGCAGCTAGGGCACTGCCGGTCATTCAGGGTGGGAGAATGGACAGGGCCCTCCCAGTCCCAGTGAACTTCTAAGGCCCCAGGCGCCAGAATGCTTGGGCCCATGCTTCCGCTCACCAGCGCCCTCACCTCAGCCAGCCCCTCTGCTGGCTGCACAGCCAGCGGATCGGGCCTGCGGGCCTCCTGGGGGCTAACACTAACCCTAGGTTGGCCCCCGAGGGGAACCTCCCAAGGGGCCTGGCGCAGCAATGCCAGGGATTGGGGACCCCTGAGCTCCAGCGCCAGACTCACCCTGTCACCCCGACGCCACCCGAGCCGCTATGGGCGCTGCCGGTCATTCAGTGCGGGAGAACAGGCAGGGCCCTTCGAGCCCCTGGAGACCTTCGAAGGTCCAACTTGCGAATACGCTTGGGCCCACACTCCTGCTCGCTAGCACCCACATCTCGGCCCGCCCTTCCGCTTGCCGCACACCCGGCAGATCAGGCCTGCTGGCATCCTGGGGGCTAACTCTAACACTTGGTCGGCCCACGAGGGGCCCCTCCCAAGGGGCCTTGCACTGCAACACCGGGGATTGGGGACACCCAAGCCCCAGCGCCAGACTCTACCTGCCGCCCTGCCGCCAACTGGCCCAGTAAGGGCGCCGCCGATCATTCAAGGAGGGAGAAGGGGCAGGGCCCTCTGAACCCCTTGCGACCTTCGAAGACCTCCTGCGCTAAAACGCTTGGGCCCACTTTCCTGCTCCCCAGCGCCCTCACCTCGGCTCGCACCTCCACTCGCCGCACAGTGTGCGGATTGGGCCTGACGGTCTTTTTGGGGCTAACCTTAACCCTAGGTCGTCGCCCCAGGGGCCCCTCCCAAGGGTCCTGGTGCCACTACGCCAGGGATCTGGTACCCCAAGCCCCAGAGCCAGACTCAACCTCCCACATCGCTGCCACCCGGGCCGCTAGGGGCGCCGCCGGTCATTCAGGGTGGGAGAACAGACAGGGCCCTGGAGAAACTGGCGACATTTGAAGCCTCCCGCGCCAAAATGCAGGGGCCCACCATCCCGCTCCCCAGCACCTTTACCTCGGCCCACCCACCTCTAGCCGCCTAGCCAGAGGATCATGCCTACCGGCCTAATGGGGTCTAAATCTAACCCTAGGTCGGCTCACGAGGAGCCCTTCCCAAGGGGCCTGGCACTGCAACACCAGGGATTGGGATTACCCGAGCCACAGCTTGGGACTCACTCTGCTGCCCCACCGCCAACGGAGCCTCTAGGGGCACGCCGGTTATTCAGGGTGTTAGAACGGGCAGGGCCCTCTGAGCCTCTAGTGACGTTCAAAGGCCCCTGCGCCAAAACGCTGGATACCATACTCCCGCTAGCCAGCGCCCTCACCTCGGCCCACTCCTCTGCTCGCCGCACAGCCGGCACATTGGTCCTGCTGGCCTACTGAGGTCTAACCCTAACTCTAAACCCTAACCCCTAACCTTAAACCCTAAACCTTAACCCCTAACCCTACCCAAAATCTAACCATAACCCCTAATCCTTAAACCCTAAACCCTAACATTAACACTAAACCCTAAACCCTAACCCTAATCCCGAAGCCCTAAACAATAAACCCTAACCTTAACCACTAACCCCAAACCCTAACCCTACCCTTAACGCTACCCCTTCAGCTAACCCTACCCCTAACCCGTAAACTAACCCTAAACCTAAACCTAACCCGTACCCTAACCTGTACCCTAACCTTAACCCTAAACCCTAAACCCTGACCCTAACCCATACCCTAAATCGTACCATAACCTGTACCCTAACCCAACCCATAACCTAACCCTAACCCGTACCCTAACTGTAACCTTAAACCCTAAACCGTAACCCGTACCCTACCCTAACCAGTACCCTTACCTTAACCTTAACCCATACCCTAACGCGTACACTAACCCATACCCTAACCTGTACACTATCCCAAACCCGGACCCTAACCCATACCCTAACCCAGACCTAACCCTAACCTGTACCCTAACCTGTACCCTAACCCATACCCTAACCCTAAACCGTACCCTATACCTATCCCTAACCCGTTCCCTAACCCGTACCCTAACCCTAACCCTAAACCGTAACCTAACCTGTACCATAACCCTAAACTGTAACCTAACCCTAACCCGTACCCTAACCTGTACCCTAAACCGTACCCAAATCCATACGACAACACTTACCCTAAACCGTAACCTAACACGTACCCTAAACTATACCCTAATGCGTACCCTAACTTGTACCCTAACCCTAACCCATACCCTAAACCTAACCCGTACTCCAACCCTAACCCCAACCCTAACCCCAAACCCTAAACCCTAACCCGTACCCTAAACCCTAATCTGTACCCTAACCCATAACCTCTAACCTGTAACCCCTAAACCCAACCCTAACCCGTACCCTCTCCTTCCCCTAACTCTAACCTCTACCCTCACCCATACCCTAACCGTAACCCATACCCTAACCTGAACCCATACCCTAATCCATACCCTAACCCCGGGGATTGGGTACACCTGAGCACCACCACGGGACTCAACCTTCCAGCCCTCAGGAAACCATGCCACTTGGGGCGCCACAGAGCATCCCATGCAGGAGAACTGGTAGTGCCCCCCTGAGCCCCCAGCGATCCTCGGCGGCCCCATACACCCCAACCCTGAGGCCCACGCTCATCCCACCCCACGCCTTCCCTTCAGCTTGCCACCGAGCTCATTGCAGAGCCGGCAGATCAGGCCTGCCGGGTTCCTGGGGCCTACACCTGACCCTGGGTCCGCTGGGTAGGGCCCCTCCCCTGGGGCCCGGTGCCGTAGCCCCAGGGACTGGGGACACCTGAGCCCCACTGCAGGACAAAGCCTGCCAGCCCGCAGGAAACCGTGCCCCTTGGGAGGCTATAGAGCATTCAGGGCGGGAGAACCAGGAGGGCCCCCAGAGCCCCCGGTGAATTTGGTGATCCCTAAACCCAACCTTGAAGTCCATGCTCACCCAAGCCCGCACCCTCACCTCAGCCCATGGCAGAGCTCGCCACATAGTGGGCAGATCTGGCCTGCGGGGTTCCTGGGCGCCAACCCTAACCCTAGTTCATCTGTGGAGGGGCCCCTCCCCAGGAGCCTGGAGCCGCAGCCACGGGGATTCGGGACACCTGAGCCCCACAGCAGGACTCAGTCTGCCACCCCACAGGAAACCATGCGCCTTGGGAGGCCATAGAGCATTCAGGGCGGGAGAACCAGGAGGGCACTCCTGAGCCACCAGCGAACTTTGGCGGCCTCCCACACCCCAACCCTGAGGCCCACGCTCACCCTCCCCACACCCTCACCTCAGCCCGTGTAGCTAGCCATACAGCCAGCAGATCGGGCCTGCGGGGCTCCTGGGGCCTAACCCTAGCCCTAGGTCGGCCGCAGGTGTGGGGGCCTCCCCAGGAGCCTTACACCGCAGCCCCGGGGAATTGGGATACCTGTACCCCACCAGAGGACTCAGCTTGCCACCTGACAGGAAACATTGCCCCTTGGGGCTCTATGGAGCCTACAGGGCACGAGAACTTGGGGAGGCCCTCAGAGCCCGTCCCCACATTTGGCAGCCCCCCGTGCCCCAACCTTGAGGCCCATGCTCAACCTCCCCCATGGCCTCCTCTCAGCCCTCCACAAAGCTCACCTCACAGCCTGCAGATTGTCCCTGCCGGGCTCCGGGACCCTAACCCTTACCCTAGGTTGGCCACAGAGGGGCCCCTCCCCAGGGTCCTGGCACCACAGTCCGGGGGATTGGGGACACCCAAGCCCCACCGTAGGACTCAGCCTGCAGCCCACAGTAAACTGTACCATTTTGGTGCACAACAGAGCAGTCAGGGCAAGAGAATTGGGGCACCCCTTGAGAGCCCCTTCTGGTGAACCCCGACCTTTGTGAGCCCTTCCGGATGAAACCCCAAGGCTCACACTCACCCGCCCTTGTGCCCTCATCTCACTCGGCCTGGGAGCTCTCTGAGCACTGGGCAGTTCAGACCTGCTGTCCTTGAGGCCTAACCTAACCCTGGGTCTTCTGCTGAGGGTCCCTCCCCGTTTGCCTGCCTCCAAGGCACCAGGCATTGGGCTCACCTCTGCACGACTAGAAGACTTAGCCTGCCCCACAGCAGGAAACTGTCCATTTGGGGCTGCAGCAAGGATTCATAGGAAAATCAGAGGGTCCCCCTCAGCCCATCCCAGGCAACCCCACTTTCAGAGATGTCCCTGGATCCAATTAGTAGCTTCACACTGAACTTGCTCTCCACGGAGATCTTTTGAAATTCTCCACAATTCCAACTGATGGCATTATCCAGCTTCAGTGCCTTACCCAGCTTTAGCTCTTGAGATGGATTAAAATGGGAAGTCACTTCACTGATGACGATGTACTGGTGACCAAAAGATACATGCATAAATGCTTCATATCACTTGGCTTCAGGGAAATGCAAATCTAAACCCCTATACATGCCATATCACACGAGGCCAAATATCTAAAAATAAGAAGACATGAAACTATACATGTTGGAGAGGATGTGGAGAAACGGGAAACCTCTTACACCCCTGTACGAATGCAGTCCGGTACAGCCACTCCTGAAAATGGTACGGAGTTTCCTCAAGAAGTTATAAATAAAGCTACCCTATGTCCCAGCAATTGCACTACTGGGTATTTACCCCAAAGCGACAGGTACTGAAGACGGGACACATGCATCACAGTGTTCATAGCAGCAATATTCATAATAGAGAAGCTGTGGAAGGAGTGCAGATGACCATAGATAGATGAATGGATAAAGAAGATGTGGATCATATATATAATGGAATATTACTCAGCCATCAGAAAGGATGAATACTTACCATCACACTGACCTGGGTGGAGCTGGAGGGTATTATGCTGAGTGGAATAAGTCAATGAAAGAAAGACAATGATCATATGCTTTCACTCCTATGTGGAATATCAGAAACAAGGAAGAAGACCATAGGGGAAGGAAGGGAAAATAGAATGGGAAGTCATCAGAGAGGGGGAAAACCCATGATGGACTCTTAACTATCACAAGAAACTGATGATTGTTGGAGGAGAAGTTGGGGGGGGGGTAACTGGGTGAGTAGCATTAAGGAGGTCACACGATACAATGAGCACTGGGTGTTACACACGATTGAAAATTTATTGAAGACTGCATCTGAAACTAATGGTGTACTGTAAGTTGGCTAATTGAATTTAAATTAAAGAACAAAAGACCTCGAATAAACAATCCTAAACATTTCTATGGAACCACTAAAGATTCTGAACAGCCAGTGCAATGTGGAAAAGAAAAACAAAGCTGGAGGACTCACAATTTCAGATTTCAGGTTATACTACAAAGCTGCAGTCATCCTAACAAGACAGTATGGCACAAAAATAGACACAGCGACCAAAGGAACAGGATACAAGTTCAGACAGAAACCCACAATTATGTGGTCCATGAATCTTCCACAAAGCAAGCAACGATATCAAAAGGGAAAAGGACAGTCTCTACAACAAATGGTGTTGGGAAAACTAGACAGCTACGCACAAAAGAATGAAATTAAACTGCTTTCTTACACAATACAGACAAACACAAAACAGTTTCAAGACCTCAATATGAGACCTGAATCCATAAAAATCCTACAGGAGGGAAGACAGTAACTTCTTGACATGGACCATACCAACGTTTTTCTGGACTGTGTCCTGACAAAGGAAATGAAAGCAAAAATAAACTATTGGGAATACAGTAAAATAAAAAGTTTCCACACGGCAGAAGAACAATGAAAACGTAAAAATAATAAGACAACCTACTCAAAGGGAGAAGATATTTGCAAAGATCATATGCAATGAAGGGATAGTGTCCAAAACATATAGAACTGATCCTACTCGACCCCCAAAAAAACAAATAATCCAGTTAAAATATAGGCAGAAGACATGGACAGACATTTCTCCAAAGAAGAAATACAAATGGCCAACAGTCCCGTGAAAAGATGTTCACCATCACCCATCATCAGGAAAATGTAAATCCAAAGGACAATGAGGTAATACCTCAAACCTGTCAGAATGGCTAACATCAAAAGCACAACAAAGAGCAGGTGTTGGGAGGATGTGGATAAAGGGGAATCCTCGCGAACTGTGGGTGGGAATGCAAACTGTGGTGGCCACCGTGGAAAACAGTACGAAGGTTCCTCAAAAAATTAAATATAGAACTACCCTATGATCCAACAATCACACTACTTGTATTTACCCAAAGAATAGGAAAACAGTAACGTAAAAGGATACATGCACCCCTATGTTTCTTGCACCATTATTTACAATATCACAATATGGAAGCAACCCAAGTGTCTGTAGAAAAATTGACAAATGAGATGATAGATGTGTGTATTCACACACACACACACACACACGGACACACACGGACACACACACACACACACACACACACATACACACACACAATGGAGTATTACTCGGCTTGAAAAAGAATGAAACCTTGCCATTTGCAGACATATGGATGGAGCTAGAGAGTATTATCCTAACTAAAATCAGGCAGAGAAAGAAAAATCCCATACGATGTCACTCTAATGGGGAACTTAAGAAACAAACAAAAATAAATAACTAAAAGAGAAAAAGGAGATACACCAAAATACAAACTCTTAACAATAGAGAACAAACGGATGGTTACCAGAGAGGAGGTGGATAGAGGGATGAGTGAAATAGATGAAGGGGATTAAGAGGACGCTTTTCTTGATGACCACTGAGTAATATATAATTACTGAATCATTCTATTGTACACCTGAAACAAATGTAACACTGTATGTTAGCTCTACTGGAATTAAAATAAATTTTTTAAAAGATTTTTCTTTCAGGTACCTCTTTGAAAAATCTTTTCCTGTGCAATGTGCATAAACCCTACTTGGGAGGATTCACTCTACAATAATTATTCACTCCATGCCTCAAATTCAGTTTTCACTGAGTTCTTATCGTGGATCCCAGCCCGCGGGAGCCATGGTCCTTTTCAGTCCAGGCTCAGCACCTATGCATTCAAGATTGGAAGTAGAGACACATGTCACTTCACAGTCCAGAAAGCTATTATTGTTTCTGTTTCAGTGTGAGAGAGTCACAGACTTTGGGACAGGTTTCAGAGCAGGTTTATTATGGATCCTGGATCTCTACTTCAATGTTCATTGCCTGGATCCCTTTGGCTAATAGGTTTCCTGTGGATGGGCTTGCTTCCAAGCACATACATGGAAGATGCAAAGGTGGGTGGGCTTGCTGCGGGACAGGAAGAAGACCAAAATCAGACAAGGGTCAGACCCCTTCCCTGATCCAGGAACTGCTACGGGAAAGGGTACGGGAGGTAGAATCCATGCGAAACTCCAAGGTCACCAGCTGAACACAGGAGGCACAGGTCAAGGGATCTGGAGGTGCAGGGGTTGAAGGCTGCTCTGAGCTACCTCTGGGAGGAAGGGAGGGAAGGAATGAGAAGGAGATACTGCCTGCCCCTGGCCCATGCCAGCTGCCCACCGCTCCGACACGCATCAGTCTACACAGCTGACACAGCTTGGGCTCAGGATGGGCTGTCTTGGGTCCCTCAATCCTCAGTGGGACAGCTGGCCCCAGGGCTCAGAGACATGCTGAGGGAGATGAGAGGGAAAGCTGCCCCACCCAGGTCATCCCCTCCTTGAGCAGACTGCCCTTCAGAACTGCTAAAAAAACCCACTAACGGGGTTGAAAGACATGCCATGGATGAACTAAGGCATAGAGATATGTAAAATAACATTCATTTTTAAGTTCAGAGCTGTCATCTCAGGAAGTGGGGAGAGTTTCCCTGAAGAAGACTGAGGGGAGGGGAGGCCATGCTGAAAAGGGAGACATGGCTCTCCTGATTGGGGACCTGCAGCCCCCTTCCAGGGCAGGGTATCAACCTCGCATCACACGAGATCCATGGAAGTGTTCCATCAGGGCCAGATGTTTGTCTCGAGAAGGGTACCCTGTCATCGGACTGCACAGGGCACCAGGGACAAGGGCCAGATGGAGGACGGACAATACTCCAGAGGCCATGGGGCAAGAACAGAGGCACATGACCTTGAAGATGATGATGAAAAGCATGAGGTGGCAGCACGGAGCCAGCCTGCAAGTAACATGGGAGCAGTGCCCACAGCTACACTAACTGGGTGCCTTCTGTGTCAGGTGTGGCTGACTTCAGTGGGCTCCAGACTACTCCTGACCACAAGTCTAGGAAGTGTGCACCACCCCGGCCTCCTCTCCCCTTGCAGCTGCTAGGAATCACGGTCACAGACCCTGGTCAGCGTTCATGGAAACCAAGCAGTGGCTCCCCCGCACGCTGCACCTCTGGTGGCGGTCCAGTGCGACCCTCATGCCAGGCCAGACACTGATGTGTACCTGTTTCCACACAAATCCACAGACAGGAGGGTGTCCCTGAATTCCACAGCACCTGATGAGACAGATCCACAGAACCCAACACCCAGTGGGTCACTTGGGACCTCACCTATGGTCATGGAGCTCACCATACCCCATTTCTGTCACTTCCCACAGAAAGCCTGGTTCTGATCCCCCACAATACCATACATCCTGGTTGCTGACCTGGGGTCATGCCATAAACCCACATGGCACCTTTCTTTTAGAGAAGGCTATGCCTACACCTCCTAGAAAATATTTCTAATGAAGTACAAGTCCATCAGGACTACGGTGTGAACAGTAGCACACAGCCTGCATGGTAGTAGTCAGTAATTCTAACAAGGGTTAACCCCAACTCCCGTCTCACAAAACCTTCCTCCATCCCCACTGAACTCATGGTATGCCTCAAAAAACCCTCCAGGAAACAAACCTTTCATCTGAATGCTCTCTTCACCTTCTGCTTCAAATCTTGTCCAACCACAATGATATGAAACTAGAAATCAGTCTCAAGAAAAAAATGGGACAGTCAAAAATAGGTGGAGATTGGGGGGCCTGGGTGGCTCAGTCGTTAAGGATCTGCTTTCAGCTCAGGTCGTGATCCCAGGATCCTGGAATCTAGCCCCGAATCAGGCTCCTTGCTCAGTTGGAAGCCCGCTTCTCCCTCTCCCACCCCCCTGCTTGCGTTCCCTCTCTCGCAGTCTCACTCTCTGTCAGATACTCAAATAATCTTAAAAAAATATGTGGAGACTTAACAACATGCTACTGAACAACCAACAGTCAAAGAAGAAAACAAAAAATTTTTAGAAGTACCTTGACACTGATGCAAAAGACAACCTACAAAAACTTATGGGATGCAGCAAAAGTAGCTTTATGGGGGACATTCGTAGAAATTCAAGTCTTCATCAATCCATGAGAATGCTCTCCAATAAACAACCTGATTTATGTGGTAAAGAAGTAGAAAAAAAAACAACAAACAAAGCCCCAAATTAGTAGAAATAAGGAAATAACAAAAAGGAATGCATAAATAAATCCAAAGGAGACTAAAAAGACAAAAAAAAAAAACAACGAAAATGAGAGCTGCCTTTTTGGGAAAGATAAACAAAACTGACAAACTTAGCTAGACTCACCAAGAAAGACAGAGGACTCCAATACAATCAGGAAAGGAAGATAATGGATTCCTGTCTCATATCAAAATCAAAAGAACTCTTCAACCTTGGACACAACAACTTCTTGCAAGCCACGTCTCTAAAGGCAAAGGAAATAAAAGCAAAAATGAACTATTGGCACTTCATCAGGATAAAAAGCTTCTGCTCGGCAAAGCAAACGATCAACAAAACAAAAAGGCAATCTATGGAATCGAAGAAGATATCTGCAAATGATATTACAGATAAAGGGCTGGTATTCAAGATCTATAAAGAACTCCTCTAACTCGACACCCAAAAAATGGGCAGAAGACACAAAGAGATACTTCTCCAGAGGGGAAACACAAATGGCCAACAGACACATGAAAAAATGCTCCACATCACTTGCCATCAGGCAAATACAAATCAAAACGACAATGAGATACCACCTTACACCAGATAGAATGGTTAAAATTAACAAGGCAGGGGGCATCTGGGTGGCACAGCAGTTAAGTGTCTGCCTTCGGCTAGGGGCGTGATCCTGGCATTATGGGATCGAGCCCCACATCAGGCTCCTCCGTTATGAGCCTGCTTCTTCCTCTCCCACTCCCCCTGCTTGTGTTCCCTCTCTCGCTGGCTGTCTCTATCTCTGTGGAATAAATAAATAAAATCTTGAAAAAAATTAACAAGACAGGAAATAAAAAAAAGTCAGAGAGGATGTGGAGAAAGGGGAACCCTCTTACACTACTCGTGAGAATTCAAGCTGGTACAGCCACTTTTGAAAACAATATGGAGGCTCCTCAAGACGTTAAACACAGATTTATCCTACGACCCACCAATTGAACTACTGGGTATTTACCCCATAGACACAGAGTAATGAAAAGAAGGGGCACCAGTATCCCAATGTTCATAGCAGCAATGTCCATAACAGCCAAACTGTGGAAGGAGCCATGATGTCCTTCAGCAGATGAATGGACAAAGATGATGTGGTCATCTGTACAATGGAATATTACTCAGTCATCAGAAAGGATGAATACCCACCATTTGCACCAACGTGGATGGACCAGGAGGGGATTATGCTAAGTGAAATTAAGTCAAGCAGAGAAAGACAATTATCATATGGTTTCACTCCTATGTGGAATGGAAGGAATAGCATGGAGGACATTAGGAGAAGGAAGGGAAAAGTGAAGAGGGGGAATGAGAGGGGGAGATGAACCATGAGAGACTATTGACACTGGGAAACAAACTGAAGGTTGCAGAAAGGGAGGGGTAGGGGAATGGGTTATCCTGGTGATGGGTATTAAGGAGGGCACGATTCATAATGAGCACTAGGTGTTATATGCAAACAATGAATCATGGAACACTACATCAAAAACAAATGAAGTACTGTAGGGTGACTAACATCATTTTAAAAAAAGAGAAAGATATGAAATCCATAAAGGAAAACTGTCACTATTTGCAAATGACATGAAATCCCGAAAGATTCCACAAAAAAAAAAAAAAAAACTGTTAGAATAAAAAAATTCAAGAAAGCTGCAGGATATAATGTCAATATACAGAGACCTGTTGTCTTTATTTTTTTTCAGATTTTATTTATTTATTTGACAGGAAGAGAAAAACCACGAGCAGGGGGAGTGTCAGAAAGAGGGAGAAACAGACCCTTGCTAAGCGGGGGCCCAGCACGGGGCTCAATCCCAGAACTCTGGGATCATGACCTGAGCTGAAGGCAGATGCTTCACCTATGGGGCCACCAAGATGACCCAACTTCTTGCATTTCTGTATATTGATGACACATATCGTAAAGAGAAATTTAAAAAGCAATGCCATTTACAATTGCATCAAAAAAATCTAGGAATAAAAGTAACCAAAAATGAGAAAGACATAGTACAATCAACACATGGCAGAAAAGAAATGAAAAACATATCTGTCGAGGGGGGCGGAATGTATGGGTCAAAGATTTGGAAGGCAACACAAACAAATGGAAGCATACGCCATGCTCCTTAACTGGAGGAGTTAATTATGTGAACATGTCCATCGTACCCAAAGCAATCGACAGATGTGATGAAATCCCTATCTGAATTCCAGTGGCATTATTCGAGGAAATAGAAAACAGTCCTCAAACTTGGATGGAGTCACTAAAGACCCCAAATACCCAAAGGAACCTGGAGAAAGAAAGGTGCAGTCAACACACTCCTGGATTTCAAGGTAGATTACAAAGCTGTTGTCATCAAAACAGGATGGTACTGGCAGAAACACAGACACCAGGTCAGTGGAACAGAACAGAAAGCTCAGAAACTTACCCACACGTAGATGATCCTAACTTATGACACAGCAGCAGAAGATATGCCATAAGGGAAGGACTGTTTCTTCAGTGAGCGGTAACAGGCAAACTGGACACTAAATGCAGAAGAATATAGCTGGGTCACTTTCTTACACCACACACAAAATTTTTAATGGATGAATGATTTGAACATAAGATCTGAATCCATAAACCTCCAAGAAGACACAGGTACTAAGTCTCTCGACATTGGTTTTGGCAAAGAGTCTTCAGATCGGACACCAAATGCAAAGACAACAAAAGCAAAAATAAACCAGTGGAACAACATCAAACTGAAATCTTCCACACGGCAAAAGAAACCAGCAAAAACTTAAAAGGCCACTGACCCAATATGAAAAAAATATCTGTGAATCATATGTGTGAGAAGAGGCTAATATCCAAAATACACACAACACTCATACAAATCAAAACAAACAAACAAAAAAAGGTATAAAAATGGGGGGTATATGTGAATACATACTTTCCAAAGATGGCACACAGGTGCCAACAGACAGAAAAAGTTGTTCGACATCACTAATCATCGTCAGGGAAACATCAGTCAAACCCACAATCGGCTATCCCCTCACAACTGTTGGAACAGCAATTGTCCCAGAGACAGACAAAAAGTGGGGTCATGGGTGTGCAGACGAGGAGACACTGTGCACTGTTGGTGGGAATGGAAATTGGTGCAGCCACTGTGACAAACGGTATGGAGGTTCCTGAAAAAATAAATACAACTACCCCATGACCCAGTAATGGCTCTAATGAGTATTGATTCAGAGAACACAAAAATACTGCCTCAAAAAGACAGATGCACTCAAACATTCACTGCAGCATTATTCACAAGAACCAGACATGGAAACACAGACCTTGGGGGCCTTATGCCAAGTAACTCAGACACAGGAAGACCAATACCAGATGCTCTCATGTACATTCCACGTGGAATAAACAAATACTGAACGCATAGATACTGAGAGCAGATTGGTAGGTGCCAGATTCGGGGATGGGGTGGTAGAAACGGGTGAAGGTGGTCCAAGTCTCAATGTTTGAGTGAGAAAATCCGACAGTCATGAAATGTTCTGTCCAGCATGGAGACTAAAACTAACCCCACAGCATGGGGTATAGGTTTCCCTGCTCTTCAAAAGTACAGGACTTCTGAGAAACCTTGCACAGCAGAAATGGTGTCAAGAAGGAATGGCCATTAATTTACACGGAACATTTAGTGTGCTCAGACTCCAAAATTCCTTCTCTTTGATTTTTCTTAGGCCTCAGGACACAAGTTTCTAACGGAGGCCCAGCATAAATGAAGATAAAGCACAGCAGAGGCTCACAGACACCATTCAAAGTGCTGGTGGCTGGATGCGGAGAGCGGTTCCCAGCAGAAGGAGCTGGTTAGGGTGCATGCCACCTCTGTTGTGCTTTTCCCCAAAACAGATGCTGAACGCGATTCTCACTGTTCACCTTTTTTCATAAGAGGAAAATCCTCTTCAGGTATCTTCCTCTTACTGAAGCTGGGTAATAAATGTAGTTCTTTCAAGAATGCCCAGTGTCTTACTGTGAACGTTCAAAAAGTGGGGGATAATTGTACTTAAGCAATGCTGAGGGAGGAGATGTTAAAGGTTCTTCCAGACACAAACCTCAGCAGATCCACTGGGAAAGGCACCTTCCTCAGCATGCAGAACACGGACTACCTCCTACCCCCAGAAACCCTCTCCTTCCCCTCAATCAGGACAACCCACAACAGCTGGGAGTTACCCCAATTCCTCCATTCTCCTGCTTCTAATAGCTAACCCATCAGCAAATCCTGTGAGCTCCATCTTCAAAATAGACCCAGAATAGGTCTAACCACTCCATCCAAGGCCACTTGTCTGGTCCACAGTGGCTGAGTAACTGGAAAAGCTTCGTCATTGACCTACTTGCCATCTTCAACCCTCTGTCATCTGTTCTCAACACTGTAGCCACGATGGCCCAGTGAAACAGGGTCTCATGGGGTTATAGCCCTGGAATGGCTTTCTGTCACCCTCTGTCACCTCTCTGAGCTCATGTCCTAAGCTGTCTCCTGTGGCCACAGGGCCTTCTTGCTGCTCCTGGACATACCTGGAATTCTCCTGCCCCAGAGCCATTGCACATGCTTTCCCTTTTGTTCAGAATGCTCTTGATGTGTTCTCACTCACCTTCGGAGAAGTCTGAATTGGAGTGACAGGGATAGAAGATGAGGCTGTGTGTGTTGGGTGAGGCTGGTGGCCCAGAAGAAGGTTCTCTGCCAGCTCTCCGCCTGTGCCTCCCTTGTCCTCAGCCAGGAACTTGCACACAGCCCTCACCTGTCACAAGTCTCACCCAGGAGACCCACAGCCACCCCTGGAGCCCACCCTGAACACACCCTGCTGCAGAATGCATTCAGCTCTCCTCTGGGACCCCTGCCAGCTTTACCCAGACCTGCAACTCCCCCATTTCCTGCAAAGCTCCCGGATTACCTCTCTGCTTCCAAAATCACACTGGCTCAAGGCTTTCATGAGAAAGCTATAACGCTAACTAATGAAAGGTTCACACCTACTTTCCCCTTCTGTTGCCTTTCTCTCCACCTTCTTTCCTACCTGTGCAAACTGTAACATATCAGTGGAACATGAACATGCTCTGAGACCTGAATCTTTCATTGCAGCTTTCTGAGGACTCCTTATGTGATAAGCAACTAGTGTATCCTACAACAGGGTGTTTTACAAATATCATCTATAGAAGACTACAGCTCAAATCACTACAATTTTACCTCACTCTTCATGAAGCAGAACACTTTTTCCTTTCTTCTTTTATTAAATTCCAGTTAGTTCACATGCGATGGAATATCCGCTTCAGGAGTAGGATTTAGTGATTCCTCACCTGCAAGGAGTACCCGGTGCTCATCACAAGTGCCCTCCTTAATACCCCTCACCGATTTAACTCTTCCCCCCACGCCCCTGTCCTGCAGCAACACTCAGTTTGTTCTCCAAGGTTGAGTCTATTTCCTTGTTTGCCACTCTCACCACCCCTCAACTCTGTTCCTCTGTTTTCTTTCTGAAATTCCACAAGCGTGAGAGCATAGGATATTTGTCTTTCCTCACTGATTTTGCTTAGCTTAATACACTCTAGGTCCATCCACATCCTTGCAAATGGTAAGATTTCATTCTTTTTGAAGCTGGGTCATATTCCGTTATATATATGTATCCCACATCTGCTTTATCCATTCATCAGTGAATGGACTTTGGGATTCTCTCCATAGTTTGTCTACTGTGGACAATGCTGCTATAAACATCATGGTGCATGTTCCCCCTTCGAATCCGCATTTTTTTATCCTTTGGGTAAATACCTAGGACAGCAATTGCTGGATCATGGGGTTGCTCAATGTTTAACTTTTTGAGGAACCCCCACACTGGTTCCCAGACTGGTTGCACCACTTTGCATTCCCACCAACAGGATGGGAGAGTTCCCCTTCAAGCAGAACATTATCTGCAGGCAATTTCATAAGAGGAAACAAAACCTCTGGGAGATGCACCCAGGGTCAGGCAAGCAGTTGCAGACTTCACCCCAAGGCTCCTGACGCCAAGCCCCTTGAAGCCACCGCATGCCACTATCCAAAAGAATTCCCGGACTCTCCTTCTGATTCCACCACCAAAGAAACTACAGAGAGAATATGGCACCTCAAAATATCGAGATAATACATTTAGTAAAACTAGAAAGTCAAACTGAACTTTTAAACAGGAACAGGCCGCTTTGGATAATTTTGAATTTTCCCTCCACCCTAATTTTAACTCTTCTGATGAATAAACTAATCAATGATGAAACATCACCTTTGTCAAATGACATCACCCAAGTCTGTATCAGATGAATAAAGCCACCTAACTCTAGATGCTGGCCACTCAACCATATCTTAGGCCCAATTGAAAAAACACTGTTAGATGAAGGAACAAATTAGATGTTACAAACAGGCACAGAGTGAATCTCACCTTCCTTTTCTAATAAAAGAGGGTTCCTAGGAAACAGATGGTCAAAATACATTTGTAAGCAATAAATGGACAGACAAATTGTGATCCCCTGCAAAGTTCTACCTGCAGGGAAACTAAGTAATTCTTGCACCAAACCCAGAATGCTGACAGCTACTTCAATTTTACTTTGTGGCTCAACTAGAGAAAAGAGAAAAGCCCAGGAGGTTTTGGGATAATGAGAGGTTTTACCTCCAGCCCTGACATAGATAGGACATTTTGCCAAACATACCTGTGCTTTCTCTGAACACTGGCGTCCTGTGACAAGCTGCCTCGCTGACTCCGATGCTGACGTTCAAAACCTCGGGTGTCTTGGAGCCAGAGCAGAGAAGTGCTGTCAGCTGGGGAGAAGAAGCCACATCTAACCTAAAGCCTGCACATCTGCTTCGGTTTCTGGGCGAAGGGGCAACACATACTTGTTGTTTAGCAGTAATTATCTTCATTCTCAATAGACCAATGTCCTTGCCTTTTCTGGAAAGCAGACTTACTCTTCTAAAGAAACCCTCAATTCGTCTATTTCCAATGCAACTAGAGTGGAACATTTATTTCTCACTTAAATAGAAAACACTGTTATTGTCGACATTGCATGAATGAACTTTTAAAAACATTTTAGAGAGAAAGGAAGAGACCTTTATTCAAACCCAAGTCAGGACAGCTGCCTGGGAGACACAATCTTCACCAAGAAGGGAGTGCTCCGGGGAAGGAACTTTTGGGGCACGCTTATGTATTTTTTTCTGTTTTGTTTTACATACAGAGTTACACACCACAATGAGGATCTTCTTAGATTCCAGAAAGTGACAGACTCTTTCTTATGTTTTCAGTATGTACATGTCAGTATGACTTTAATCTTATGGGAGCCAAAGAGGTTCTTTATTTTTTCTTATCTTTATGTTGGCATTTTTGGTTATTGTTTTCTTCTCAAAGCAGATGTACAACATGCTTGGGGCAGAAACAAGGCCCATGCTTTGAGGTTTTGCCTAGTCATTTTGAGCCGAGTAAAATGTAAAGGGATAACTTCCCTGGGAGCCCAGGATCAGCGCGCACAGATGATATAAGATAAAAATTACTTTCATCATTATAATTACTTCTAAAATGGAGGAATTTGAGACAAAAGCACCTTTCACAAGAGTACCAAGAAATCAAAATGATGCCCACAGAAGGCTACCTGCTCCATGGTCAGCACAGGTAACAGAAGTGTTCACAGTCTCTGGGCTCCTGCCCTTCTCCTGCCCAAATCTCTGAAGCACACAGACCACTTAAAATCAGAATTGTAGAACTGCTAGACACCTTAGAGATGTCTGGCACTATTCATTTGTACTGCAGAATAAAACACAGTAGCTCGTTGTCACAAACTAATTTCAACATGAAGTGCCCACTGGATGCACTAAGTTCTTTCTCTGCAAATGTTGACTAATGTAAGTCACAGTCATACCATATAAACACTACGATGGCTGGGAAGTCATCGTAGGTAAGGGAATATTTTAGATATGTTTATAAGCATTGGCTCACTTTGTAGAAGAGGCTGAGCTGAGTGTTTTTAAATACTATTTCAGACCTGTTTTACAGCACCCTCTGAACATACCAGAGCCTGAATGGACTAAAAAAATTAGTTGGTTTCAGTACCTTTAATACCAGAAAAATATTATACTGTCTCTGTTCTTAAGGATCTTTGAGTATCTTACCCAGAGGTCCTCCACTGAGATAATGATCTTAATAATCACCATGGGCAGAGTTGAAAGGCCTGCTGAATTCGTTCCAGTTGTCCACATGACATGAAAATCCTGATACTTGATAGGTTTCCAGATCGAGAAGACCAGAGATAAGAGGGAAATAGTACCCTGTATGGAACAACAAGGGATTTGGAGTCAATTTGGGGATCCCACTTAGGTTTCTGACACTAAAATCCTCTGTGACTCATATCATCCAAGTCCCTGTCTAACCACCTGAAAATGTGCCTAAAAATATCTACACCCTAGTTGAGAAGTTTAAGAGGCAGAATGCTACAAAGAGCCAGTATGATGTCTGTCAAGTACAGGTGCTCAGGAAGCCCTAATTGCTATTGGGTCTATTTCTTTTCCAGAAGAAAGAACACATGTTGAATCCATATTTCTAATAGATGACTCACCAGATGATTTTCAAACCTGAAGGAAGGCCAAGAAGTCACGCTGTGTCATAGTTCACTCAGAAATCTTGTTGTTGGACTGATGAGGACGATACGATAGCAACGTCATCAATAAGAGTGGGGAGCTTCTAATTTCCATACGGCCATGTTGACCCCCTTAGCTCAGAGCCACCAGAAAGGTTAGCTGGGGAGGGGGAACCGCCATCACTATGAGTGGGGAACTTCCCATTTCCATATGGCCATGTTGACCCCCTTAGCTCAGGGCCACCAGAAAGCACAGCTGAGGCGGACCACAGGCCAAGGCTGCCAGGTGTGGCTGGGGCAGGCAGAACTCTGACTTAAGGCTCAGCTCCTGGCTAGGTTATTATTATGCTCTTCACAAAGAAAGTGCCATTGTGTGTGAGCCCTCACGTAGAAAAGGTTCAGAATTTCCATTGAGATTCCCTCTCTCACCTTTAGGATATGTAGCAAAGTTCCATTTAATTTTTAAACATTGAAGGACTTCCTGGTTTTCTTTTCGCTATGACTGTGGCTCAATTCGCCTGTGGTCTAAGAATAGAATCTAGTTAATTTCAGGGTTTAACATTTGTAGACTTCATTCGTGGCCCCACCTATCATCTATTTGGGTAAAGAGTCTATGACCACTTGAAAATAATGTATTCTGCACTTATTATGGAATGTTCCCTATATGTCAATTAGGTCACATTTGTTACCAATGTTTTGTCTGCTTTTTCTGTCAGATATTGAGAAAGGTATATTAAAATCTTCAACAATGCTGCTCTATTCAACGTGGCATCGGAGAGTCTACCAGTGTTAGAAGGCAAGAGAAACAAAAAGTATAAGAATTGAGGGGATAATTGTGACTATTCACAGATAATACGATTGTGTACATAGAAAATCCAAAACAGTCTATAAATACCCTATTAGAATTAAAAATGCAATTTATAAATTTGAGATGGATTGTAGCTTCCCATTGGACAGTTTCTGAAAGAAACCATAGAACCTGTCAATCTTGGGGTAGGACATAGGGTGCACTAACCATTTAAAAGAATTCAGTGGGACTTCATAAAAATGTGACATTTCTCCTTATCTTATGACCATATGAAAATGAAAAAGTGAACCGCAGGCTGGGAAGTACAGATTTGCAATACACACACTGACAAAGACTTGTCAATAAAGAATTCCTGCTCATCAACCATAAAAAGTCTATTTATAAACAAATACTTCACAAAAGATTGACTGATGGCCAATAAGAACAGGAAAGGGTGCTCTACAGTATTATTTTCAGGAGCAGCAAGGCCTTTCCTAAAATGAAAACATACACACAAACCAGTATTCCCTAGATGGATGACGTCCTTATTTCTGAGGAAAGCTTGAAGAACAGACTAGCATCAAAGTAAAGTGATGGAATTCCTGACACTCAGAGGATGGACAATTGACCTCAAACTACAGTACAATTTCTAGGCAGCATTCGGTCCTCTGAAGGCAGACAACTACCACACCCCTTCCTACACCACACAGGTTGCTTCCCAACCCCTACCATAAAAGAACAAGATGAGAAACAGATAGGACTAGTAGGAAATAGCAAAAATCACATGTGGGGATTATCCTGAAACACACTGAACACATAACTAGTGTAAGGAAGTGTAGGGAACTGACAAGGACAGAGACTCAAGAGGTACTTCTTTGGGAAATGTCTGAAATCGTCACACGTTGGTACCAGCTAATGAGGGCTCTGAGCATACCTAGGGTTTGCTCACAAGGGTCTGCAACACCATCTCTGAGGAATGAAACTCTTCAGAACCTCAAAGCTTGCCTGATTGACTATTGGACTAAGAGATTCCCATGTTCTGAAAACAGATACCAACTCATTGAAAGGTTCACCTGGGCTCTCTCGGAGGCCCTATAAGAAGGTGAACCATTCACTGATAATCAATTACACACACATACACACACACACACACACACACACACACACACACACACACACACCTGTCATTTCAGCAATTACTTAAACATTCAAGGTTCTTCCTACCTTTTCTTTTTCACATTGATATTTATACTCACATGAAATGTCATCATTTCTAATGAACACTGATGTCAAAATAGAGATCTATTGACACAATATTCACAAAATGGAACTTCCCTGCTGTCATTTTCAATATAGCGTTTTTTAAAGTTCATACATATTTTAGGTTTTTTGGTAACTTATACAGGAGAAGATCAGCATTGAAAAACTCTGAATACTGACAATGAGTTTTAAGCCTAGAGAACAAAAATTGTCCAATTTCATAGATAATAAGGAACCATAGGCAAAGCATGGAAGCTGCAGTCGAATAATTTTACACATGTGCATCCTCTACTATTTTACTACTGAGGGGCATGTTTTATTACCACTAAACATGCATCAGTTATCTTCCACATGCACCTGCACAGGTATAATGAATTACTACAGTAGAATGAAATGTCTGGGAACTACTTGGCAGCATCTATAATGAACAATGAAATTTCGATCTTATATTCGGTGAACTTCCACTGTCTGTCCCTTTAGAAAATGGACCCTAAACAGAAGGGGGAATGAACCACGAGAGACTATGGACCCTGGGAAACAAACTGAGGGCTTCAGAGGGGAGAGGGGTGGGGGATTGGGATGGGCCAGTGATGGGTATTAAGGAAGGTACATATTGCATGGAGCACTGGGTGTTATATGCAAATAATGAATCACGGAACACTACATCAAAATCTAAGGAAATACTGTATAGTGACTAACATAACATAATAAAAAATTGTTATTAGAAAAAAAGGTAAAAAAAAAACAATACAGCTTTTCTGTTTCAAGAACAATCACAATTGAGAAAAAACTAACTTCCAATCCCTAAAGCCAAACACAGACCAAGTTCCATTTCACTCCCCTTTATTCACATTCTCTGTGGGTTCTAAGCTATTTCCCTACCTCCTTTCCAGCTGAGCAGGGAGCCCGGGCTCGATCCCAGAACCCTGGGATCATAACCTGAACCAAAGGCACATGCTTAACTGGCTGAGCCAGCCAGGAGCCCCAGCCATGTTTTTCTTAAGCAAAAGGACACTTTCTCACAATGCCTTCACATGACTTCACATGGTACCAGACACCTGCATTTGCCTCTAGGAGGTTGTAGATGAAGGCAATTGCAAACTCTCACAGTGGTTTATCAAACACAATGACCTGCCTGGTGACAGTGAAACTCTTATGAGCCCACGAGAGGGTGCTGTGACACTCAGCTGTGGCTGGGCTGGCACAGAGAACCAAATCCATTTCCCTGCCTGATGTCTGTGAGGAACAGATGCCCCCATTGTGAATGAGACCCTGCCACTGAGCTGTCCAGAGATGGCCATCCTCACGGAGGATGAGGATAAAGGACAATGCCTGAGGAGACCTCATCTGTCTCTTTTATCTTTTCATATTTTTGACAGTGGACAAATCACTGCCTAGGAGTCCCCAACTACCTTAGTCTCATCTGTGAATGGCCAAGAGGTTTTACAAAACACTCAAGATTTTGACCTCACAAATGCCCACAACCACTTACCATAGGGATTCAATATTAAGCAAAGATACTGTTCCTTGGAAGAGAGGTCCTGCCCACTGTTGTTTCTCACTTATATGCTCATCTTCCTTACCTCATGGTAACATAACCAGCTTGATTCCTGCTTCCGTCTTCAGGAAGGGTGAGGTGACTTGAAGGGCATTACCCTGACATCGTTCTTTCTTAGCAATAAGATGTGGACATTTCCCTAGTCCTACACACCCAAAGTTGAATCGGAATCAGGATTGAGGAGGCTGATGAGAGTTGAAGGTGTTTTCCTGTACACGGTGGTTTATTACCAATAAGGATGGGTCAGAGTCCTCGAAATTCCAGAACCTTTTCATTAATGCTTCCTACTCGTGAAAGATGATGTACATTGGTCTTTCCCTGTATAGTGTGGTGACTCAGAGAAAAGTGCTTAGCCCTTTCGTCAGACTTCCACGACCACTTTGGGGCTGGCTTCCATATTCACAAAGGATGATGTTAGGGCTAAGAGGGTTCCTGTACACTGTTATTTCTTACAGATAAGTGTATGGCATTTTTGTTACATTGCCAGAGCCACTTAGCGCTGGGCTTGCCGGCCTCCTGTGGAAGAACCCTAACCCGAGGTCGGCCCCCGAGGGGCCCCTCCCAAGGGGCCTGGCGCCACAACGCCGGGGATTGTGGACACCCGAGCCCAGCGCCGGAGTCACCCTGCCACCCCCCATAAACCCGGGCTGCTAGGGGCACCGCCAGTCTTTCAGGGCGAGAGAACAGGCAGGGCCCTCCAAGCCCCCGGCGACCTTTGAAGCCCCCCGCACCAAAACGCTTGGGCCTACACTCCCTCTCGCTAGTGCCCTCACCTCGGCCTGCCCCTCTGCCTGCCGCAGAGCTGGCGGAAGGGGCCTGCTGGAATCCTGGAGGCTAACACTTACCCTAGGTCGGCCCCCGAGAAGCCCCTCCCAAGGAGCCTGGCACCGCAATGCCAGGGGTTTGGGACCCCCGACCCCCAGTGCTGGACTCACTCTGCCACCCGCAATCACCCAGGGCGCTAGTGGCGTGGGCAGTCATTCAGGAAGGGAGAACGGGCAGGGCCCTCTGATCCCCCTGCGACCTTCGAAGGCTCCCCGCACAAAAACTCTGGCTTCCACGCTCCTGCTCGCCAGCGCCCTAACCTCGGCTCACCCCTCCGCTCGCTGCAGAGCTGGCGGATCGGGCCTGCTGGCTTCCTGGGGGCTAACCCTATCCCTAGGTCACCCCCAAGGGGCCCCTCCCAAGTGGCCTGGCGCCACATGCCAGGGATTGGGGACCCCAAGTCCCAGCGCCGGACGCACCCTGCCGCCCCGCTGCCACATGGGGTGCTAGGGGCGTCGCCAGTCCTTCAGGGCGACAGAACGGGCAGGACCCTCTGAGCCACCTACGACCTTCGAAGGCACCCCGAGCCAAAGCCAAATGCTCTGGCCCACGCTCCTGCTCGCCAGCTACCTCACCTGGACCCACACCTCCATTCTCTGCACATGGGTGTAACGAGCCTGCCAGTCTCCTGGGGGCTAACCCTAACCCTAGGTCAGCCCCCGAGGGGCCCGTCCCAAGGGGCCTGGCGCCGCAACGCCGGGTATTAGGGACCCCCGAGCCCCAGCGCCGGAATCACCGTGCTGCCCCGCCGCCACCCGTGCCGCTAGCGGTGCCGCTGGTCATTCAGTGCAGGAGAATGGGCAGGGCCCTCCGAGCCCACGGCGACCTTCGAAGGACCCCCGCACCAAAACGCTTGGGCCCACGCTCTGGCTCGCCAGCGCCCTTACCTTAGCCCTCCCCCCCGCTCGCCACACAGCTGGCGGATCAGGCCTGGGGGCCTTCTGGGGGCTAACCCAAACCCTAGGTCTGCCCCCTAGTGGCCCCTCCCAAGGGGCCTGGCGCTGCAACGAGGGGGATTGGGGACTCCTGAGCCCCAGCGCCGGACTCACCATGCCCCCCACCACCACCCGGGCCACAAGGGGCACCCCCTGTCATTCAGGGCAGGAGAATGGGCAGGACCCTCTGAGCCCCTGGTGACCTTCGAAGGCCCCTCGCTCCAAAACTTTGGGCCCACGTTCCCGCTCGCCAACGCCGTCATCTCAACCCGCCCCTCTGCTCACTGCACAGCTGGCAGATCGGGCCTACTGGCCTCCTGGGGTAACCCTAACCCTAGGTCGGCACCCAAGGGGGCCCTCTCAAGGGGTCTGGGGCCACAACGCTGGTAATTGGGGACCCCAGAGCCCTAGCGTCGGACTCAACCTGCCGCTCCGCCACCATCTGGGCTTCTAGGGGCGCCGCCGGTCATACAGGGTATGAGAACGGGCAGGGCCCTCCTAGCCCACGGTGACATTTGAAGGCGCCCCGCGCCAAAACGCTTGGGCCCATGCTCCCGCTCGCCAGCGCCCTCACCTAGGCCTGCCCCTTCGCTCGCCCGACAGAGGGCGGATCAGGCCTGCCCGACTCCTGGGGGCTAACTCAAACCCTAGGTCGGCCCACCAGGGACCCGTCCGATGGGTCCTGGCGCCTCAACGCCTGGGACTGCTGAACCATGAGCTCCAGCGCCGGACTGACCGTGCTGCCCCGCTGACACCCGGGCCTCTAGAGGCGCCACTGGTCATTCAGGGCGTGAGCATGGGCAGGGGCCTCCGAGCCCCCCTTGTCCTTCGAAGGCCCACCGCACCAAAACGCTTGGGTCCAGGCTCGCACTCGTCAGCACCCTCACCTCCTCCCACCCCTCCGCTCGCCACCCAATGGGTGGATCGGGACTGCCGGCCTCCTGGGGGTTAACCCTAACCCTAGGTCGACCACCGAGGGGCCCTTCCCAAGGGGCCTGGCACCGCAATGCGGGGATTGGGGACCCCCGAACCCCAGCACCAGACTAACCTTACCACTCTGCCAGCAGCCGAGCCGCTAGGGGCGCCGCCGGTCATTCAGGGCGGGAGAACGTGTAGGGCCCTCCGAGCCCCCGGCGACCTACGAAGGCCCCCCGCGCCAAAACGGTTGGGCCCACCCTCCTGTTCGCCAGCATCCTCATCTCGGCCCGCACCTCCGCTCGTAGTAGAGCCCGCGGATCAGGCCTGCTGGCCTCCTGGGGGCAAATTCTAACCCTAGGTCGACCACCGAGGGGCCCTTCCCAAGCGGCATGGTGCTGCAACGCCGGGGATTGGGGATACCTGAGCTGCAGCACGGGAATCACCCTGCCACCCCACCGCCAACGGAGCCACAAAGCGCGCCGCTGGTTATTCAGGGCAGGAGAACAGGCAGGGCCCTTCGAGACATGGCAACATTCGAAGGCCCAGGGCGCCAAAACGCTGGGGATCACGCTCCCGCTCTGCATCACCCTCAACTCGGCCCACACCTCCACTCTTCGCAGAGCCAGCGACTCGGGCCTGCCGGCCTCCTGGGCACTAACACTAACCCTAGGACAGCCCCTGAAGGTCCCTTCCTAAGGGGCCTGACGCCGCACCGCCAGGGATTGGGGACCCCCAAGCCCCAGCGCCGGATTCACGCTGCCGCCCCAACCCACACAGGCCGCTAGGGGCGCCGCCATTCATTCAGGGTGGGAGAACTGGAGGGCCCTCCGAACCCCTGCCGACATTCGAAGGCACACCGAACCAAAACGCTTGGGCCCAGGCTCATGTTCACCAGGACCCTCACCTCGGCCCAACTCTCCGCTCGACGCACAGGTGGTGTATCGGGCCTGCGGCGCTCCTGGAGGCTAACCCTAACCATAGGTCGGCCCCCGAGGGGCCCTTCCCAAGGGGCCTGGCGTCGCAACATGGGGATGGGGACCCCGAGCCCATGTGCCGGACTCACCCTGCTGCCCTTCAGCCACCCGAGCCACTAGAGGCCCCGCCGGTCAATCAGGGCAGGAGATCGGGCAGGGCCCTCCGAGCCCACGCTGACCATTGAAGGCTCCCCGTGCAAAACCGTTGGCTCCCAGGATCCTGCTCGCCAGTGCCCTCACCTTGGCCCGCCCCTCCGCTTGCTTCAGAGCTGGTGGATAGGGCCTGCCGGGCTCCTGGCAGCTAACCAAAACCTAGGTCGGCCCTGTGGGGACATCCCAAGAAGCCTGGCTCTGCAATGCTGGGGATTGGTGACTCAGAGCCCCAGAGCCAGACTCACCCTGCCGCACTGTACCCACCCGGGCCGCTAGGGGCGCAGCCGGTCATAGAGAGCGAGAGAAGGGCAGGGCCTTCTGAGCCACCGGTGACCTTCAAAGGCTCCCCACGCCAAAACGCTGGTTCCCACGCTCCTGCTCCCCAGCGCCCTCACATGGGCCCACACCTCCGCTCGCCGCACAGTGTGCGGATTGGGCCTGACGGTCTCCTTGGGGCTAACCCTAACCCTAGGGCCCCTCCCAAGGGTCCTGGTGCCACTAAGCCTGGGATCTGGGACTCCAAGCCCCAGAGCCAGACTCACCCTCCCACAACACTGCCACACGGGCTGCTAGGGGCGCCGCCGGTCATTCAGGGCGGTAGAAGGGACAGGGCCCTGGAGAAACAAGCATCATTTGAAGCCTCCAGCGCCAAAATGCAGGGGCCCACAATCCCGCTCCCCAGCACCCTCACCTCGGCCCACCCCTCCGCTCGCCCCACAGCCATCGTATCCGGACTGCCGGCCTCCTGGGGGCTAACCCTAACCCTAGGTCGGCCCCTGAAGGGCACTCCCAAAGGGCCTGGCACCGCGACGCCGGACATTGGGGACCCACAAGCCCCAGCGATGTACTCAACCTGCCCCTCTGCCGCCACCCGGGGCACTTGGGGCGCCGCCGGTCAATCAGGGTGGGGGAACGGGCACGGCCCTCCGAGCCCCAGGCGACATTCGTAGGTCCCCCATGCCAAAACGCTGAGGCCCATGCTCCCGCTCTACAGCGCCCTCACCTCAGCCTGCCCCCCCTCTAGCCACACAGCTGGCAGATCCTGCCTCCCAGGCTCCTCGGGGCTAACCGTAACCCTAGGTGGGCCCCAGAGTGGCCCCTCCCAAGAGGCTTGGTGCCGCAACGGCAGGGATTGGGGACCTGCAAGCCCCAGCGCCGGGCTCACCCTGCCGCCCCGCCGCCACGTGGGCCGCTAGGGGTGCCGCCGGGCATTCAGGGCGGGATAACCGGCAGGGCCCTCCGAGCCTCCGGTAAAATAAGAAGGCCCCCACGCCAAAACGCTGGGTACCACGCTACCGCTCGACTGCGCCCTACCACGGTCAATCCCTCCGCTCACTGCACAGCCGGCGGATCTGGACTGCGGCCTCCTGGGGGTTAACCTAACCCTAGGACAGTCCCCGAGGGGCCCCTCCCAAGGGGCCTGGCGCCGCAACGCTGGGGATTGGGGAAACCCAAGCACCAGTGCAGGACTGACCCTGCCACCCCGCTGCCACCCAGGGAGCTAAGGGCGTCGCCGGTCCTTCATGGCAGGAGAACGAGCAGGGCCCTCCGAGCCCCCTGCGACATTCGAAGGCCCACCGAGCCAAAATGTTGGGGCCCACGCTTCCGCTCGCCAGCGACCTCACCTTGGCCCACCCCTCCATTTGCCACGGAGCCGGTGGATCGAGCCTGCCAGCCTCCTGGGGGCTAACCCTAACCCTAGGTCGGCCTCCAAGGGGCCCCTCCCAAAGGGACTGCCGCCGAATGCCAGGGATTGGGGACCCCCGAGTCACAACGCTGGACTCACCGTTCCGCCCCGCCCACACCCGGGCCACTAGGGTACCGCCGATCATTCAGGGCTGGAGAATGGGCAGGGCCCTCCCTGCCCCGGTGACCTTCGAAGGCCCCCAGCGCCAAAAGGCTGGGGCCCACTCTCCTGCTCGCCAGCGCCCTGATCTTCGACCGCGTCTCCATTCGCCCCAGACTGCGGATTGTGCCTACGGCCTCCAGGAGCTAACCTTTACCCTAGGTCGGCCCCCAAGGGGCCTCTCCCAAGGGGCCTCGTGCTGCAACGTCTGGCATTGGAGACCCCCGAGCCTCAGCGCCAGACCCACCCTGCTGCCCCACCACCACTCGGGCTGCTAGTGGAGCCGCCACTCATTCAGGGCAGGAGAATGGGCAGGGCCCTCTGAGTCCCCGGCGACATTTGAGGGCCCCCGGCGCCAAAATTTTGGGTACCACCTTCCAGCTCGCCAGTCCCTCACCATGGCCCGCCCCTCCGCTCACCGCACAGCTGGCGTATGGGGCCTGCTGGCCTCCTGGGGGCTAACCCTAACACTAGATTGGCCCCAGAGGGGGCCCTCACAAGGGGACTGGTGACCAAAGCCGGGGATTGGGGACACCCGAGCTGCAGTGCCGGACTCACCCTGCCGCCCCGTCGACATCGGCCCGCTGGGGCGTCACTGGTCATTTAGGGCGGGAGAACGGGCAGGGCCCTCCGAGCCTCTAGCAATGTTCAAAGGCCTCCTGCGCCAAAACGCTGGATACCATACTCCTGCTCGCCAGCGCCCTCACCTCGTCCCACTCCTCCGCTCCCCGCACAGCAGGCGCATCGGTCCTGCTGGCCTACTGGGGTCTAACCCTAAGCCTAAACCCTAACACCTAACCTTAAACCCTAAAACTTAACCCCTAACCCTAACCCCTAACCCTACCCCTTCAGCTAACCCTACCCATAACCCGTAACCTAACCCTAAACCTAACCCTAACCCGTACCCTAACCCTAACCCTACCCGTACCCTAACCCTAAACCTAACCTGTACCCTAACCCTAACCGTAACCCTAAAACGTACTCTAACCCATACCCTAACCCTAACCCTAAACTGTACCCTAACCCGTAACTTAAACCATACCCTAAACCTAACCGTAACCCTAACGAGTACCCTAACCCATACCCTAACTTTAACCCTCAACCTTAAAACCTGACACTAACCCATGTCCTAACTCATACCATAACACGTACCCTAACCCTACCCATAACCTAACCCTAACCCATACCCTAACCGTAACCCTAAACACTAAACTGTAACCCTTACCCTAACCCTAACCAGTACCCTTACCTTAACTTTAACCCATACCCTAACCCGTACCCTAACCCATAAACTAACCCGTACCCTATCACTAGCCTGGACCCTAACCCATACCCTAACCCATACCTAACCCTAATCTGTACCCTAACCCGTACCCTAACCCATACCCTAACCCTAAACCGTACCCAATCCCAATCCCTAACGTGTTTCCTAACCCGTACCTTAATCCTATCCGTACCCTATGCCGTACCCAAATCCGTACGCCAACACTTACTCTAAACCGTCCCCTAACCTGTACCCTAAACCGTACCCTAATGCGTACCCTAACCCATACCCTAAACCTAACCCATACCCTAAACCTAACCCGTACTCCAACCCTAACCCTAACCCTAAACCCGAACCCTAAACCCTAACCCGTACCCTAAACCCTAATCTGTACCCTAACCCATAACCTCTAACCTGTAACCCCAAAACCCAACCCTAACCCGTACCCTCTCCTTACCCTAACCCTAACCCCTACCCTCACCCATACCCTAACCGTAACCCATACCCTAACCTTAACCCATACCCTAACCTCAACCCATACCCTAATCTGTACCCTAACCCCAGGGATTGGGTACACCTGAGCCCCACCACGGGACTCATCCTGCCACCCCTCAGGAAACCATGCCCATTGGGGCGCCACAGAACATCCCATGCAAGAGAACTGGTAGGGCCCCCCTGAGCCCCCAGGGATCCTCGGTGGCCCCTACACCCCAACCCTGAGGCCCACACTCATCCCGCCCCATGCCTTCCCTTCAGGTTGCCACCGAACTCATCGCAGAGCCGGCAGATCAGGCCTGCCGGGTTCCTGGGGCCTACACCTGACCCTAGGTCGGCTGGGTAGGGCCCCTCCCCTGGGGCCCGGTGCCGCAGCCCCAGGGACTGGGGACACCTGAGCCCCACTGAAGGATAAAGCCTGCCAGCCCACGGGAAACTGTGCCCCTTGGGAGGCTGTAGAGCATTCAGGGCGGAAGAACCAGGAGGGCCCCCAGAGCCCCCGGCGAACTTCGGCGATCCCTAAACTCAACCGTGAAGCCCATGCTCACCCCACCCCGCACCTTCAACTCAGCCCAGGGCGGAGCTTGCCACATAGTGGGCAGATCTGGCCTGCGGGATTCCTGGGCCCCAACCCTAACCATAGTTCATCTGTGGAGGGGCCCCTCCCCAGGAGCCTGGAGCCGCAGCCGCGGGGATTCGGGACACCTGAGCCCCACAGCAGGACTCAGTTTGCCACCCTGCAGGAAACCGTGCGCCTTGGGAGGCCATAGAGCGTTCAGGGTGGGAGAACCAGGAGGGCCCTCCTGAGCCACCAGCGAACGTCGGTGGCCTCCCGCAACCCAACCCTGAAGCCCACGCTCACCCTCCCTGCACCCTCACCTCAGCCCATGTAGCTCGCCATACAGCCAGCAGATCAGGCCTGCGGGGCTCCTGGGGCCTAACCCTAGCCCTAGGTCAGCCGCGGGTGTGGGGGACTCCCAGGAGCCTTACACCACAGCCCCAGGGAATTGGGGTACCTGTACCACACCGCAGGACTCATCTTGCCACCGGAAAGGAAACTGTGCCCCTTGGGGCTCTACGGAGCCTACAGGGCATGAGAACATGGGGAGGCCCCCAGGGCCTGTCCCCACTTTTGGCAGCCCCCCGTGCCCCAACCCTGAGGCCTATGTTCACCATCCCCCATGGCCTCCTCTCAGCCCTCCACAGAGCTCGCTGCACAGCCTGCAGATTGTCCTTGCCGGGCTCCTGGACCCTAAACCTTACACTAGGTTAGCCACAGAGGGGCCCCTCCCCAGGGTCCTGGCACCCTACTCCGTGGGATTGGGGACACACAAGCCCCACTGTAGGACTCAGCCTGCAGCCCACAGGAAACTGTACCGTTTTGGGGCACAACAGAGCATTCAGTGCAAGAGAATTGGGGCACCCCCTGAGAGCCCCTTCTGGTGAACCCCGACATTTGTGGGCCATTCCGGATGAAACCCCAAGGCTCACACTCACCCACGCTTGTGCCCTCATCTCAGTCGGCCTGGGAGTTCTCTGAGCACTGGGCAGTTTGGACCTGCTGTCTCTTGAGGCCTAACCTAACCCTGGGTCTTCTGCTGAGGGTCCCTCCCCGTTTGCCTGCCTCCAAGGCACCAGGCATTGGGCTCACCTCTGCACGACTAGAGGACTCAGCCTGCCCCACAGCAGGAAACTGTCATTTGGGGCTGCAGCAAGGATTCATAGGAAAATCGGAGGGCCCTCCTCAGCCCATCGCAGGCAACCCCCACTTTCAGAGATCTCCCCGGATCCAATTAGTAGCTTCAAACTGACCTTTAAACTTGCTCTCCAAGGAGATCTTTTGAAATTCTCCACACTTCCAACCGATGGCACCATCCAGCTTCAGTGCCTTACCCAGCTTTAGGTCTTGAGATGGATTAAAATGGGAAGTCACTTCACTGATGACGACGTACTGGTGACCAAAAGATACATGCATAAATGCTTCATATCACTTGGCTTCAGGGAAATGCAAATCTAAACCCCTATAGATGCCATATCACATGAGGCCGAATATCTAAAAATAAGAAGACATGAAACTATACATGTTGGAGAGGATGTGGAGAAATGGGAACACTCTTACACCCCTGTACAAATGCAGTCCAGTACAGCCACTCTTGAAAATGGTACAGAGTTTCTTCAAGAAGTTATAATAAAGCTACCCTATGTCCCAGCAATTGCACTACTGGGTATTTACCCCAAAGATACAGAGGTAGTGAAGATGGGACACATGCACCACAGTGTTCATAGCAGCAATATCCATAATAGACAAGCTGCAGAAGGAGTGCAGATGACCATGGATAGATGAATGGATAAAGAAGATGTGGATCATATCTATAGTGGAATATTACTCAGCCATCAGAAAGGATGAATACTTACCATCACACCTACCTGGGTGGAGCTGGAGGGTATTATGATGAGTGGAATAAGTCAATGAAAGAAAGACAATGATCATATGCTTTCACTCCTATGTGGAATATCAGAAACAAGGAAGGTGACCATAGGGGAAGGAAGGGAAAATAGAATGGGAAGTCATCAGAGAGGGAGAAAACCCATGATGGACTCTTAACTATCACAAGAAACTGATGATTGCTGGAGGAGAAGTTTGGGGGGGTAACTGGGTGAGTAGCATTAAGGAGGTCACACGATACAATGAGCACTGGGTGTTACACACAACTGAAAATTGATTGAAGACTACATCTGAAACTAATGATGTACTGTAAGTTGGCTAATTGAATTTAAATTAAAGAACAAAAGACCTTGAATAAACAATCCTAAACATTTGTATGGAACCACTAAAGATTCCGAACAGCCAGTGCAATGTGGAAAAGAAAAACAAAGCTGGAGGACTCACAATTTCAGATTTCAGGTTATACTACAAAGCTGCAGTCATCCTAACAAGAGAGTATGGCACAAAAATAGACACAGCGACCAAAGGAACAGGATACAAGTTCAAACAGAAACCCATAATTATGTGGTCCATGAATCTTCCACAAAGCAAGCAACGATATCAAAAGGGAAAAGGACAGTCTCTACAACAAATTTTGTTGGGAAAACTAGACAGCTACGCACAAAAGAATGAAATTAGACTGCTTTCTTACACAATACAGACAAACACAAAACAGTTTCAAGACCTCAATATAAGACCTGAATCCATTAAAATCCTACAGGAGGGAAGACAGTAACTTCTTGACATGGACCATATTAACGTTTTTCTAGACTGTGTCCTGAGGCAAAGGAAATGAAAGCAAAAATAAACTATTGGGAATACAGCAAAATAAAGTTTCCACATGGCAGAAGAACAATGAAAACGTAAAAATAGTAAGACAACTTACTCAAAGGGAGATGATATTTGCAAAGATCATATGCAATAAAGGGATAGTGTCCAAAACATATAGAACTGATACTACTCGACCCCCAAAAAACAAATAATCCAGTTAAAAAATAGGCAGAAGCCATGGACAGACATTTCTCCAAAGAAGAAATACAAATGGCCAACAGTCCCGTGAAAAGATGTTCACCATCACCCATCATCAGGAAAATGTGAATCCAAAGGACAATGAGGTAATACCTCAAACCTGTCAGAATGGCTAACATCAAAAGCACAACAAAGAACAGGTGTTGAGAGGATGTGGATAAAGGGGAATCCTCGTGAACTGTGGGTGGGAATGCAAATTGTGGTGGCCACCGTGGAAAACAGTATGAAGGTTATTGAAAAAATTAAATATAAAACTACCCTACGATCCAACAATCACACTACTCGTATTTACCCAAAGAATAGGAAAACAGTAACGTAAAAGGATTCGTGCACCCCTATGTTCCTTGCACCATTATTTAGAATATCACAATATGGAAGCAACCCAAGTGTCTGTAGAAAAATTGACAAATGAGATGATAGATCTGTATTCACACACACGCACGTGCACACACACACACACACACACACACACACACATACACACACACAATGGAGTATTACTCGGCTTGAAAAAGAATGAAACCTTCCATTTGCAGCCACATGAATGGAGCTAGAGAGTATTATCCTAACTAAAATCAGGCATTCAGAGAAAGACAAATCCCATAAGATGTCACTCTAATAGGGAATTTAAGCAACAAACAAAAATAAATAACTAAAAGAGAAAAAGGAGACACACCAAAATACAAACTCTTAACAATAGAGAACAAACGGATGGTTACAAGAGGAGGTGGATAGAGGGTTGAGTGGAATAGGTGAAGGGGATTAAGAGGACACTTTTCTTGATGACCACTGAGTAATTTATAGAATTACTGAATCACTCTATTGTACACCTGAAACGAATGTAACACTGTATGTTAGCTCTACTGGAATTAAAATAAATTTCTAAAAAAGATTTTTTCTTTCAGGAACCTCTTTGAAAAAGCTTTTCCTGTGCACTGTGCATAAGCCCTACTTGGGAGGATTCGCTCTACAATAATTATTCACTCCATGAATCAAATTCAGATTTCACTGAGTTCTTACCGTGGATCCCAGCCCACGGGAGCCATGGTCCTTTTCAGTCCAGGCTCAGCACCAATGCATTCAAGATTGGAAGTAGAGACACATGTCACTTCACAGTCCAGAAAGCTATTATTGTTTTTGTTTCAGTGTGAGAGACTCACAGACTTTGGGACAGGTTTCAGAGCAGGTTTATTATGGATCCTGGATCTCTACTTCAGTGTTCATTGCCTGGATCCATTTGGCTAATAGGTTCCCTGTGGATGGGCTTGCTTCCAAGCACATACATGGAAGATGCAAAGGTGGGTGGGCTTGGTGCTGGACAGGAAGAAGACCAAAAGCAGACAAGGGTCCGACCCCTCCCCTGATCCAGGAATTGCTACGGGAGAGGGTACGTGTGGTAGAATCCATGCGAAACTCCAAGGTCACCAGCTGAACACAGGAGGCACAGGTCAAGGGATCTGGAGATGCAGAGGTTGAAGGCTGCTCTGAGCTACCTCTGGGAGGAAGGGAGGGAAGGAATGAGAAGGAGACACTGCCTGCCTCTGGCCCATGCCAGCTACCCACCACTCTGACACGCATCAGTCTATGAGCTGACACAGCCTGGGCTCAGGAAGGGCTGGCTCGTGTCCCTCAATCCTCAGTGGGACAGCTGGCCCCAGGGCTCAGAGACATGCTGAGGGAGATGAGAGGGAAAGCTGCCCCACCCAGGTCATCCCCTCCTTGAGCAGACAGCCCTTCAGAACTTCTAAAAAAAACCCACTGACGGGGTTGAAAGACATGCCATGGATGAACTAAGGCATAGAGATATGTAAAATGACATTCATTTTTAAGTTCAGGGCTGTCATCTCAGGAAGTGGGGAGAGCTTCCCTAAGAAGACTGAGGGGCGGGCAGGCCATGCTGAAAAGGGAGACATGGCTCTCCTGATTGGGGACCTGTAGCCCCCTTCCAGTGCAGGGCATCACCCTCACATTACACGAGATCCATGGAAGTGTTCCATCAGGGCCAGATATTTGTCTCAAGACGGGTACCCTGGCATTGGACTGCACAGGGCACCAGGGACGAGGGCCAGATGGAGGACGGACAATACCCCGGAGGCCATGGGGCAAGAGCAGAGGCACATGACCTTGAAGATGATGATGAAATGTAGGAGGTGGCAGCATGGAGCCGGCCTGAAAGTGCCATGGGAGCAGTGCCCACAGCTACACTGACTGGGTGCCTTCTGTGCCCAGTGTGGCTGACTTCAGTGGGCTCCAGACTAGTCCTGACCACAACTCTAGGAAGTGTGCACCACCCCCGGCCTCCTCTCCCCTTGCAGCTGCTAGGAATCACGGTCACAGACCCTGGTCAGCTTTCGTGGAAACCAAGCAGTGGCTCCCACGCACGCTGCACCTCTGGTGGTGGTCCAGTGTGACCCTCGTGACTGGCCAGACACTGATGTCTACCTGTCTCCACACAAATCCACAGACAGGAGGGTGTCCCTGAATTCCACAGCACCTGATGAGACAGATCCACAGAACCCAACACCCAGTGGGTCACTAGGGACCTCACCTATGGTCATGGAGCTCACCATACCCTATTTCTGTCACTTCCCACAGAAAGCCTGGTTCTGATCCCCCACAATACCAAACATCCTGGTTGCTGACCTGGGGTCATGCCATGAACCCACATGGCACCTTTCTTTAAGTGAAGACTATGCCTACACCTCCTAGAAAATATTTCTAATGAAGTACCAGTCCATCAGGACTACGGTATGAACGGTAGCACACAGCCTGCATGGTAGTAGTCAGTAATTCTAACGAGGGTTAACCCCACCCCCCGTCTCACAAAACCTTCCTCCATCCCCACTGAACTCATGGTCTGCCCTCAGAAAACCCTCCAGGAAACAAACCTTTCATCTGAATGCTCTTTTCACCTTCTGCTTCAAATCTTGTCCAACCACAATGATATGAGACTAGAAATCAGTCTCAAGAAAAAAATGGGACAGTCAAAAATAGGTGGAGATTGGGGGGCCTGGGTGGCTCAGTTGTTAAGGATCTGCTTTCAGCTCAGGTCGTGATTCCAGGATCCTGGGATCTAGCCCCGAATCAGGCTCCTTACTCAGTGGGAAGCCCACTTCTCCCTCTCCCACCACCCTGCTTGCATTCCCTCTCTCGCTGTCTCACTCTCTGTCAGATACTTAAATAATCTTAAATAAATGTGTGGAGATTTAACAACATGCTACTGAACAACCAACAGTCAAAGAAGAAATCAAAAAAATTTTAGAAGTACCTTGACACTGATGAAAAAGACAACTTACAAAAACTTATGGGATGCAGCAAAAGTAGCTTTATGGGGGACATTCATAGAAATTCAAGTCTTCATCAATCCATGAGAATGCTCTCCAATAAACAACCTGATTTATGTGGTAAAGAATTAGAAAAAAAAAGAACAAACAAAGCCACAAATTAGTAGAAATAAGGAAATAACAAAAAGGAATGCATTAATAAATCCAATGGAGACTAAAAGGACAAAAAAAATGAAAATGAGAGCTGCCTTTTTTGGAAAGATAAACAAAACTGACAAACTTAGCTAGACTCACCAAGAAAGACAGAGGACTCCAATAAAATTAAGAAAGAAAGATAATGGATTCCTGTCTCATATCAAAATCAAAAGAACTCTTCAACCTTGGACACAACAACTTCTTGCAAGCCATGTCTCTAAAGGCAAAGGAAATAAAAGCAAAAATGAACTATTGGCACTTCATCAGGATAAAAAGCTTCTGCTCGGCAAAGCAAATGATCAAAAAAACAAAAAGGCATCCTATGGAATCGAAGAAGATATCTGCAAATAATATTACAGATAAAGGGCTGGTATCCAAGATCTATAAAGAACGCCTCAAACTCGACACCCAAAAAATGGGCAGAAGACACAAAGAGATACTTCTCCAGAGAAGACATACAAATGGCCAACAGACACATGAAAAAATGCTCCACATCACTTGCCATCAGGCAAATACAAATCAAAACGACAATGAGATACCACCATACACCAGTTAGAATGGTTAAAATTAACAAGGCAGGCGGCACCTGGGTGGCACAGTGGTTAAGCGTCTGTCTTCGGCTAAGGGCGTGATCCTGGCATTATGCGATCGAGCCCCACATCAGGCTCCTCCGTTATGAGCCTGCTTCTTCCTCTCCCACTCCCCCTGCTTGTGTTCCCTCTCTCGCTGTCTATCTCTATCTCTGTGGAATAAATCAATAAAATCTTGAAAAAAAATTAACAAGACTTGAAATAAAAAAAAGTCAGAGAGGATGTGGAGAAAGCGTAACCATCTTACACTACTCGTGAGGATTCAAGCTGGTATAGCCACTTTTGAAAACAATATGGAGGTTCCTCACGACGTTAAACACAGAGCTATCCTATGACCCACCAATTGCACTACTGGGTATCTACCGCATAGACACAGAGTAATGAAAAGAAGGGGCACCTGTATCCCAATGTTCATAGCAGCAATGTACATAATAGCCAAACTGATGAAGGAGCCAAGGTGTCCTTCAGCAGATGAATGGACAAAGAAGATGTGGTTCATCTACACAATGGAATATTACTCAGTCATCAGAAAGGATGAATACCCCCCATTTGCACCAACGTGGATGGACCAGGAGGGGATTATGCTAAGTGAAATTAAGTCAAGCAGAGAAAGACAATTATCATATGGTTTCACTCCTATGTGGAACGGAAGGAATAGCATGGAGGACATTAGAAGAAGGAAGGGAAAAGTGAAGGGGGGAATGAGAGGGGGAGATGAATCATGAGAGACTACTGAAACTGGGAAACAAACTGAAGGCTGCAGAAAGGGAGGGGAAGGGGAAGGGGTTATCCTGGTGATGTGTATTAAGGAGGGTACATATTGGGGCACCTGGGTGGCACAGCGGTAAAGCGTCTGCCTTCGGCTCAGGGTTATGGGATCGAGCCCCACATCAGGCTCCTCCGCTGTGAGCCTGCTTCTTCCTCTCCCACTCCCCCTGCTTGTGTTCCGTCTCTCACTGGCTGTCTCTATCTCTGTCGAATAAATAAATAAATTCTTTTTTTTTTAAAAAAAGGAGGGCACGTGTCATAATGAGCACTAGGTGTTATATGCAAACAATGAATCATGGAACACTACATCAAAAACAAATGAAGTACTCTAGGGTGACTAACATCATTTTAAAAATGAGAAAGATATGAAATCCATACAGGAAAACTGTCACTATTTGCAAATGACATGAAATCCCGAAAGATTCCACACAAAAAAACTGTTAGAATAAACAAATTCAAGAAAGCTGCAGGATATAAAGTCGATATACAGAGACCTGTTGTCTTTATTTTTTTCAGATTTTATTTATTTATTTATTTATTTATTTATTTATTTATTTGACAGGAAGAGAAAAAGCAGGAGCAGGGGGAGTGTCAGAAAGAGGGAGAAGCAGACCCTCGCTAAGCAGGGAGCCCAACATGGGGCTCGATCCCAGAACTCTGGGATCATGACCTGAGCTAAAGGCAGACGCTTCACCTATGGAGCCACACAGATGACCCAACTTGTTGCATTTCTGTATACTGATGACATACTTTCGCCAAGAGAAATAAAAAAGCAATGCCATTTACAATTGCATGAAAAAAAAATCTAGGAATAAAAGTAACCAAGAATGAGAAAGACATAGTACACTCAACACATGGCAGAAAATAAATGAAAAACACGTGTGTCGAGGGGGGCAGAATGTATGGGTCAAAGATTTGGAAGGCAACACAAACAAATGGAAGCTTACACCATGCTCCTTAACTGGAAAAGTTAATTATGTGAACATGTCCATCGTACCCAAAGCAATCGACAGATGTGATGAAATCCTTATCTGAATTCCAGTGGCATTATTCGAGGAAATAGAAAACAGTCCTCAAACTTGTATGGAATCACAAAAGACCCCAAATACCCAAAGCAACCTGGAGAAAGAAAGGTGCAGTCAACACACACCTGTATTTCAAGCTAGATTACAAAGCTGTTGTCATCAAAACAGGATGGTACTGGCAGAAACACAGACACCAGGTCAGTGGAACAGAACAGAAAGCTCAGAAACTTACCCACACGTAAATGATCCTAACTTACGACACAGCAGCAGAAGATATGCCATGAGGGAAGGACTGTGTCTTCAGTGAGCGGTAAGAGGCAAACTGGACACTAAATGCAGAAGAATATAACTGGGTCACTTTCTTACACCACACACAAAATTTTTAATGGATGAATGATTTGAACATAAGACCTGAATCCATAAACCTCCAAGAAGACACAGGTACTAAGTCTCTTGACATTGGTTTTGGCAAAGAGTCTTCAGATCGGACACCAAATGCAAAGGCAACAAAAGCAAAAATAAACAAGTGGAACAACATCAAACTGAAATCTTCCACACGGCAAAAGAAACCATCAAAAACTTAAAAGGCCACTGACCCAATAAGAAAAAAATATCTGTGAATCATATGTGTGAGAAGAGGCTAATATCCAAAATACACACAACACACATACAAATCAAAACAAAAAAAAGTATAAAAAATGTGGGGAATATGTGAATAGATACCTTCCAAAGATGGCACACAGGTGCCAACAGACAGAAGGAGTTGTTCGACATCACTAATCATCGTCAGGGAAACATCAGTCAAACCCACAATCGGCTATCCGCTCACAACTGTTGGAACAGCAATTGTCCCAGAGACAGACACCAAGTGGGGTCAAGGGTGTGCAGACGAGGAGACACTGTGCACTGTTGGTGGGAATGGAAATTGGTGCAGCCACTGTGACAAACGGTATGGAGGTTCCTGAAAAAATAAAAGCAACTACGACATGACCCAGTAATGGCTCTAGTGAGTATTGATTCGGAGAACACAAAAATACTGCCTCAAAAAGACAGATGCACTCCCACATTCACTAAAGCATTATTCACAAGAACCAGACATGGAAACACAGACCTTGGGGGCCTTATGCCAAGTAACTCATACACAGAAAGACCAATACCAGATGCTCTCATGTACATTCCACGTGGAATAAACAAATACTGAACACATAGATACTGAGAGCAGATTGGTAGGTGCCAGATTCGGGGATGGGGTGGTAGAAATTGGTGAAGGTGTTCAAAATCTCAATGTTTGAGTGAGAAAATCCAACAGTCATGAAATGTTCTGTCCAGCATGGAGACTAAAACTAACCCCACAGCATGGGGTATAGGTTTCCCTGCTCTTTGAAAGTACAGAGCTTCTGAGAAACCTTGCACAGCAGAAATGGTGTCAAGAAGGAATGGCCATTAATTTACACGGAACAATTAGACAGTGTGCTCAGACTCCAAAATTCCTTCTCTTTGGCTTTTCTTAGGCCTCAGCACACAAGTTTCCAATGGAGGCCCAGCATAAATGAAGATAAAGCACAGCAGAGGCTCACAAACACAATTCAAAGTGCTGGTGGCTGGATGCGGAGAGCAGTTCCCAGCGGAAGGAGCTGGTTGGGGAGCACACTGCCTTTGTCGTGCTTCTCCCCAAAACAGATGCTGAATGCGATTCTCACTGTTCACCTTTTTTCATAAGAGGGAAATCCTCTTCAGGTCTCTTCCTCTTACTGAAGCTGGGTAATAACATAGTTTTTCAAGAAATCCCAGTGTCTTACTGTGAACGTTTAAAAACGGGGGATACTTGTACTTGAGCATTGCTGAGGGACGAGATGTGAAAGGTTCTCCCAGACACAAACCTCAGCAGACCCACCGGGAAAGTCACCTTCCTCAGCATGCGGAACACGGACTACCTCCTACCTCCCGAGAAACCCTCTCCTTCCCCTTGATCACGACAACCCACAAAAGCTGGGAGTGACCCTAATTCCTCCGTTTTCCTGCTCCTAATAGCTAACCCATCAGCAAATCCTGTGAGCTGTATCTTCAAAATGGACCCAGAATAGGTCTAACCACTCCATCCAAGGCCACCTGTCTGGACCACAGTGCCTGAGTTCCTGGAAAAGCTTCGTCATTGACCTGCCTTGCCATCTTCAACCCTCTGTCATCTGTTCTCAACATTGTAGCCAGGATGGCCCAGTGAAACAGGGTCTCATGGGGATATAGCCCTGGAATGGCTTTCTGTCACCCTCTGTCACCTCTCTGAGCTCATGTCCTAAGCTGTCTCCTGTGGCCACAGGGCCTTCTTGCTGCTCCTGGACATACCTGGAATTCTCCTGCCCCAGAGCCATTGCACATGCTTTCCCTTCTGTTTCGAATGCTCTTGATGTGTTCTCACTCACCTTCGGAGAAGTCTGAATTGGAGCGTCAGGGACAGAAGATGAGACTGTGTGTGTTGGGTGAGGCTGGTGGCCCAGAAGAAGGTTCTCTGCCAGCTCTCCACCTGTGGCTCACTTGTCCTCAGCCAGGAACTTGCACACAGCCCTCACCTGTCACAACTCTCACCCAGGAGACCCATAGCCACACCTGGAGCCCACCCTGCCCACATCCTGCTGCAGAATGCATTCAGCTCTCCTCTGGGCCCCCTGTCAGCTTTACCCAGACCTGGAACTCCCCCATCTCCTGCAAAGCTCCCGGATTCCCACTCTGCTTCCAAAATCACACTGGCGCAAGACTTTCATGAGAAAGCTATAACGCTAACTAATGAAAGGTTCACACCTACTTTCCCCTTCTGTTGCCTTTCTCTCCACCTTCTTTCCTACCTGTGCAAACTGTAACATATCAGTGGAACATGAACATGCTCTGAGACCTGAATCTTTCATTGCAGCTTTTTGAGGAATCCTTATGTGATAAGAAACTAGTGTATCCTACAACAGGGTGTTCTACAACTCTCATCTATAGAAGAGTACAGCCCAAATCACTACAACTTTACCTCACTCTTCATGAAGCAGAACACTTTTTCCTTTCTTCTTTTACTTAAATTCCAGTTAGTTCACATGCCATGGAATATTCGCTTCAGGGGTAAGATTTAGTGATTCCTCACCTGCATACAGTACCCGGTGCTCATCACAAGATTCCTCCTTAATACCCCTCACCCCTTTATCTCTTACCCCCACGCCCATGTCCTGCAGCAACACTCAGTTTGTTCTCCAAGGTTGAGTCTATTTCCTTGTTTGCCTCTCTCATCACCCCTCAACTCTGTTCATCTGTTTTTTTTCTGAAATTCCACAAGCGTGAGAGCATAGGATATTTGTCTTTCCTCACTGATTTTGCTTAGCTTAATACACTCTAGATCCATCCACATCCTTGCAAATGGTAAGATTTCATTCTTTTTGAAGCCGGGTCATATTCCATTATATATATGTATCCCACATCTGCTTTATCCATTCATCAGTGCATGGACTTTGGGATTCTCTCCATAGTTTGGCTACTGTGGACATTGCTGCTATAAACATTATGGTGCATGGACTCCCTTCGAATCTGCATTTTTTTATCCTTTGGGTAAATACGTAGGACAGCAATTGCTGGATCATGTGGTTGTTCAATGTTTAACTTTTTGAGGAACCCCCACACTGGTTCCCAGACTGGCTGCACCACTTTGCATTCCCACCAACAGGATGGGAGGGTTCCCCTTTAAGCAGAACATTATCTGCCGGCAATTTAATAAGAGGCAACAAAACCTCTGGGAGATGCACCCAGGGTCAGGCAAGCAGTTGCAGAATTCACCCCAAGGCTCCTGACGCCAAGCCCCTTGAAGCCACCAGCATGCCACTATCCAAAAGAATTCCCAGACTCTCCTTCTGACTCCACCACCAAAGAAACTACAGAGGGAATATGGCACCTCAAAATATCGAGATGATACATTTAGTAAAACTAGAAAGTCAAGCTCAACTTTTAAACAGGAACAGGCCGGTTTGGATAATTTTGAATTTTCCCTCCACCCTAATTTTAACTCTTCTGATGAATAAACTAATCAATGATGAAACATCACCTTTGTCAAATGACATCATCCAAGTCTGTATCAGATGAAAAAAGCCACCTAACTCTAGATACTGGCCACTAAACCATATCTTAGGCCCAATTGAATAAACACTGTTAGATGAAGGAACAAATTAGATGTTACAAACAGGCACAGAGTGAATCTCACCTTCCCTTTCTAATAAAAGAGGGTTCCTAGGAAACAGATGGTCAAAATACATTTGTCAGCAATAAATGGACAGAAATTGTGATCCCCTGCAAAGTTCTACCTCCAGGGAAACTAAGTAATTCTTGCACCAAACCCAGAATGCTGACAGCTACTTCAATTTTACTTTGTGGCTCAACTAGAGAAAAGAGAAAAGCCCAGGAGGTTTTTCGATAATGAGAGGTTTTACCTCCAGCCCTGACATAGATAGGACATTTTGCCAAACATACCTGTGCTTTCTCTGAACACTGGCGTCCTGTGACAAGCTGCCTCGCTGACTCCGATGCTGACGTTCAAAACCTCGGGTGTCTTGGAGCCAGAGCAGAAAAGTGCTGTCAGCTGGGGAGAAGAAGGCACCTCTGACCTATAGCCTGCACACCTGCTTCGGTTTCTGGGTGCAGGGGCAACACATACTTGTTGTATATCAGTAATTATCTTCATTCTCAATAGACCAATGACCTTGCCTTTTCTGGAAAGCAGACTTACTCTTCTAAAGAAACCCTCAATTCGTCTATTCCCAATGCAATTAGAGTGGGGTCTGGTTTACGCCCTCCTTCAGGCCCCCACCTGGAGGATTTTCCTGCATGATTCTAACAGCCAATTACCACTAACCTGGGGGCACATGGGGCATAATGCTGAAGTTGGGGGACGGCTCTGGGGCTTGCTACGGCCACACCTGTGCCTGGGGGACCAGGGCACACCCTGCTGAACTTGGGGTACTTCTCAAGATGCATCACCTGCACTGTGTCAGAGAACCGTGGGACACATCACTGAAGGTGGGGACTCTGTGAGGTCCTTACCCGCACTCTTCCCGGGGAACAGAGGAAACCCTGAAATTCTGCAACCAATCCCACAAAAGCTCAGGTGAGTGGGCGCCCTGGAGTTCACAGGTATGGGGAATAAGGCCAGTTGAGAACATGGGGCAGAAGAGACTTTAAAAGGAAAAAGAAAACTCACCTGAGTTCCCACAATGAACCCTCTCCAGGTGCCCTTCCAGAACCCTGCCTCCCACCTGGGGCGCACCCTACCCCCAGACCCCCCCACCCACGGTGCACGCTGCTCTCTAACCTGCCGGGACCTCCGCAGGGCAACTCTCTCTCTCCCAGTTCCCCTTCTTCTGTCCCAGGTTTGCACCCCACTGCAACTCTGGAACAGCCCACAGAGACGTAGCTCCACTCCCAAGAGGTGATTTGTCAGGGAGGGTGGTGCCCCAGCCCCTGGGAAGCCAGGCAAGCCGCCCTCAAGCCCCTGGAACCCTGAAAGTGCAGGGGGTCCAAGAGGTGCCTCCTCTACCCAACACCCAGCATAGGCATAGGTGGGGTCCTGGGCTGGGCTCCCCACACACACCTGGCCCATTCCAGGGACCCCTCTAGCTGCAGACCACCCTCAGAGTCCTGCCCCTTCCCTTTCTGCACCAGACCTCCCTGCTGGGGTGTGCCTGGTTCTGGGCAAGATCAGTGGCTCTCAGACCCTCCAAGGCTTGGGCTTTAGGAAATGCAATGATTTCATGCATGTTCAGTATGTACATGTCAGTATGACTTTAATCTTATGGGAGCCAAAGAGGTTCTTTATTTTTTCTTATCTTCATGTTGGCATTTTTGGTTATTGTTTTCTTCTTGAAGCAGATGTACAACATGTGCTTGGGGCAGAAATAGGGCCCATGCTTTGAGGTTTTGCCCAATCATTTTGAACCGGGTAAAATGTTAAAGGATAGCTTCCCTGGGAGCCCAGGATCAGGGCCCACAGATGATATAAGATAAAAATTACTTTCATCATTATAATTACTCCTAAATGGAGGAATTTGAGACAAAAGCACCTTCACAAGAGTACCAAGAAATCAAAATGATGCCCACAGAAAGCTACCTGCTCCATGGTCAGCACATGTAACAGAAGTGTTCACAGTCTCTGGACCCCTGCCCTTCTCCTGACCAAATCTCTGAAGCACACAGACCACTTAAAATCAGAATTGTAGAACTGCTAGAACTCCTTAGAGATGTCTGGCACCATTCCCTTGGACTGCAGAATAAAACACAGTAGCTCGTTGTCACAAACTAATTTCAACATGAAGTGACCCCTGGATGCACTAAGTTCTTTCTCTGCAAATGTTGACTAATGTAAGTCACAGTCATACCATATAAACACTACGATGGCTGGGTAGTCATCGTAGGTAAGGGAATATTTTAGCCATGTTTATAAGCATTGGCTCACTTTGTAGAAGAGGCTGAGCTGAGTGTTTTTAAATACTATTTCAGACCTGTTTTACAGCACCCTCTGAACATACCAGAGCCTGAATGGACAAAAAAAGATAGATGGTTTCAGTAACTTTAATACCAGAAAAATATTATACTGTCTCTATTCCTAAGGATCTTTGAGTATCTTACCCAGAGGTCCTCCACTAAGATAATGATCTTAATGATCACCATGGGCAGAGGTGAAAAGGCCCGCTGAATTCGTTCCATTTGTCCACATGACAAGAAAATCCTGATACTTGATAGGTTTCCAGATTGAGAAGACCAGAGATAAGAGGGAAATAGTACCCTGTATGGAACAACAAGGGATTTGGAGTCAATTTGGGGATCCCACTTAGGTTTCTGACACTAAAATCCTCTGTGACTCATATCATCTGAGTCCCTTTCTAACCGTCTGAAAATGTGCCTAAAAATATCTACACCCTAGTTGAGAAGTTTAAGAGGCAGAATGCTACAAAGAGCCAGTATGATGTCTCTCAGGAACAGGTGCTAAGGAACACATAATTGCTATTGGGTCTATTTCTTTTCTAGAAGAAAGAACACATGTTGAATCCATATTTCTAATAGATGACTCACCAGATGATTTTCAAACCTGAAGGAAGGCCAAGAAGTCGCTCTTGTGTCATGTTTCACTCAGAAATCATGTTGTTGGACTGGTGAGGACAATACGATAGCAACGTCATCACTAAGAGTGGGGAGCTTCTAATTTCCATACGGCCATGTTCACCCCCTTAGCTCAGGGCCACCAGAAAGGACAGCTGAGGGGGACCACAGGCCAAGGCTGCCAGGTGTGGCTGGGGCAGGCAGAATTCTGACTTAAGGCTCAACTCCTGTCTAGGTTATTATAATGCTCTTCACAAAGAAAGTGCCATTGTGTGTGAGCCCTCATGTAGAAAAGGTTCAGAATTTCCATTGAGATTCCCTCTCTCACCTTTAGGATATGTAGCAAAGTTCCATTTAATTTTAAACATTGAAGGACTTCCTGGTTTTCTTTTCGCTATAACTGTGGCTCAATTCCCCTCTGGTCTAAGAATAGAATCTAGTTAATTTCAGGGTTTAACATTTGTAGCATTGATTCGTGGCCCCATCTATCATTTATTTGGGTAAAGAGTCTATGACCACTTGCAAATAATGTATTCTGCACTTATGATGGAATGTTCCCTATATGTCAATTAGGTCACATTTTTACCAATGTTTTGTCTGCTTTTTCTGTCAGATATTGAGAAAGGTATATTAAAATCTTCAAACAATGTTGCTCTATTCAACATGGCATCGGAGAATCTACCACTGTTAGAAGGCAAGGGAAACAAAAAGTATAAGAATTGAGGGGATAATTGTAACTATTCACAGATAATATGATTGTGTACATAGAAAATACAAACCAGTCTATAAATACCCTATTAGAATTAAAAATGCAATTTATAAATTTGAGATGGATTGTAGCTTCCCATTGGACAGTTTCTGAAAGAAAATGCAGAACCTGTCAATCTTGGGGTAGGACATATGGTGCACTAACCATTTAAAAGAATTCAGTGGGACTTCATAAAAATGTGACATTTCTCCTTATCTTATGACCATAAGAAAATGAAAAAGTGAACCACAGTCTGAGAAGTAAAGATTTGCAATACACACACTGACAAAGACTTGTCAATAAAGAATTCCTGCTCATCAACCATAAAAAGTCTATTTATAAACGAATACTTCACAAAAGATTGACTGATGTCCAATAAAACCCAGAAAGGGTACTCTACAGTATTATTTTCAGGAACAGAAAGGCCTTTCCTAAAATGAAAACATACACACAAACCAGTATTCCCTAGATGGATGACGTCCTTACTTCTGAGGACAGCTTGAAGAACAGACTAGCATCAAAGTAAAGTGATGGAATTCCTGACACTCAGAGGATGGACAATTGACCTCAACCTACAGTACAATTTCTAGGCATCATTCGGTCCTCTGAAGGCAGACAACTACCACACCCCTTCCTACACCACACAGGTTGCTTCCCAACACCTACCATAAAAGAAGAACATGAGAAACAGATAGGACTAGTAGGAAATAGCAAAAATCACATGTGGGGATTATCCTGAAACACACTGATCACATAACTAGTGTAAGGAAGTGTAGGGAACTGACAAGGACAGAGACTCAAGAGGTACTTCTTTGGGAAATGCTGTCTGAAATCGTCACACGTTGGTACCAGCTAATGAGGGCTCTGAGCATACCCTAGGGTTTGCTCACAAGGGTCTGCAACACCATCGCTGAGGACTGAAACTCTTCAAGACCTCAAAGCTTGCCGGATTGACTATTGGACTAAGAGATTCCCATGTTCTGAAAACAGATACCAACTCATTGAAAGGTTCACCTGGGCTCTCTCGGAGGCCCTACAAGAAGCTGAACCACTCACTGAAAATCAATTACACACACACACACACACACACACACACACACACACACACACACCTGTCATTTCAGCAATTACTTAAACATTCAAGGTTCTTCCTACCTTTTCTTTTTCACATTGATATTTATACTCACATGAAATGTCATCATTTCTAATGAACACTGATGTCAAAATAGAGATCTATTGACACAATATTCACAAAATGGAACTTCCCTGCTGTCATTTTCAATATAGCGTTTTTTAAAGTTCATACATATTTTAGGTTTTGGTAACTTATACAGGAGAAGATCAGTATTGAAAAACTCTAAATACTGACAATGAGGTTTAAGCCTAGAGAACAAGAATTGTCCAATCTCATAGATAATAAGGAACCAAAGGGAAAGCATGGAAGCTGTAGTCGAATAATTTTACACATATGCATCCCCTATTATTCTACTACTGAGGGGCGTGTTTTATTACCACTCTGCATGCATCAATTGTCTTCCACGTGCACCTGCACAGGTATAATGAATTACTACAGTAGAATGAAATGTCTGGGAACTACGTGGTGGCATCTATAATGAACAATGAAATTTCGATCTTATATTTGGTGAACTTCCACTGTCTGTCCCTTTAGACAATGGACCCTAAACAGAAGGGGGAATGAACCACGAGAGACTATGGACTCTGGGAAACAAACTGAGGGCTTCAGAGGGGAGAGGGGTGGGGGATTGGGATGGGCCAGTGATGGGTATTAAGGAAGGTACATATTGCATGGAGCACTGGGTGTTATATGCAAATAATGAATCACGGAACACTACATCAAAAACTAAGGAAATACTGTATAGTGACTAACATATCATAATAAAAAATTATTATTAGAAAAAAATTAAAGGAAAAAAAAAACAATACAGCTTCTCTGTTTCAAGAACAATCACAATTGAGAAAAAACTAACTTCCAATCCCTAAAGCAAAACACAGACCAAATTCCATTTCACTCCCCTTTATTCACATTCTCTGTGGGTTCTAAGCTATTTCCCTAACTCCTTTCCTGCTGAACAGGGAACCCGGGCTCGATCCCAGAACCCTGAGAACATAACCTGAGCCAAAGGCACATGCTTAACTGGCTGAGCCAGCCAGGAGCCCCAGCCATGTTTTTCTTAAGCAAAAGGACACTTTCTCACAATGCCTTCACATGACTTCACATGGTACCAGACACCTGCATTTGCCTCTAGGAGGTTGCAGATGAAGGCGATTGCAAACTCTCACAGTGGTTTATCAAATACAATGACCTGCCTGGTGACAGTGAAACTCTTATGAGCCCACGAGAGGGTGCTGTGACACTCAGCTGTGGCTGGGCTGGCACAGAGAACCAAATCCATTTCCCTGCCTGATGTCTGTGAGGAACAGATGCCCCCACTGTGAATGAGACCCTGCCACTGAGCTGTCCAGAGATGGCCATCCTCACGGAGGATGAGGATAAAGGACAATGCCTGAGGAGACCTCATCTGTCTCTTTTATCTTTTCATATTTTTGACAGTGGACAAATCACTGCCTAGAAGTCCCCAACTACCTTAGTCTCATCTGTGAATGGCCAAGAGGTTTTACAAAACACTCAAGATTTTGACCTCACAAATGCCCACAACCACTTACCATAGGGATTGAACATTAAGCAAAGATACTGTTCCTTGGAAGAGAGGTCCTGCCCACTGTTGTTTCTCACTTCTATGCACATCTTCCTTACCTCATGGTAATATAACCACCTTGATTCCTGCTTCCGTCTTCAGGAAGGCTGATGTGACTTGAAGGGCATTACCCTGACATCGTTCTTTCTTAGCAATAAGATGTGGACATTTCCCTAGTCCTACACATCCAAAGTTGAATGGGAGTCAGGATTGAGGAGACTGATGAGAGTTGAAGGTGTTTTCCTGTACACGGTGGTTTATTACCAATAAGGATGGGTCAGAGTCCTCGAAATTCCAGAACCTTTTCATTAATGCTTCCTACTCGTGAAAGAAGATGTACATTGGTCTTTCCCTGTATAGTGTGGTGACTCAGAGAAAAGTGCTTAGCCCTTTCGTCAGACTTCCACGACCACTTTGGGGCTGGCTTCCATATTCAGAAAGGATGATGTTAGGGCTAAGAGGGTTCCTGTACACTGTTATTTCTTACAGATAAGTGTATGGCATTTTTGTTACATTGCCTGAACCACTTAGCGCCGGGCTTGCCGGTCTCCTGGGGACGAACCCTAACCCTAGCTCGGCCCCCGAGGGGCCCCTCCCAAGGGGCCTTGTGCCACAACGCCGGGGATTGGGGCCCCCGAGCCCAGCACCGGAGTCAGCCTGCTGCCCCGTGGCAACCCGGGCTGCTAGGGGCACCGCCAGTCTTTCAGGGCAAGAGAACGGGCAGGGCCCTCCAAGCCCCCGGCGACCTTCGAAGGCCCCTGTGCCAAAATGCTTGGGCCCACACTCCCTCTCGCCAGCGCCCTCACCTCGGCCTGCCCCTCCGCCTGCTGCAGAGCTGGCGGAATGGGCCTCCTAGACTCCTGGGGGCTAGCACTTACCCTAGGTCACCCCCGAGGGGCCCCTCCCAAGGATCCTGGCACCGCAATGCCGTGGATTTGGGACCCCCGAGCCCCAGTGCTGTACTCACTCTGCCACGCCATAGGCACCGAGGGCACTAGGGTCGTTGCCATTCAGGAAGGGAGAACGGGCAGGGCCCTCCGATCACCCTGCGACATTCGAAGGCCCCCCACGCAAAAACTCTGGCTCCCACACTCCTGCCCGCCAGCGCCCTAACCTCGGCCCACCCCTCCACTCGCTGCAGAGCTGGCGGATCGGGCCTGCTGGCTTCCTGGGGGCTAACCCTATCCCTAGGTCGCCCCCAAGGGGCCCCTCCCATGTGGCCTGGCGCCGCATGCCAGGGATTGGGAACCCCCAAGTCCCAGCGCCGGAAGCTCCCTGCCACCCCACCGCCACATGGGGAACTAGGGGCGTCGCCAGTCCTTGAGGGCGACAGAACGGGCAGCACCCTCCGAGCCACCTGGGACCTTCGAAGGCACCCGAAGCCAAAGCCAAAATGCTCTGGCCCACACTCCCACTCACCAGCTACCTCACCTCGACCCACACCTCCATTCACCGCACATGGTGGAACGAGCCTGCCAGCCTCCTGCGGGCTAACCCTAAGCCTAGTTCGGCCCCCGAGGGGCCCTCCCAAGGGGCCTGGCGCCGCAACGCTGGGTATTAGGGACCTCCGAGCCCCAGCGCCGGACTCACCCTGCCGCCCCGCTGCCACCCGGGCCGCTAGGGGTGCCGCTGGTCATTCAGGGCGGGAGAATGGGCAGGGCCCTCCGAGTCCATGGCGACACTCAACGGCCCCCCCATCCAAAACGCTTGAGCCCATGCTCCTGCTCCTCAGTGCCCTCACCTTGGCCCGCCCCTCCACTCGCTGCAGAGCCGGTGGATGAGGCCTGCCCTCCTCCTGGAGGCTACCCATAACCCTAGGTTGGCCCCTGAGGGGCCCCTCTGAAGGGGCCTGACACCACAATGCCTGAGATTGGGGACACCCGAGCCCCAGCGCCGGACTCACCGTGTCGCCCTGCCACCACCCAGGCCACTAGGAGCACTGTCGGTCATTTAGGGAGGGAGAACGGGCAGATCCCTCCAAGCCCCTGGCAACATTCGAAGGCCCCCCGTGCCAAAACGCTTGGGCCCACACTCCCGCTCGACAGCGCCCTCACCTAGGCCTGCCCCTCTGCTCGACACACAGCCGGCAGATCGGGTCTGCCAGCCTCCTGGGGGCTAACAGTAATGCTTGGTCAGCCCCCTAGAGCCCTTCCGAAGGGGCCTGGCACCCCAACGCCGAGGACTGGGGACCCCGAGCCCCAGCGCTAGACTCACCCTACCGCCCCTCCTCTAACCGGGCCGCCAGGGTAGTCGCCTGTCATTCAGGGCGGAAGAACGTGAACGGCCCTCTGAGCACCTGGCGACCTTCGAAGGACCCCCCCTCGAAAACTCCTGGGCCCTTGCTCCTGCTCGCCAGCGGCCTCACCTCCGCCCGACCCTCCACTCACCACACAGCTGGCGAATCGGGCCTGAGGGCCTCCTGGGGGCTAACCCTAATACTAGGTCGCACCCGAGGGGCCCCTCCCAAGGGGCCTGGCGCTGCAACACCGGGGATTGGAGACCCCTGAGCCCTAGCACCGGACTCACACTGCTGCCCCTCTGCAACCCGGGCCACTAGGTGCGCCGTCGGGCATTCAGGGCGGAAGAACGTGCAGGGCCCTCCGAGCCCCCGGCGACCTTTGAAGGCCCCAGCACCAAAACGCTTGGGTCCACGCTCCTGCTCGCCAGCGCCCTCATCTCAGCCCACCCCTCCGCTCCTTGCAGAGCGGGTGGATCCGGACTTCCGGCCTCCTCGGTGCAAACTCTAACCCTAGGTCGGCCACTGAGGGGCCCATCCCAAGTCGCCTATCGCCGCAACACCTGGGATTGGGGACCCCAAAGCCCCAGCGCCAGACTCTACCCTGCTGCCCTGCCGCAACCCGGGCCACTAGGCGTGCTGCCGGTCTTTCAGGGTGGGAGAACGGGCAGGGCCCTCCGAGCCCCCGGCGACCTTCAAAGGCCGCCTGCGCCAGAACGCTTGGGCCCACGCTCCCGCTCCCCAGCGCCCTCACCTTGGCCCGCCCCTCCGGTCGCTGCACAGCCGGCACATCAGGCCTGCCCGCCTCCTGGGGGCTAACACTACCCCTAGGGTGGCCTATGAGGGGCCCTTTCGAAGGGGCCTGGTGCCTCAGTGCCAGGGATTGGTGACCCCCGAGCCCAACCCAGGACTCACTTTGCCGTCCCGCTGCAAACCAGGCCACTAGGCGTGCTGCCGGTCTTTCAGGGCGGGAGAACGGGCAGGGCCCTCCGAGTCCCAGTGAACTTCTAAGCCCCCATGCGCCAAAATGCTTGGGCCCATGCTCCTGCTCACCAGCGCCCTGACCTCGGCCCGCCCCTCTGCTCACGCACAGCCAGCGGATCGGGCCTGCCAGCCTCCTGGGGGCTAACCCTAACCCTAGGTTGGCCCCCGAGCGGAACCTCACAAGGGGCCTGGCACAGCAACGCCAGGGATTGGGGACCCCCGAGCCCCAGCGCTATACTCACCGTGCCGCCCTGCCACCACCCGGGCTGCTAAGGGCGCCTCTGGCCATTCAGGGCGGGAGAACCGGCAGGGCCCTCCAATCCCCCGGCGACCTTCCAAGGCCCCCCCGTGCCAAAATGCTTGGGCCCACGCTCCAGCTCGCTGGCATCTTCACCTCGGCCTGGCCTTCTGCTACCGCACAGCTGGCGGATCATGCCTGCCGGACTCCTGGGTGCTAACACTAACCCTAGGACGGCCCTAGAGGGGCCCCTCCCAAGGGGCCTTGAGCTGCAACGCACAGCATTGGGGACACCTAAACCGCATTGCCAGACTCACACTGCCACCCCGCCACCACACGGGTCGCTAGGGGAGCCTCCGGTCATTCAGGGCGGGAGAACGGGCAGGGCCCTCCGAGCCTCTAGTGACGTAAAAGGCCCCTCGCGCCAAAACACTGCATACTATTCCCTCGCTCGCCAGCGCCCTCACCTCGGCCCACACCTCCGCTCGCCGCACAGCCGGCGCATCAGTCCTGCTGGCCTACTGGGGTCTAACACTAACCCTAAACCCTAACCCATAACCTTAAACCCTGAACCTTAAACCCTAATCCTAACCGTAACTCTAACCCCTAACCCTTACCCTTACCCTAACCCTAACCCTACCCTAAACCTAACCCTAAACCTTAATCCTTAAACCTTAAACCCTAACATTAACACTAAACCCTAAACCCTAAGCCCTAACCCTAATCCCGAAACCCTAAACATGAAACCCTAACCCTAACCACTAACCCCAAACCCCAAACACTAACCCTAAACCCTAACCCTACCCCGACCCCTACCATACCCCTAACACTACCCCTCACCCTACCCCTTCAGCTAACCCTACCCCTAACCCGTAACCTAACCCTAAACCTAACCCTAACCCGTACCCTCACCCGTACCCTAACCCTAACCCTAACCTGTACCCTAACTCTAACCGTAACCGTAACACGTACTCTAACCCATACCTTAACCCGTACCCTAACTTTAACCCTAAACTGTACCCTAACCCATAACTTAAACCGTACCCTAACCTTAACCGTAACCCTAACAAGTACCTTAACCTGTACCCTAACCTTAACCCTAAACCCTAAACCCGGACTCTAACCCATACCCTAACTCGTACCATAAACCGTACCCTAACCCTACCCGTACCCTAACCCTAACCTGTACCCTAACCGTAACCCTAAACCCTAAACTGTAACCCGTACCTTAACCCTAACCAGTACCCTTACCTTAACCTTAACCCATACCCTAACCCGTACCCAAACCCATACCCTAACCCGTGCCCTATCCCTAACCCGGACCCTAACCCATACCTAACCCTAACCTGTACCCTAGCCCGAACCCTAACCCATACACTAACTATAAACCATACCCTATCCCTATCCCTAACCCGTTCCCTAACGCGTACCCTAACCCCAACCCTAAACCGTAACCTAACCTGTACCATAACCCTAAACTATACCCTAACCCTAACCCGTACCGTAACCCTAACCCGTACCCTAAACCATACCCAAATCCGTATGTCAACACTTACCCTAAATCGTACACTAACCCTTACCCTAAACTGTACCCTAATGCGTACCCTAACCCGTACCCTAACCCTAACCTGTACCCTAAACCTAACCCGTACTCCAACCCTAACCCTAACCCTAAACCCAAACCCTAAACCCTAACCCATACCCTAAACCCTAATCTGTACCCTAACCCATAACCTCTAACCTGTAACCCCTAAACACAACCCTAACCCGTACCCTCTCCTTACCCTAACCCTAACCCCTACCCTCACCCGTACTCTAACCGTAACCCATACCCTGATCCGTACCCTAACCCCGGGGATTGGGTACACCTGAGCCCCACCACGGGACTCAGCCTGCCACCCCTCAGGAAACCATGCCCCTTGGGGCGCCACAGAGCATCCCGTGCAAGAGAACGGGTAGGGCCCCCCTGAGACCCAAGCGATCCTCGGTGGCCCCCTACACCGCAACCCTGAGGCCCACGCTCATCCCGCCCCACGCCTTCCCTTCAGCTTGCCACCGAGCTCGTCGCAGAGCTGGCAGATCAGGCCTGTCGGGTTCCTGGGGCCTAGACCTGTCCTTATGTCGGCTGGGTAGGGCCCCTCCCCTGGGGCCCGGTGCCACAGCCCCAGGGACTGGGGACACCTGAGCCCCACTGCAGGATAAAGCATGCCAGCTCACAGGAAACAGTGCCCCTTGGGAGGCTGTAGAGCATTCAGGGCGGGAGAACCAGGAGGGCTCCCAGAGCCCCAGGCGAACTTCGGCGATTCCTAAACCCAACCTTGAAGCCCATGCTCACCCCACCCCGCACCCTCACCTCAGACCGCGGCGGAGCTCGCCACATAGCGGGCGGATCTGGCCTGCGGGGTTCCTGGGCCCCAACCCTAACCCTAGTTCATTTGTGGAGGGGCCCCTCCCCAGGAGCCTGAAGTCGCAGCCGCGGGGATTCGGGACACCTGAGCCCCACAGCAGGAATCAGTCTGCCACCCCGCAGGAAACCGTGCACCTTGGGAGGCCATAGAGCATTCAGGGTGGGAGAACCAGGAGGGCCCTCCTGAGCCACCAGCGAACAACGGCGGCCTCCCGCACCCCAACCCTGAGGCCCACGCTCACCCTCCCCACACCCTCACCTCAGCCCGGGTAACTAGCCATACAGCCAGCAGATCAGGCCTGCGGGGTTCCTGGGGCCTAACCCTAGCCCTAGCTCGGCCGAGGGTGTGGGGGCCTCCCCAGGAGGCTTACACTGCAGCCCTGGGGAATTGGGATACCTGTGCCCCACCGCAGGACTCAGCTTGCCACCCGACAGGAAACCGTGCCCCTGGGGGCTCTACGGAGCCTACAGGGCACGAGAATTTGGGGAGGCCCCCGGAGCCCGTCCCCACTTTTGGCAGTCCCCCGTGCCCCAACCCTGAGGCCCATGCTCACCCTCCCCCATGGCCTCCTCTCAGCCCTCCACAGAGCTCGCCGCACAGCCTGCAGTATGTCCCTGCCAGGCTCCTGGACCCTAACCCTTACCCTAGGTTGGCCACAGAGAGGTCCCTCCCCAGGGTCCTGGCACCCCACTCTGGGGGATTGGGGACACCCAAGCCCCACCGTAGGACTCAGCCTGCAGCCCACAGTTAACTGCACCATTTTGGGGAACAGAGCATTCAGGGCAAGAATTGGGGCAACCCCTGAGAGCCCCTTCTGGTGAACCCCGACCTTTGTGGGCCCTTCCGGATGAAACCCCAAGGCTCACACTCACCCGCCCTTGTGCCCTCATCTCACTCGGCCTGGGAGCTCTCTGAGCACTGGGCAGTTCAGACCTGCTGTCCTTGAGGCCTAACCTAACCCTGGGTCTTCTGCTGAGGGTCCCTCCCCGTTTGCCTGCCTCCAAGGCACCAGGCATTGGGCTCACCTCTGCACGACTAGAGGACTCAGCCTGCCCCACAGCAGGAAACTGTCCATTTGGGGCTGCAGCAAGGATTCATAGGAAAATCGGAGGGCCCCCCTCAGCCCATCCCAGGCAATCCCCACTTTCAGAGATCTCCCCGGGTCCAATTAGTAGCTTCACACTGACCTTTAAACTTGCTCTCCATGGAGATCTTTTGAAATTCTCCACACTTCCAACCGATGGCATCATCCAGCTTCAGAGACTTACCCAGCTTTAGGTCTTGAGATGGATTAAAATGAGAAGTCACTTCACTAATTATGAGGTAGCAGTGACCAAAAGATACATGCATAAATGCTTCATATCACTTGGCTTCAGGGAAATGCAAATCTAAACCACTATAGATGCCATATCACATGAGGCCGAATATCTAAAAATAAGAAGAAATGAAACTACACATCTTGGAGAGGATGTGGAGAAACGGGAACCCTCTTACACCCCTGTGCGAATGCAGTCCGGTACAGCCACTCTTGAAAATGGTACGGAGTTTCCTCAAGAAGTTATAAATAAAGCTACCCTATGTCCCAGCAATTGCCCTACTGGGTATCGACCCCAAAGAGACAGAGGTAGTGAAGACGGGACAAATGCACCCCAGTATTCATAGCAGCAATATCCATCATAGACAAACTGTGGAAGGAGTGCAGATGATCATGGACAGATGAATGGATAAAGAAGATGTGGATCATATATATAATAGAATATTACTCAGATATCAGAAAGGATGAGTACTTACCATCACACCGACCTGGGTGGAGCTGGAGGGTATTATGCTGAGTGGAATAAGTCAATGAAAGAAAGGCAATGATCATATGCTTTCACTCCTATGTGGAATATCAGAAACAAGGAAGATGACCATAGGGGAAGGAAGGGAAAATAGAATGGGAAGTCATCAGAGAGGGAGAAAACCCATGATGGACTCTTAACTATCGCAAGAAACTGATGATTGCTGGAAGAGAAGTTGGGAGGGGTAACTGGGTGAGTAGCATTAAGGAGGTCACACGGTACAATGAGCACTGGGTGTTACACACGACTGAAAATTTATTGAAGACTACATCTGAAACTAATGATGTACTGTAAGTTGGCTAATTGAATTTAAATTAAAGAACAAAAGACCTCGAATAAACAATCCTACACATTTGTATGGAACCACTAAAGATTCCAAACAGCCAGTGCAATGTGTAAAAGAAAAACAAAGCTGGAGGACTCACAATTTCAGATTTCAGGTTATACTACAAAGCTGCAGTCATCCTAACAAGACAGTACGGCACAAAACTGGACACAGCGACCAAAGGAACAGGACACAAGTTCATGTGGTCCATGAATCTTCCACAAAGCAAGCAACGATATCAAAAGGGAAATGGACAGTCACTACAACAAATGGTGTTGGGAAAACTAGACAGCTACGCACAAAAGGATGAAATTAGACTGCTTTCTTACACAATACAGACAAACACAAAACAGTTTCAAGACCTCAATATAAGACCTGAATCCATTAAAATCCTACAGGAGGGAAGACAGTAACTTCTTGACATGGACCATACCAACGTTTTTCTAGACTGTGTCCTGAGGCAAAGGAAATGAAAGCAAAAATAAACTATTGGGAATACAGCAAAATAAATAGTTTCCACATGGCAGAAGAACAATGAAAACGTAAAAATCATAAGACAACCTACTCAAAGGGAGAAGATATTTGCAAACATCATATGCAATAAAGGGATAGTGTCCAAAACATATAGAACTGATACTACTCGACCCCCAAAAAACAAATAATTCAGTTAAAAAATAGGCAGAAGACATGGACAGAAATTTTCCAAAGAAGAAATACAAATGGCCAACAGTCCCGTGAAAAGATGTTCACCATCACCCATCATCAGGAAAATGTAATTCCAAAGGACAATGAGGTAATACCTCAAACCTGTCAGAATGGCTAACATCAAAAGCACAACAAAGAGCAGGTGTTGGGAGGATGTGGATAAAGGGGAATCCTCCTGAACTGTGGGTGGGAATGCAAACTGTGGTGGCCACCGTGGAAAACAGTATGATGGTTCCTCAAAAAATTAAAAATAGAACTACCCTATGATCCAACAATCACACTACACATATTTACCCAAAGAATAGGAAAACAGTAACGTAAAAGGATACGTGCACCCCTATGTGTCTTGCACCATTATTTACAATATCACAATATGGAAGCAACCCAAGTGTCTGTAGAAAAATTTACAAATGAGATGATAGATGTGTGTATTCACACACACACACACACACACACAGAGACACACACACATACACACACAATGGAGTATTACTTGGCTTGAAAAAGAATGAAACCTTGCCATTTGCAGCCACATGGATGGAGCTAGAGAGTATTATCCTAACTAAAGTCAGTCAGTCAGAGAAAGACAAATCCCATACGATGTCACTCTAATAGGGAATTTAAGAAACAAACAAAAATAAATAACTAAAAGAGAAAAAGGAGACACACCAAAATACAAACTCTTAACAACAGAGAACAAACGGATGGTTACCAGAGAGGAGGTGAATAGAGGGATGAGTGAAATAGATGAAGGGAATTAAGAGGACGCTTTTCTTGACGACCACTGAGTAATATATGGAATTACTGAATCAGTATTGGACACCTGAAACGAATGTAACACTGTATGTTAGCTCTACTGGAATTAAAATAAATTTTAACAAAAGATTTTTCTTTCAGGAACCTCTTTGAAAAAGCTTTCCCTGTGCACTGTGCATAAGCCGTACTTCGGAGGATTCACTCTACAATAATTATTCACTCTATGCCTTGAATTCAGATTTCACTGAGTTCTTACCATGGATCCCAGCCCACGGGAGCCATGGTCCTTTTCTGTCCAGGCTCAGCACCTATGCATTCAAGATTGGAAGTAGAGACACATGTCACTTTACAGTCCAGAAAGCTATTATTGTTTCTGTTTCAGTGTGAGAGAGTCACAGACTTTGGGACAGGTTTCAGAGCAGGTTTATTATGGATCCTGGATCTCTACTTCAATGTTCATTGCCTGGATCCATTTGGCTAATAGGTTCCCTGTGGATGGGCTTGCTTCCAAGCACATACATGGAAGATGCAAAGGTGGGTGGGCTTGGTGCGGGACAGGAAGAAGACCTAAAACAGAGAGGGTCCGACCCCTCCTCTGATCCACGAACTGCTACAGGAGAGGGTACAGGAGGTAGAATCCATGGGAAACTCCAAGGTCACCAGCTGAACACAGGAAGCACAGGTCAAGGGATCTGGAGATGTAGGGGTTGAAGGCTGCTCTGAGCTACCTCTGGGAGGAAGGGAGGGAAGGAATGAGAAGGAGACACTGCCTGTCCCTGGCCCATGCCAGCTGCCCACCGCTCCAACACACATCCGTCTATGAGCTGACACAGCTTGGGCTCAGGATGGGCTGGTTCGGGTCCCTCAATCCTCAGTGGGACAGCTGGCCCCAGGGCTCAGAGACATGCTGAGGGAGATGAGAGGGAAAGCTGCCCTGCCCAGGTCATCCCCTCCTTGAGCAGACAGCCCTTCAGAACTGCTAAAAAAAAAAAAACCCACTAATGGGGTTGAAAGACATGCCATGGATGAACTAAGGCATAGATTTATGTAAAATAACATTCATTTTTAAGTTCAGAGCTGTCATCTCAGGAAGTGGGGAGAGCTTCCCTGAACAAGACTGAGGGGTGGGCAGGCCATGCTGAAAAGGGAGACATGGCTCTCCTGATGGGGATCTGCAGCCCCCTTTTAGGGAAGGGCATCATCCTCGCATCACACGAGATCCATGGAAGTGTTCCATCAGGGCCAGATGTTTGTCTCAAGAAGGCTACCCTGGCATCGGACTGCACAGGGCACCGGGGACGAGGGACAGATAGAGGACGGACAATACCGCGGAGGCCATGGGGCAAGAGCAGAGGCACATGACCTTGAAGATGATGATGAAATGCAGGAGGTGGCAGCATGGATCCGGCCCGAAAGTACCATGGGAGCAGTGCCCACAGCTACACTGACTGGATGCCTTCTGTGCTCGGTGTGGTTGACTTCAGTGTGCTCCAGACTAGTCCTGAACACAAGTCTAGGAAGTGTGCACTACCCCCGGCCTCCTCGCCCCTTGCAGCTGCTAGGAATCATGGTCACAGACCCTGGTCAGCTTTCGTCTAAACCAAGCAGTGGCTCCCCTGCACGCTGCACCTCTGGTGGTGGTCCAGTGCAACCCTCGTGCCTGGCCAGACACTGATGTCTACCTGTCTCCACACAAATCCACAGAGAGGAGGGTGTCCCTGAATTCCACAGCACATGATGAGACAGATCCACAGAACCCAACACCCAGTGGGTCACTCGGGACCTCACCTATGGTCATGGAGCTCACCATACCTTATTTCTGTCACTTCCCACAGAAAGCCTGTTTCTGATCACCCACAATACCATACATCCTTGTTGCTGACCTGGGGTCATGCCATGAACCCACATGGCACCTTTCTTTAAGTGAAGGCTATGCCTACACCTCCTAGAAAATATTTCTAATGAAGTACAAGTCCATCAGGACTATGGTGTGAACATTGGCATACAGCCTGCATGGTACTAGTCAGTAATTCTAACAAGGGTTAACCCCACCCCCGTCTCACAAAACCTTCCTCCGTCCCACGGAACTCATGGTCTGCCCGCAGAAAACCCTCCAGGAAACAAACCTTTCATCTGAATGCTCTCTTCACCTTCTGCTTCAAATCTTGTCCAACCACAATGATATGAAAATAGAAATCAGTCTCAAGAAAAAAATGAGACAGTCAAAAATAGGTGGAGATTTTTGGGGCCTGGGTGGCTCAGTCGTTAAGGATCTGCTTTCAGCTCAGGTCGTGATCCCAGGATCCTTGCTCAGTGGGAAGCCCGCTTCTCCCTCTCCCACCCCCATGCTTGCGTTCCCTCTCTTGCTGTCTCACTCTCTGTCAGATACTTAAAGAATCTTAAATAAATATGTGGAGATTTAACAACATGCTACAGAACAACCAACAGTCAAAGAAGAAATCAAAAAATTTTAGAAGTACCTTGACACTGATGAAAAAGACAACCTACAAAACTTATGGGATGCAGCAAAAGTAGCTTTATGGGGGACATTCATAGAAACTCAAGTCTTCATCAATCCATATGATGCTCTCCAAAAAACAACCTGATTTATTTGGTAAAGAAGTAGAAAATAAAACAACAAACAAAGCCCCAAATTAGTAGAAATAAGGAAATAACAAAAAGGATGCATAAATAAATCCAACGGAGACTAAAAAGACAAAAAAAAAAAAACAAACAATGAAAATGAGAGCTGCCTTTTTTGGAAAGAGAAACAAAACTGACACTTAGGTAGACTCACCAAGAAAGACAGAGGGCTCGAATACAATCAGGAAAGAAATATAATGGATTCCTGTCTCATATCAAAATCAAAAGAACTCTTGAACCTTGGACACAACAACTTCTTGCAAGCCACGTCTCTAAAGGCAAAGGAAATAAAAGCAAAAATGAAGTATTGGAACTTCATCAGGATAAAAAGATTCTGCTCGGCAAAGCAAATGATCAACAAAACAAAAAGGCAACCTATGAAATCGAAGAAGATATCTGCAAATGATATTACAGATAAAGGGCTGGTATCCAAGATCTATAAAGAACTCCTCAAACTCAACACCCAAAAAATGGGCAGAAGACACAAAGAGATACAAATGGCCAACAGACATATGAAAAAATGCTCCACATCACTTGCCATCAGGCAAATACAAATCAAAACGACAATGAGATACCACCTTACACCAGTTAGAATGGTTAAATTTAACAAGGCAGGGGGCACCTGGGTGGCACCGTGGTTAAGCGTCTGCCTTTGACTCAGGGCGTGATCCTGGCATTATGGGATTGAGCCCCACATCAGGCTCCTCCGTTATGAGCCTGCTTCTACCTCTCCCACTCCCCTGCTTGTGTTCCTTCTCTTGCTGGCTGTCTCTATCTCTGTCGAATAAATAAATAAATTCTTTAAAAGAAAAAAGGAGGGCACGTGTCATAATGAGCACTAAGTGTTATATGCAAACAATGAATCATGGAACACTACATCAAAAACAAATGAAGTACTGTAGGGTGAATAACAATTTTTTAAAAAGGGAAAGATATGAAATCCATAAGGAAACTGTCACAATTTGCAAATGACAGGAAATCCGGAAAGATTCCTCAAAAAAAAAAAAAAACCTGTTAGAATAAACAAATTCAAGAAAGCTGCAGGATATAAAGTCAATATACAAAGATCTGTTGTCTTTATTTATTTCAGATTTTATTTATTTATTTGACAGGAAGAGAAAAAGCACGAGCAGGGGGAGTGTCAGAAAGAGGGAGAAGCAGACCCTCACTAAGCGGGGAGCACAACACGGGGCTCAATCCCAGAACTCTGGGATCATGACCTGAGCTGAAGGCAGACGCTTCACATATAGAGCCACCCAGATGACCCAACTTCTTGCATTTCTGTATACTGATGACACACTTTCGCCAAGAGAAATTAAAAAAACAATGCCATTTACAATTGCATCAAAAAATCTAGAAATAAAAGTAACCAAGAATGAGAAAGACATAGTACACTCAACACATGGCAGAAAAGAAATGAAAAATATGTGTGTCCAGGGGGGCAGAATGTATGGGTCAAAGATTTGCAAGGCAACACAAACAAATGGTAGCATACGCCATGCTCCTTAACTGGAAGAGTTAATTATGTGAACATGTCCATCGTACCCAAAGCAATCGACAGATGTGATGAAATGCCTGTCTGAATTCCAGTGGCATTACTCGAGGAAATAGAAAACAGTCCTCAAACTTGTATGGAATCACAAAAGACCCCAAATACCCAAAGCAACGTGAAGAAAGAAAGGTGCAGTCAACACACTCCTGGATTTCAAGGTAGATTACAAAGCTGTTGTCATCAAAACAGGATGGTACTGGCAGAAACACAGACACCAGGTCAGTGGAACAGAACAGAAAGCTCAGAAACTTACCCACACGTAGATGATCCTAACTTACGACACAGCAGCAGAAGATATGACATGAGGGAAGGACTGTGTCTTCAGTGAGCGGTAACAGGCAAACTGGACACTAAATGCAGAAGAATATAACTGGGTCACTTTCTTACACCACACACAAAATTTTTAATGATGAATGATTTGAACATAAGACCTGAATCCATAAACTTCCAAGAAGACACAGGTACTAAGTCTCTCGACATTGGTTTTGGCAAAGAGTCTTCAGATCAGACACCAAATGCAAAGGCAACAAAAGCACAAATAAACAAGTGGAACAACATCAAACTGAAATCTTCCACACAGCAAAAGAAACCATCAAAAGCTTAAAAGGCCACTGACCCAATAAGAAAAAAATATCTGTGAATCATATGTGTGAGAAGAGGCTAATATCCAAAATACACACAACACTCATACAAATCAAAACAAAAAAACTATTAAAAAAAATGGGAGGAATATGTGAATAGATACCTTCCAAAGATGGCACACAGGTGCCAACAGACAGAAGGAGTTGTTCGACATCACTAATCATCGTCAGGGAAACATCAGTCAAACCCACAATCGGCTATCCTCTCTCAACTGTTGGAACAGCAATTGTGCCAGAGACAGACACCAGGTGGGGTCAAGGGTGTACAGACGAGGAGACACTGTGCACTGTTGGTGGGAATGGAAATTGGTGCAGCCTCTGTGACAAATGGTATGGAGGTTCCTGAAAAATTTAATGCAACTACCCCATGACCCAGTAGTGGCTCTACTGAGAATTGATTTGAAGAACACAAAAATGCTGCCTCAAAAAGACAGATGCACTCCCACGTTCACTGCAGCATTATTCACAAGAACCAGACATGGAAACACAGACCTTGGGGGCCTTATGCCAAGTAACTCAGACACAGAAAGACCAATACCAGATGCTCTCATGTACATTCCACGTGGAATAAATAAATACTGAACGCATAGATAATGAGAGCAGATTGGTAGGTGCCAGATTCGGGGATGGGGTGGTAGAAACGGGTGAAGGCGGTCAAAGTCTCAATGTTTGAGTGAGAAAATCCGACAGTCATGAAATGTTCTGTCCAGCATGGAAACTAAACTAACCATGCAGCATGGGGTATAGGTTTCCCTGCTCTTTGAAAGTACAGGGCTTCTGAGAAACCATGCACACCAGAAATGGTGTCAAGAAGGAATGACCATTAATTTACACGAACAATTAGACAGTGTGCTCAGACTCCAAAATTCCTTCTCTTTGGCTTTTCTTAGGCCTCAGCACACAAGTTTCCAATGGAGGCCCAGCATAAATGAAGATAAAGCACAGCAGAGGCTCACAGACACAATTCAAAGTGCTGGTGGCTGGATGCGGAGAGCGGTTCCCAGAGGAAGGAGCTGGTTGGGGTGCACGCTGCCTCTGTTGTGCTTCTTCCCAAAACAGATGCTGAACGCGATTCTCACTGTTCACCTTTTTTCATAAGAGGGAAATCCTCTTCATGTCTCTTCCTCTTACTGATCCTGGGTAATAATGTAGTTCTTTCAAGAAAGCCCAGTGTCTTTGTGAACGTTTAAAAAGTGGGGGATACTTGTACTTCAGCATTGCTGAGGGAGTAGATGTGAAAGGTCCTCCCAGACACAACCCTCAGCAGATCCACCGGAAAGGCACCTTCCTCAGCATGCAGAACACGGACTACCTCCTACCCCCTGAGAAACCCTCTCCTTCCCCTTCATCAGGACAACACACAACAGCTGGGAGTTACCCCAATTCCTCTGTTCTCCTGCTCCTAATAGCTAACCCATCAGCAAATCCTGTGAGCTCCATCTTCAAAATGGACCCAGGATAGGTCTAACCACTCCATCCAAGGCCACCTGTTTGGTCCATAGTGTCTGAGTTCCTGGAAAAGCTTCGTCATTGACCTGCCTTGCCATCTTCAACCCTCTGTCATCTGTTCTCAACACTGTAGCCAGGATGGCCCAGTGAAACAGCGTCTCATGGGGTTATAGCCCTGGAATAGCTTTCTGTCACCCTCTGTCACCTCTCTGAGCTCATGTCCTAAGCTGTCTCCTGTGGCCACAGGGCCTTCTTGCTGCTCCTGGACATAACTGGAATTCTCCTGCCCCAGAGCCTTTGCACATGCTTTCCCTTCTGTTCAGAATGCTCTTGATTTGTTCTCACTCACCTTCGGAGAAGTCTGAATTGGAGTGACAGGGACAGAAGATGAGGCTGTGTGTGTTGGGTGAAGCTGGTGGCTCAGAAGAAGGTTCTCTGCCAGCTCTCCGCCTGTGCCTCACTTGTCCTCAGCCAGGAACTTGCACACAGCCCTCACCTGTCACAACTCTCACCCAGGAGACCCACAGCCACCCCTGGAGCCCACCCTGAACACACCCTGCTGCAGAATGCATTCAGCTCTCCTCTGGGACCCCTGTCAGCTTTACCCAGACCTGGAACTCCCCCCTGTCTCCTGCAAAGCTCCCGATTCCCCCGCTGCTTCCAAAATCACACTGGTGCAAGTTTTTCATGAGAGAGCTATAACGCTAATTAATGAAAGGTTCATACCTACTTTCCCCTTCTGTTTCTTTTCTCTCCACCTTCTTTCCTACCTGTGCAAACTGTAACATATCAGTGGAACACGAACATGCTCTGAGATCTGAATCTTTCATTGCAGCTTTCTGAGGACTCCTTATGTGATAAGACTCTATTGTATCCTACAACAGGGTGTTTTACATCTATCCTCTATAGAAGAGTACAGCCCAAATCACTACAATTTTACCTCACTCTTCATGAAGCAGAACACTTTTTCCATTCTTCTTTTACTTAAATTCCAGTTAGTTCACATGCCATGGAATATTTGCTTCAGGAGTAGGATTTAGTGATTCCTCACCTGCATACAGTACCCGGTGCTCATCACAAGTGCCCTCCTTAATACCCCTCACCCATTTAACACTTCCCCCCACACCCTTGCCCTGCAGCAACACTCAGTTTGTTCTCCACGGTTGAGTCTATTTCCTTGTTTGCCTCTCTCATCACCCCTCCACTCTGTTCATCTGTTTTTTTTCTGAAATTCCAGAACCGTGAGAGTATAGGATATTTGTCTTTCCTCACTGATTTTGCTTAGCTTAATACACTCTAGATCCATCCACATCCTTGCAAATTGTAAGATTTCATTCTTTTTGAAGCTGGGTCATATTCCATTATTTATATGTATCCCACATCTGCTTTATCCATTCATCAGTGCATGGACATTGGGATTCTCTCCATAGTTTGGCTACTGCGGACATTACTGCCATGAACATTATGGTGCATGGACCCCCTTCGAATCTGCATTTCTGTATCCTTTGGGTAAATACCTAGGAGAGCAATTGCTGAATCATGTGGTTGTTCAATGTTTAACTTTTTGAGGAACCCCCAGACTTTTCCCAGACTGGCTGCACCACTTTGCATTCCCACCAATAGGATGGGAGGGTTCCCCTTTAAGCAGAACATTATCTGCCGGCAATTTAATAAGAGGAAACAAAACCTCTGGGAGATGCACCCAGGGTCAGGCAAGCAGTTGCAGACTTCACCCCAAGGCTCCTGACGCCAAGCCCCTTGAAGCCACCAGCATGCCACTATCCAAAAGAATTCCCAGACTCTCCTTCTGACTCCACCACCAAAGAAACTACAGAGAGAATATGGCACCTCAAAATATTGAGATAATACATTTAGTAAAACTAGAAAGTCAAGCTCAACTTTTAAACAGGAACAGGCCGCTTTGGATAATTTTCAATTTCCCCTCCACCCTAATTTTAACTCTTCTGATGAATAAACTAATCAATGATGAAACATCACCTTTGTCAAATGACATCATCCAAGTCTGTATCAGATGAAAAAAAACCACCTAAATCTAGATGCTGGCCACTCAACCATATCTTAGGCCCAATTGAATAAACACTGTTAGATGAAGGAACAAATTAGATGTTACAAACAGGCACAGAGTGAATCTCACCTTCCCTTTCTAATTAAAGAGGGTTCCTAGGAAACAGATGGTCAAAATACATTTGTAAGCAATAAATGGACAGACAAATTGTGATCCCCTGCAAAGTTCTACCTGCAGGGAAACTAAGTAATTCTTGCACCAAACCCAGAATGCTGGCAGCTACTTCAATTTTTACTTTGTGGCTCAACTAGAGAAAAGAGAAAAGCCCAGGAGGTTTTGGGATAATGAGAGGTTTTACCTCCAGCCCTGACATAGATAGGACATTTTGCCAAACATACCTGTGCTTTCTCTGAACACTGGCGTCCTGTGACAAGCTGCCTCCCTGACTCAGATGCTGACGTTCAAAACCTCGAGTCTCATGGAGCCAGAGCAGAGAAGTGCTGTCAGCTGGGGAGAAGAAGGCACCTCTGACCTAAAGCCTGCACACCTGCTTCGGTTTCTGGGCAAAGGGGCAACACATACTTGTTGTTTAGCAGTAATTATCTTCATTCTCAATAGACCAATGTCCTTGCCTTTTCTGGAAAGCAGACTTACTCTTCTAAAGAAACCCTCAATTCGTCTATTCCCAATGCAAATAGAGTGGAACATTTATTTCTCACTTAAATAGAAAACACTGTTATTGTCGACACTGCGTGACTGAACTTTTAAAAACATTTTAGAGAGAAAGGAAGGGACCTTTATTCAAACCCAAGTCAGGACAGCTGCCTCAGAGACACAATCTTCACCAAGAAGTGAGTGCTCCGGAGAAGGAACATTTGGGGCAGGCTTATATATTTTTTCTGTTTTGTTTTACGTACAGAGTTACACACCACAATGAGGATCTTCTTAGATTCCAGAAAGTGACAGACTCTTTCTTATGTTTTCAGTGTGTACATGTCAGTATGTCTTTAATCTTATCGGAGCCAAAGAGGTTCTTTATTTTTTCTTATATTTATGTTGGCGTTTTTTGGTTATTGTTTTCTTCTCGAAGCAGATGTACAACATGTGCTTGGGGCAGAAACAAGGCCCATGCTTTGAGGTTTTGCCCAGTCATTTTGAGCTGGGTAATTGTTAAAGGATAGCTTCCCTGGGAGCTCAGGATCAGGGCCCACAGATGATATACAATAAAAATTCCTTTTATCATTATAATTACTCCTAAATAGAGGAATTTGAGACAAAAGCACCTTTCACAAGAGTACCAAGAAATCAAAATGATGCCCACGGAATCCTGCGTGCTCCATGGTCAGCACATGTAACAGAAGTGTTCACAGTCTCTGGACTCCTGCCCTTCTCCTGACCAAATCTCTGAAGCACACAGACCACTTAAAATCAGAATTGTAGAACTGCTAGACACCTTAGAGATGTCTGGCACCATTCCCTTGGACTGCAGAATAAAACACAGTAGCTCATTGTCACAAACTAATTTCAACATGAAGTGACCCCTGGATGCACTAAGTTCTTTCTCTGCAAATGTTGACTAATGCAAGACACAGTCATACCATATAAACACTAGGATGGCTGGGAAGTCATCGTAGGTAAGGGAATATTTTAGCCATGTTTATAAGCATTGGCTCACTTTGTAGAAGAGGCTGAGCTGAGTGTTTTTAAATACTATTTCAGACTTGTTTTACAGTACCCTCTGAACATACCAGAGCCTGAATCTACTAAAAAAGATAGTTGGTTTCAGTAACTTTAATACCAGGAAAATATTATACTGTCTGTATTCCTTAGGATCTTTGAGTATCTTACCCAGAGGTCCTCTACTGAGATAATGATCTTAATGATCACCATGGGCAGACGTGAAAAGGCCCGCTGAATTCATTCCAGTTGTCCACACGACAAGAAAATCCTGATACTTGATAGGTTTCCAGATCGAGAAGACCAGAGATAAGAGGGAAATAGTACCCTGTATGGAACAACAAGCGATTTGGAGTCAGTTTGGGGATCCCATTTAGGTTTCTGACACTAAAATCCTCTGAGACTCATATCATCTGAGTCCCTTTCTAACCGTCTGAAAATGTGCCTAAAAATATCTACACCCTAGTTGAGAAGTTTAAGAGGCAGAATGCTACAAAGAGCCAGTATGATGTCTCTCAAGAACAGGTGCTCAGGAAGCCCTAATTGCTATTGGGTCTATTTCTTTTCCAGAAGAAAGAACACATGTTGAATCCATATTTCTAATAGATGACTCACCAGATGATTTTCAAACCTGAAGGAAGGCCAAGAAGTCGCTCTTGTGTCATGTTTCACTCAGAAATCATGTTGTTGGACTGGTGAGGACAATACGATAGCAACGTCATCACTAAGAGTGGGGAGCTTCTAATTTCCATATGGCCATGTTGACCCCCTTAGCTCAGAGCCACCAGAATGGGCAGCTGGGGAGGGGGCACCATCATCACTATGAGTGGGGATCTTCCCATTTACATATGGCCATGTTGACCCCCTTAGCTCAGGGCCGCCAGAAAGGACAGCTGAGGGGTACCACAGGCCAAGGCTGCCAGGTGTGGCTGGGGTAGGCAGAACTCTGACTTAAGGCTCAACTCCTGTCTAGGTTATTATAATGCTCTTCACAAAGAAAGTGCCATTGTGTGTGAGCCCTCATGTAGAAAAGGTTCAGAATTTCCATTGAGATTCCCTCTCTGACCTTTAGGATATGTAGCAAACTTCCATTTAATTTTAAACATTGAAGGACTTCCTGGTTTTCTTTTCGCTATGACTGTGGCTCAATTCCCCTGTGGTCTAAGAATAGAATCTAGTTAATTTCAGGGTTTAACATTTGTAGACTTGATTCGTGGCCCCACCTATCATCTATTTGGGTAAAGAGTCTATGACCACTTGAAAATAATGTATTCTGCACTTATTATGGAATGTTCCCTATATGTCAATTAGGTCACATTTGTTACCAATGTTTTGTCTGCTTTTTCTGTCAGATATTGAGAAAGGTATATTAAAATCTTCAAAAATGCTGCTCTACTCAACGTTGCATTGGAGAATTTACCAGTGTTAGAAGGCAAGAGAAACAAAAAGTATAAGAATTGAGGGGATAATTGTGACTATTCAAAGATAATACGATTGTGTACATAGAAAATCCAAAACTGTCTATAAATACCCTATTAGAATTAAAATGCAATTTATAAATTTGAGATGGATTGTAGCTTCCCATTGGACAGTTTCTGAAAGAAAATGCAGAACCTGTCAATCTTGCGGTAGGATATAGGGTGCACTAACCATTTAAAAGAATTCAGTGGGACTTCATAAAAATGTGACATTTCTCCTTATCTTATGACCATAAGAAAATGAAAAAGTGAACCACAGTCTGGGAAGTAAAGATTTGCAATATACACACTGACAAAGACTTGTCAATAAAGAATTCCTGCTCATCAACCATAAAAAGTCTATGTACAAACGAAAACTTCACAAAAGATTGACTGATGGCCAATAAGAACAGGAAAGGGTGCTCTACAGTATTATTTTCAGGAACAGCAAGGCCTTTCCTAAAATGAAAACATACACACAAACCAGTATTCCCTAGATGGATGACGTCCTTATTTCTGAGGACAGCTTGAAGAACAGACTAGCATCAAAGTAAAGTGATGGAATTCCTGACACTCAGAGGATGGATAATTGACCTCAAACTACAGTACAATTTCTAGGCATCATTGGGTCCTCTGAAGGCAGACAACTTCCACACCCCCTCCTACACCACACAGGTTGCTTCCCAACCCCTACCATAAAAGAACAAGATGAGAAACAGATAGGACTAGTAGAAAATAGCAAAAATCACATGTGGGGATTATCCTGAAACACATTGAACACATAACTAGTGTAAGGACGTGTAGGGAACTGACAAGGACAGAGACTCAAGAGGTACTTCTTTGGGAAATGCTGTCTGAAATCCTCACAAGTTGGTACCTGCTAATGAGGGCTCTGAGCATACCCTAGGGTTTGCACACAAGGGTCTGCAACACCATCGCTGAGGACTGAAACTCTTCAAGACCTCAAAGCTTGCCTGTTTGGACTAAGAGATTCCCATGTTCTGAGAACAGATACCAACTAATTGAAAGGTTCACCTGGGCTCTCTCGGAGGCCCTACAAGAAGCTGAACCATTCACTGAAAATCAATTACACACACACACACACACACACACACACACACACACACACACACACCTGTCATTTCACCAATTACTTAAACATTCAAGGTTCTTCCTACCTTTTCTTTTTCACATTGATATTTATACTCACATGAAATGTCATCATTTCTAATGAACACTGATGTCAAAATAGAGATCCATTGACACAATATTCACAAAATGGAACTTCCCTGCTATAATTTTCAATATAGCATTTTTTAAAGTTTATACATATTTTAGGTTTTTGGTAATTTATACAGGAGAAGATCAGCATTGAAAAACTCTGAATACTGACAATGAGGTTTAAGCCTAGAGAACAAAAATTGTCCAAATTCATAGTAATAAGGAACCAAAGGGAAAGCATGGACACTGTAGTCGAATAATTTTACACATGTTCATCCTCTATTATTCTACTACTGAGGGGCGTGTTTTATTACCAGTATACATTCATCATTTATCTTCCACGTGCACCTGCACAGGTATAATGAATTACTACAGTAGAATGAAATGTCTGGGAACTACTTGGCAGCATCTATAATGAACAATGAAATTTCGATCTTATATTTGGTGAACTTCCACTGTCTGTCCCTTTAGACAATGGACCCTAAACAGAAGGGGGAATGAACCACGAGAGACTATGGACTCTGGGAAACAAACTGAGGGCTTCAGAGGGGAGAGGGGTGGGGGATTGGGATGGGCCAGTGATGGGTATTAAGGAAGGTACATATTGCATGGAGCACTGGGTGTTATATGCAAATAATGAATCACGGAACACTACATCAAAAACTAAGGAAATACTGTATAGTGACTAACATATCATAATAAAAAATTATTATTAGAAAAAAATTAAAGGTAAAAAAAAAACCAATACAGCTTTTCTGTCTCAAGAACAATCAGAATTGAGAAAAAACTAACTTCCAATCCCTAAAGCAAAACACAGACCAAATTCCATTTCACTCCCCTTCATTCACATTCTCTGTGGGTTCTAAGCTATTTCCCTACCTTCTTTCCTGCTGAGCAGGGAGCCTCGGCTCGATCCCAGAACCCTGGGATCATAACCTGAGCCAAAGGCACATGCTTAACTGGCTGAGCCAGCCAGGAGCCCCAGCCATGTTTTTCTTAAGCAAAAGGACACTTTCTCACAATGCCTTCACATGACTTCACATGGTACCAGACACCTGCATTTGCCTCTAGGAGGTTGCAGATGAAGGCAATTGCAAACTCTCACAGTGGTTTATCAAATACAATGACCTGCCTGGTGTCAGCGGAACTCTTATGAGCCCACGAGAGGGTGCTGTGACACTCAGCTGTGGCTGGGCTGGCACAGAGAACCAAATCCATTTCCCTGCCTGATGTCTGTGAGGAACAGATGCCCCCACTGTGAATGAGACCCTGCCATTGAGCTGTCCAGAGATGGCCATCCTCACGGAGGATGAGGATAAAGGACAATGCCTGAGGAGACCTCATCTGTCTCTTTTATCTTTTCATATTTTCGACAGTGGACAAATCACTGCCTAGAAGTCCCCAACTACCTTAGTCTCATCTGTGAATGACCAAGAGGTTTTACAAAACACTTAAGATTTTGACCTCACAAATGCCCACAACCACTTACCATAGGGATTCAACATTAAGCAAAGATACTGTTCCTTGGAAGAGAGGTCCTGCCCACTGTTGTTTCTCACTTATATGCTCATCTTCCTTACCTCATGGTAACATAACCACCTTGATTCCTGCTTCCGTCTTCAGGAAGGCTGAGGTGACTTGAAGGGCATTACCCTGACATCGTTTTTCTTAGCAATAAGATGTGGACATTTCCCTAGTCCTACACACCCAAAGTTGAATCGGAATCAGGATTGAGGAGGCTGATGAGAGTTGAAGGTGTTTTCCTGTACACGATGGTTTATTACCAATAAGGATGGGTCAGAGTCCTCGAAATTCCAGAACCTTTTCATTAATGCTTCCTACTCGTGAAAGATGATGTACATTGGTCTTTCCCTGTACAGTGTGGTGACTCAGAGAAAAGTGCTTAGCCCTTTCGTCAGACTTCCACGAGCAATTTGGGGCTGGCTTCCATATTCAGAAAGGATGATGTTAGGGCTAAGAGGGTTCCTGTACACTGTTATTTCTTTCAGATAAGTGTATGGCATTTTTGTTACATTGCCAGAGCCACTTAGCGCCAGGCTTGCCAGCCTCCTGGGGAAGAACCCTAACCCGAGGTCGGCCCCCGAGGGGCCCCTCCCAAGGAGCCTGGCACCACAATGCCAGGGATTTGGGACCCCCGAGCCCCAGTGCTGGACTCTGCCACCCCGCAAGCACCCAGGGTGCTACGGGCGTTGCCACTCATTCAAGAAGGGAGAACGGGCAAGGCCCTCCGATCCCCCTGTGACCTTCAAAGGCCCCCCGTGCAAAAACTCTGGCTCCCTCGCTCCTGCTTCCCAGCGCCCTAACCTCGGCCCACCCGTCCTCTCGTGGCAGAGCTGGCGGATCGGGCCTGCGGGATTCCTGGGGGCTAACCCTATGCCATGTCGCCCCCGAAGGGCCCCTCCCAAGTGGCCTGACGCTGCATGCCAGGGATTGGGGACCCCCAAGTCCCACCGCCGGACGCACTGTGCCGCCCTGCCGCCACATGGGGCACTAGGGGCGTCACCAGTCCTTCAGGGCGACAGAACGGGCAGGACCCTGCAAGCCTCCTGTGACCTTCGAAGGCACCCCAAGCCAAAGCGTAAATGCTCTGGCCCACGCCCCCACTCGCCAGCATCCTCACCTCAACCCACACCTCCATTCACCGCACATGGGCGGAACGAGCCTGCCAGCCTCCTGGGGGCTAACCCTAACCCTAGGTTTGCCACCGAGGGGCCCGTCCCAAGGGGCCTGAGGCTGCAACGCCGGGTATTAGGGAGCCCCAATCCCCAGCGCCAGAGTCTCCCTGCCGCCCCATCACCACCCGGGCCGCTAGGGGTGCCGCTGGTCATTCAGGGCGGTAGAACGGGCAGGGCCCTCTGAGCCCGGGGCGAACTTCGAAGGCACCCCCATCCAAAATGCTTGAGCCCACGCTCCTGCTCCTCAGCGCCCTCACCTCGGCCCGCCCCTCCGCTCGCCACAGAGCCGGCGGATGAGGCCTGCACTCCTCCTGGGGGCTACGCAGAACCCTAGGTTGTCCCCTGAGGTGCCCCTCCGAAGGGGCCTGGCACCGCAATGCCTGGGATTGGGGACCCCCGAGCCCCAGCGCCGGACTCACCGTGTCGCCCCCCCCGCCACCCAGGCCGCTAGGAGCACCGTCGGTCATTCAGGGAGGGAGAACGGGCAGATTCCTCCGAGCCCCTGATGACATTCGAAGGCCCCCCTGTGCCAAAACGCTTGGGCCCATGCTCCCGCTCGCCTGCGCCCTCACCTCGGTCCGCCCCTCCGCTCGCTGTAGAGCCAGTGGATCTGGACTGCAGGCCTCCTGGGTGTTACCCTAACCATTGGTGGGCCCCCGAGGGGCCCATCCCAGGTTCCTATTGCCGCAACACCAGGGATTGGGGACTCCCGAGCCCAAGCGCCTGACTCACCCTCCCGCCCTACCACCACCTGGGCCGCTAGGGGCGCCGCCGTTCATTCAGGGAGGGAGAACAGGCAGGGCCCTCCGAGCAACCTGCAACCTTCGAAGGCCCCCCGCACCAAAACGCTTGGCCCCACGCTCCCGCTGGCCAGCGCCCTTACCTCGGCCCTCCCCTCCACTCGCCGCACAGCTGGCGGATCGGGTCTGTGGGCCTTCTGGGGGCTAACCCTAAACCTATGTCGGCCCCCTAGTGGCCCCTCCCAAGGGGCCTGGTGCCGCAACGATGGGGAAAGGGGACTCCTGAGCCCCAGCACCGGACTCACCATGCCCCCCACTGCCACCCGGGTCACTAGGGGCACCGCCGGTCATTCAGGGCGGGAGAATGGGCAGGGCCCTCCGAGCCACCGGTGACATTTGAAGGCCCCCCGTGCCAAAATGCTTCGGCCCACGCTTCTGCTCACCAGTGCCCACACCTCGGCCAGCCCCTCCGCAAGCCACACACCCAGCGGATCGGGCCTGGCAGCCTACTGGGGTCTAACCCTCACCCTAGGTTGGCTGTCGAGGGGCCCCTCCAAAGGGGTCTGGCACCAACACGCCGGGGATTGGGGACCCCCGAGCACCAGCGCCGGACTCACCCTGCTGCCCTGCCGAGACCCGGCCTGCTAGGGTCGCCATCCTCATTCAGAGTGGGAGAACTTGCAGGGCCCTCCGTGCCCCCTGCGACCTTCGAAGGCAACCCACGCCAAAACGCTAGGGCCCACGCTCCCGCTCACCATTGCCCTCACCTGGGACCCACCCTCCGCTCGCCACACAGCCGTCAGATCGGGCCTGCCAGCCTCCTGGGGGTTAACCCTAACCCTAGTTCAGCCCCTGAGGAGCCCCTCCCAAGGGGACTGGCGCCATCACGCCGGGGATTGGGGACAATCGAGCCCCAGTGCTGGACTTTCACTGCCACCCGGTCGCCACCCGGGCTGCTAGGGGCACCGCCAGTCCTTCGGGGCAGGAGAAGGTGCAGGGCCCTCCAAGCCCCCCATGACCTTCGAAGGCCCCCTGCGCCAAAACGCTTGGGCCCACGCTCCCGCTCACCATTGCCCTCACCTCAGCCCGCCCCTCCGCTCGAACACACAGCTGGCGGATAGGGCCTGCTGGGCTCCTGGGGGCTAACCCTAAACCTAGGTCGGCCCCCGAGGGGCCCTTTCCAAGGGTCCTGGCTCCGCCACGCCGGGGATTGGGGACACATGAGCATGAGCACCAGACTCACCCAGCCGCCCCGCCGCCACCCGGGCTTCTAGGGGCGCCGCCACTCATTCAGGGCGGGAGAAGGGGCATGGATCTCTGAGCCCCCGGTGACTTTCGAAGGCCCCCCGCGCCAAAACGCTTGGGCCCACGCTCCCGCTCGCCAGCGCCCTCACCTCTGCCCACCACTCCTCTCGCCGCACAGCCGACAGAATGGGGCTGCCGGCCTCCTTTGGGCTAACCCTAACCCTAGGTAGGCCCCCAAGGTATCACTCCCAAGTGCCTGGCGACACCACGCTGGGGATTGGGGACCCACGAGCCCTAGCTCCAGACTCACCCTGCCGCCCCGCCATGACCCGGCCCACTAGGGGCAACGTCCTCACAGGGCGAGAGAATAGGCAGGGCCCTCTGAGCCTCCGGTGACCTTCGAAGGCTCCCCGTGCCAAAACGCTTGGGCCCTCACTCCCGCTCGCCAGCGCATTCACGTCAGCCCGCCCTTCCGCTCCATGCACAGCCAGCGGATCAGGCCGCCGGACTCCTGGGGATAACCCTAAAGCTAGGCAGGACCCAGAGGGGCCCCTCCCAAGGGGCCTGGCGCCACCAAGCCTGAGACTAGGACCATAGGCCCCATCGCCAGACTCACCCTGCCTCCCTGCTGCCACTCCGGCCACTAGGGGCGCCGCTGGTCATTCAGGGCACAAGAATGGACAGGGTCTTCCGAGCCACTGGCGACCTTCGAAGGCTCTCCGTGCCAAAACCCGGGTGCCCACGCTCCCGCTCCCCAGCGCCCTCACCTCGGCCCGCCCCTCTGCTCCCTGCACAGAGGGCGGATCCCGCATGCCGGCCTTGTGTGGGCTAACCCTAACCTTAGGTCGGCCCTCCAGGGTCCCTCCCAAGGATTCTGTTGCCTATACGCCAGGGATCTGGGACCCCAAGCCCCAGAACCAGACTCATGCTGCCACAACGCCGCCACCCAGGCCACTAGGGGCGCCGCCGCTCATGCAGGGCGGGAGAACGGACAGGGCCCTGGAGAAACCAGCGACATTTGAAGACTCCCGCGCCAAAATGCAGGGGCCCACGCTCCCGCTCACCAGCGCCTTTACCTCGACCCGCCCACCTCTCGCAGCCCAGCCAGAGGATTGGGCCTGCCGGCCTCCTGGGTGCTAACTCTAACCCTAGGTCGGCCCACGAGGAGCCCCTCCCAAGAGGCCTGGCCCTACAATGCTGGGGATTGGGGATCCCTGAGCCGCAGCTCAGGACTCACCCTGCAGCCCCACCACCAACGGAGCCGCTAGGGGCGCCGCTGGTTATTCAGGGCAGGAGAATGGGCAGGGCCCTTGGAGACATGGCAACATTCGAAGGCCCAGGGTGCCAAAACGCTGGGGCCCACGCTCCCGCTCTGCATCCCCCTCAACTCGGCCCACACCTCCACTCCTCGCACAGCCGGCGGATCGGGCCTGCCGGCCTCCTGGGTGCTAACCCTAACCCTAGGACGGCCCCTGAGGGTCCCTTCCTAAGGAGCCTTGCTGCGCAAAGCCGGGGATTGGCGACCCCCAAGCCCTAGGGCCGAGTGCACCCTGCCGCCCTGCCCCACACGGCCCGCTAGGGGCACTGCCATTCATTCTGGGTGGGAGAACTGGCAGGGGCCTCCGAACCCCCGCCCACCTTCAATGGCGCCCAGAACCAAAATGCTTGTGCCCAGGCTCATGTTCACCAGCATCCTCACCTCGGCCCAACTCTCCGCTCCACGCACAGGCAGTGTATAGGGCCTGCCAGCCTCCTGGGTGCTAACCGTAACTGTAGGTCGGCCCCCGAGGGGCCCTTCTCAAGTGGCCTGGTGCCCCAACGCCGGGGATGGGGCAACCGAGCCCAAGTGCCGGACTCACCCTGCTGCCCTTCAGCCACCTGAGCCACTAGGGGCCCCGCTGGTCATTCAGAGCGGGAGAATGGGCAGGTCCCTCCAGCCACCACCAACCTTCGAAGGCCCCCCACGCTAAAACGCTTGGGCTCATGCTCAGGCTCGCCAGCGCCCGCACCTCGGCCCACCCTGTCGCGTGCTGCACAGACGCTGATCTGGTCCACCGGTCTCCGGGGGGCTAACTGTAACCCTAGATCGACCACCGAGAGGCCCATCCCAAGGGGCCTGGCGCCGCAACGCCAGGGATTGGGGACCCTGAGCCTCAGCACCTGACTCACCCTGCCGCCCAGCCGCCACCCAGGGGCTTGGGGTGCTGCCATTCATTCAGGGCGGGAGAACGGGCAGGGCCCTCTGAGACACGGTGACTTTCGAATCCCCCCCGCGCCAAAACGCCCGAGCCCACGCTCCCAAACACCAGTGAACTCACCTCGGTCCGCCACTCCACTCTCCACACAGCTGGCGAATAGGACCTGCCGAGTTCCTAGGGGCTAAACCAAAACCTAAGTTGCATCCAAGGGGCCCCTCCCAAGGGGCCTGGCGCCTCATCGCTGGGGATTGGAGATACCTGAGCCGCAGGGCCTGACTCAGCCTGCCACCCCTCACAACCCGGGCCGCTAGGGGCGCCGCCGTTCCTGCAGGGTGGGAGAATGGGCAGAGCCCTTCGAACCCCCGCTGACCTTTGAAGGAGTTCTGAACCAAAACGCTTGGGCCCAGGCTCATGATCACCAGCATCCTCACCTTGGCCCAACTCTCCCCTTGATTCAGACCCATTGGATAGGGCCTGCCGGGCTCTTGGTTCTAATGAAAACCCTAGGTCGGCCCCGTGGGGCACATCCCAAGGGGCCTGGCTCTGCAACGCTGGGGATTGGTGACTCAGACCCCAGAGCCAGACTCACCCTGCCGCACTGTTGCCACCCGGGCCTCTAGGGGCGCCGCCGGTCATTCAGGGCGAGAGAAGGGCAGGGCCTTTGGAGTCCCCGGTGACCTTCAAAGGCTCACCACGCCAAAATGCTGGTGCCCACGCTCCCGCTCCCCAGCGCCCTCACCTCGACCCGCCCCTCCGTTTGCTGCAGAGCCAGTGGATAGTGCCTGCCAGGCTCCTGGGGGCTAACTGAAAACCTAGGTCGGCCCCGTGGGGCACATCCCAAGGGGTCTGGCTCTGCTATGCTTGGAATTGGTGACTCAGAGCCCCAGAGCCGGACTCGCCCTTCCACACTGTCGCCACCTGGACAGTTAGGGGCGCCGCCGGTCATTCAGGGTGAGAGAAGTGGCAGGTCCTTCCGAGTTCCCGGTGACCTTCAAAGGCTCCTGGAGCCAAAACGCTGGTGCCCATGCTTCCACTCCCCAGCGCCCTCACCTCGGCCTGCCCCTCCGCTCCCCGCACAGCAGGCGGATCGGGCCTGCCAGCCACCTGGGGGCTAACCCTAACCCTAGGTCGGACCCGAGGGGCCCCTCCCAAGGGGCCTGACGCCACAATGCCGGGGATTGGGGACCCCAAGACTCAGCACCTGACTCACCTGCCGCCCAGCCGCCACTCGGGGGCTTGGGGTGCTGCCGTTCATTCAGGGCAGGAGAAGGGGCAGGGCCCTCAGAGACATGGCGACCTTCAAAGGCCCCGCACGCCAAAACGCCCAGGCCCACCCTCCCACTCACCAGCGCCCTCACCTAGGTCTGCCACTCTGCTCTCCACACAGCTGGCGAATAGGGCCTGCTGGCCTCTTAGGGGCTAAACCTAACTCTAGGTTGGCCCCCGAAGGGCCCCTCCCAAGGGGCCTGGTGCCGCAACACCAGGGATTGGGGACCCCCAAGCCCCAGCGCCCCATGCACCCTGCCGCCCCTCCCCACCTGGGCCGCTAGGGGCGCCGCTGTTCATTCACCTTGGAAGGATGGACAGGGCCCTCCGAATCCCCGCCAATTTTCGAAGGCGCCCCGAATCAAAACACTTGGGCCCAGGCTCATATTCACCAGCACCCTCACCTCAGCCCAACTCTCTGCTCGATGCCCAGGTGGTGTATCGGGCCTGCCGGCCTCCTGGGGGCTACCCCTAACCATAGTTCGGCCCCCGAGGGGCACTTCCCAGGGGCCTGGCGTGACAACGCTGCGGATGGGGACCCCGAGCCCAAGTGCCGGTCTCACCCTGCTGCCCTTCAGCCACCCGAGCCGCTAGAGACCACTGGTCAATCAGGGTGGGAGAATGGGCAGGGCCCCCGGAGTCCCCGCTGACCTTCAAAGGCGCCCCGCGCAAAAACATTGGCTCCATTCCTCCTGTTCCCCAGCGCCCTCAGCCTGGCCCACCCCTCCCCTTGCTGCAGAGCCAGTGGATAGTGCCTGCAAGGGTCGTGGGGGCTAACTGAAATCCTAGGTAGGCATCGTGGGGCACAACCCAAGAGGCCTGGCTCTGCAACGCTGGGGATTGGTGATTCAGAGCCCCAGAGCCAGATTCACCCTGCAGCACCATCGCAACCTAGGCCGCTTGGGGCGCCGCCGCTCATTCAGGGAGGGAGAATGGACAGGGCCTTGGAGAAACGAGTGACATTTGAAGCCTCCCGAGCCAAAATGCAGGGGCCCACGCTCCCGATCGCCAGCGCCTTTACCTCGGGCCGCCCACCTCTCGCCGCCCAGCCAGAGGATTGGGCCTGCTGGCCTCCTGGGTGCTAACTCTAAACCTAGGTCCGCCCAAGAGGAGCCCCTCCCAAGAAGCCTGGCCCCACAACGCTGGGGATTGGGGATCCCCGAGCCGCAGCATGGACTCACCCTGCTGCTCCACCGCCAAGGGAGCTGCTAAGGGCGCCGCTGGTTATTCAGGGCAGGAGAACGGGCAGGGCCCTTTGAGCCATGGCAACAGTCGAGGGCCCAGGGCGTCAAAACGCTGGGGACCACGCTCCCGCTCTGCATCACCCTCAACTCGGCCCGCACCCCCGCTCTTCGCAGAGCCAGCGACTCGGGCCTGCCGGCCTCCTGGGAGCTCACCCTAACCCTAGGACAGCCCCTGAAGGTCCCTTCCTAAGGGGCCTGGCGTCGCAACGCCAGGGATTGGGGGCCCCCAAGCCCCAGCGCCGGATGCACGCTGCCACCCCAACCCACACAGGCCGCTAGGGGCGCCGACATTCATTCAGGGTGGGAGAACTGGCAGGGCCCTCCGAACCCCTGCCGACCTTCAGAGGCGCACCGAACCAAAACGCTTGGGCCCAGGCTCATGTTCACCAGCACCCTCACCTCGGCCCAACTCTCCGCTCAACGCACAGGTGGTGTATCGGGCCTGCGGGGCTCCTGGAGGCTAACCCTAACCATAGGTCGGCCACCGAGGGGCACTTCCCAAGGGGCCTGGCGTCGCAACGCTGGGGATGGGGACCCCGAGCTCATGTGCCGCACTCACCCTGCTGCCCTTCAGCCACCCGAGCCGCTAGAGGCCCCGCCGGTCAATCAGGGCAAGAGATCGGGCAGGGCCCTCCGAGCCCACGCTGACCTTTGAAGGCTCCCCGCGCAAAAACGTTGGCTCCCAGGATCCTGCTCGCCAGCGCCCTCACCTAGGCCCACCCCACCGCTTGCTTGAGAGCCGGTGGATAGGGCCTGCCGGGCTCCTGGCAGCTAACCAAAACCCTAGGTCGGCCCTGAGGGGACATCCCAAGCGGCCTGGCTCTGCAATGCTGGGGATTGGTGACTCAGAGCCCCAGAGCCGGACTCACCCTGCCGCACTGTCCCCACCTGGGCCGCTAGGGGCGCCGCGGGTCATAGAGGGCGAGAGAAGGGCAGGGCCTTCTGAGTCCCCGGTGACCTTCAAAGGCTCCCTGTGCCAAAACGCTGGTGCCCACGCTCCCGCTCCCCAGCGCCTTCACCTCGGGCCGCACCTCAGCTCGCCGCACAGTGTGCGGTTGGGCCTGACGGTCTCCTGGGGGCTAACCCTAACCCTAGGTCGGCCCCCCAGGGGCCCCTCCCAAGGGTTTTGGTGCCACTACGCCAGGGATCTGGAACCCCAAGCCCCAAAGCCAGACTCACCCTCCCACAACGCTGCCCCCCGGGCCGCGAGGGGCACCGCCGGTCATTCAGGGCGGGAGAACTGACAGGGCCCTGGAGAAACCGGCGACATTTGAAGCCTCCCACCCCAAAATGCAGGGGCCCACAATCCCGCACCCCAGCGCTTTTACCTCGGCCCGCCCACCTCTCACCGCCCAGCCAGAGGATCTGGCCTGCCGGCCTTATGGGGGCTAACTCTAACCCTGGGTTGGCCCACGAGGAGCCCCTCCCAAGGGGCCTGGCACCACAACGCCGGGGATTGGGGATCCCCGAACCGCAGCCTGGGATTCACCCTGCCGCCCCACTGCCAACGGAGCCGCTAGGGGCCTTGCTGGTTATTCATTGCAGGAGAAAGGGCAGGGCCCTCCGAGCCATGGCAACATTCAAAGGCCCAGGATGCCAAATCGCTGGGGCCCAGCTCCCGCTCGCCATCGCCCTCAACTCGGCCTGCATCTCCACTCCTCGCACAGCCGGCGGATCGGGCCTGCCGGCCTCCTGGGCGCTAACCCTAACCCTAGGACGGCCCCGAGGGTCGCTTCCTAAGGGGCCTGGCGCCGCAACGCCGGGGATTGGGAACCCCCAAGCCCCAGCGCTGGATGCACCCTGCCGCCCTGCCCCACACGTGCCGCTAGGGGCGCCGCCATTCATTCAGGGTGGGAGAACGGGCAGGGCCCTTCGAACCCCCGCCGACCTTCGAAGGCGCCCCGAACCAAAACGCTTGGGCCCGGGCTCATGTTCACCAGCACCCTCACCTCGGCCCAACTCTCCGCTCGACGCACAGGCGGTGTATCGGGCCTGCTGGCCTCCTGGGGGCTAACCCTAACTGTAGGTCGGCCACGGAGGGGCCCTTCCCAAGTGGCCTGGCGCCACAACGCCGGGAATGGGGACCCCAACCCAAGTGCCGGTCTCACCCTGCTGCCCTTCAGGCACCGGAGCCTCTAGGGGCCCCGCTGGTCATTCAGAGCGGGAGAACGGGCAGGTCCCTCCGAGCCCCCACTGACCTTCGAAGGCCCCCCGCACTAAAACGCTTGGGCTCATGCTCAGTCTCGCCAGCGCCCTCACCTCGGCCCAACCCTCCGCGTGCTGCACAGCCGCTGATTGGGTCCACCGGCCTCCTGGGGGCTAACCGCAACCCTAGATCGACCCCCGAGGGGCCCCTCCCAAGGGATCTGGCGCCGCAACGCTGGGGATTGGGGACCCCCGAGCCTCAGCACTGGACTCACCCTGCCACCCAGCCGCCACCCGGGGGCTTGGGGTGGTGCCGTTCATTCAGGGCGGGAGCATGGGCAGGGCCCTCCAAGACACGGCGACCTTCAAAAGCCCCCTGCACCAAAACACCCGGGCCCACGCTCCCGCTCACCAGTGCCCTCACCTCGGTCCGCCAATCCAGTCTCCACACGGCTGGCGAATAGGGCCTGCCAGCATCCTAGGGGCTAAACCTCACCCTAGGTCAGCCTCCGAGGGGCCCCTCCCAAGGGGCCTGGCGCCGCAATGCGGTGGACTGGGGACCCCCGAGCCCTATGCCCGGACTTACATGCCGCCCCGCCGCCACCTGGGCTGCTAGGGGCGCCGCCGGTCATTCAGGGAGGAGAATGGGCAGGGCCCGCCGAGTCCCCGGAGACATTCGAAGGCCCCCCATGCCAAAACGCTTGGGCCCAGGCTCTTGCTCGCCAGCGCCCTCACCTCGGCCCGCCCCTCCGCTCCACGCACAGCGGGCGGATCCCGCCTGCCGGCCTCCCGGGTGCTAACCCTAACCCTAGGTCGGCCACCCAGGGGCCCCTCCCAAGGGTCCTGGTGCCGCTTCGCCGGGGATCGGGAACCTCAAGCCCCAGAGCCACACTCACCCTACCGCAACGCCGCCACCCGGGCCGCTAGGAGCACTGCGGGTCATTCAGGGCGAGAGAAGGGGCAGGGCCTTCCGAGCCCCCGGTGGCCTTCAAAGGCTCCCCGTGCCAAAACGCTGGTGCCCACGCTCCCGCTCCCCAACGCCCTCACCTCGGCCCCGCCCTCCGCTCCCTGGACAGTGGCCGGATCCCACCTGCCGGCCTCCTGAGGCTAACCCTAACCCTAGGTCAGCCACCCAGGGGCCCCTCCCAAGGGTCCTGGTGCCGCTACACTGGGGATCAGGGACCCCAAGACCCAGAGCCAGACTCACCCTGCCGCCACGTCGCCACCCGGGCTGCTAGTGGCGCCGCCCGTCATTCAGGGCGGGAGAAGGGACAGGGCCCTGGAGAAACCGGCGATATTTGAAGCCTCCTGCGCCAAAATGCAGGGGCCCACGCTCCTGATCGCCAGCGCCTTTACCTCGGGCCGCCCACCTCTCGCCGCCCAGCCAGAGGATTGGGCCTGCTGGCCTCCTGGGTGCTAACTCTAAACCTAGGTCCTCCCAAGAGGAGCCCCTCCCAAGAGGCCTGGCCCCACAACGCTGGGGATTGGGGATCCACGAGCCGCAGCATGGACTCACCCTGCCGCTCCACCGCCAAGGGAGCTGCTAAGGGCGCCACTGGTTCTTCAGGGCAGGAGAACGGGCAGGGCCCTTTGAGCCATGGCAACAGTCGAAGGCCCAGGGCGCCAAAACGCTGGGGACCACGCTCCCGCTCTGCATCACCCTCAACTCGGCCCGCACCTCCGCTCTTCGCAGAGCCAGCGACTCGGGCCTGCCGGCCTCCTGGGAGCTCACCCTAACCCTAGGACAGCCCCTGAAGGTCCCTTCCTAAGGGGCCTGGCGCCGCAACGCCAGGGATTGGGGGCCCCCAAGCCCCAGCGCCGGATGCACGCTGCCACCCCAACCCACACAGGCCGCTAGGGGCGCCGACATTCATTCAGGGTGGGAGAACTGGCAGGGCCCTCCGAACCCCTGCCGACCTTCAGAGGCGCACCGAACCAAAACGCTTGGGCCCAGGCTCATGTTCACCAGCACCCTCACCTCGGCCCAACTCTCCGCTCGATGCACAGGTGGTGTATCGGGCCTGCGGGGCTCCTGGAGGCTAACCCTAACCATAGGTCGGCCACCAAGGGGTACTTCCCAAGGGGCCTGGCGTCGCAACGCTGGGGATGGGGACCCCGAGCTCATGTGCCGCACTCACCCTGCTGCCCTTCAGCCACCCGAGCCGCTAGAGGCCCCGCCGGTCAATCAGGGCAAGAGATCGGGCAGGGCCCTCCGAGCCCACGCTGACCTTTGAAGGCTCCCCGCGCAAAAACGTTGGCTCCCAGGATCCTGCTTGCCAGCGCCCTCACCTAGGCCCACCCCACCGCTTGCTTGAGAGCCGGTGGATAGGGCCTGCCGGGCTCCTGGCAGCTAACCAAAACCCTAGGTCGGCCCTGAGGGGACATCCCAAGCGGCCTGGCTCTGCAATGCTGGGGATTGGTGACTCAGAGCCCCAGAGCCGGACTCACCCTGCCGCACTGTCCCCACCTGGGCCGCTAGGGGCGCCGCGGGTCATAGAGGGCGAGAGAAGGGCAGGGCCTTCTGAGTCCCCGGTGACCTTCAAAGGCTCCCTGTGCCAAAACGCTGGTGCCCACGCTCCCGCTCCCCAGCGCCTTCACCTCGGGCCGCACCTCAGCTCGCCGCACAGTGTGCGGTTGGGCCTGACGGTCTCCTGGGGGTTAACCCTAACCCTAGGTCGGCCCCCCAGGGGCCCCTCCCAAGGGTTTTGGTGCCACTACGCCAGGGATCTGGAACCCCAAGCCCCAAAGCCAGACTCACCCTCCCACAACGCTGCCACCCGGTCCGCTAGGGGCGCCGCCGGTCATTCAGGGCGGGAGAAGGGACAGGGCCCTGGAGGAACCGGAGATATTTGAAGCCTCCAGTGCCAAAATGCAGGGGCCCACAATCTTGCTCCCCATCGCCCTCACCTCAGCCCACTCCTCCGCTCGCCCCACAGCCATCTTATTGGGCCTGCCGGCCTCCTGGGGGCTAACCCTTACCCCAGGTCGGCCCCCGAAGGGCACTCCCAAAGGGCCTGGCGCCACGATGCTGGAGATTGAGGACCCCCAAGCCCCAATGATGTACTCAACCTGCCCCTCCGCCGCCACCCGGGCCACTTGGGGCACCACTGGTCATTCAGGGTGGGGGAACGCGCAGGGCCCTCCGAGCCCCCAGCGACATTTATAGGTCCCCTGCGCCAAAACGCTGAAGCCCATGCTCCCGCTCTACAGCGCTCTCACCTCAACCCACCCCTGCTCTAGCCACACAGCTGGTGGATCTGGCCTCCAGGGCTCCTCAGGGCTAATTGTAACCCTAGATGGGCCCCAGAGTGGCCCCTCCCAATAGGCTTGGTGCCACAACGGCAGGGATTGGGGACCCGCAAGGCCCGTTCCGGGCCACCCTGCCGCCCTGCCGCCACGCGGGCCTCTAGGAGCGACTCCGGGCATTCAGGGCGGGATAACCGGCAGGGCCCTCCGAGCCTCCGGTGAAATAAGAAGGCCCCCCACGCCAAAACACTGGGTACCACGCTACTGCTCAACTGCGCCCTACCACGGTCAATCCCTCCTCCGCTCACTGCACAGCCTGCGGATCCGGACTGCTGGCCTCCTGGGGGTTAACCTAACCCTAGGACAGTCCCAGAGGGGCCCCTCCCAAGGGGCCTGGCGCCGCAACGCTGGGGATTGGGAAACCCAAGCACCAGTGCAGGACTGACCGTGCCACCCCGCTGCCACCCGGGGAGCTAGGGGCGTCGCCGGTCCTTCATGGCGGGAGAAGGAGCAGGGCCCTCCGAGCCCCCTGCGACATTTGAAAGCCCACCGAGCCAAAATGTTGGGGCCCACGCTTCCGTTCGCCAGCGACCTCACCTTGGTCCACCCCCCCATTCACCACAGAGCCGGTGGATTGAGCCTGCCGGCCTCCTGGGGGATAACCCTAACCCTAGGTCGGCCCCCAAGGTGCCCCTCCCAAAGGGACTGCCCCCGAACGCCAGGGATTGGAGACCCCCGAGTCGCAACGCTGGACTCACCGTTCCGCCCCGACCACACCCGGGCCGCTAGGGTACCGCCAGTCATTCAGGGCGGGAGAACGGGCAGGGCCCTCCCTGCCCCGGTGACCTTCGAAGGCCCCCAGCGCCAAAACGCTGGGGCCCACTCTCTTGCTCGCCAGCGCCCTGATCTTCGACCACACCTCCATTCGCCCCAGACTGTGGATCGTGCCTGCCGGCCTCCAGGAGCTAACCTTTACCCTAGTTCGGCCCCCAAGGGGCCCCGCCCAAGGGGCCTGGTGCCGCAACGCCTGGCATTGGGGACCCCCGAGCCTCAGCACCAGACCCACCCTGCAGCCCCGCCACCACTCGGGTTGCTAGGGGAGCCGCCACTCATTCAGGGCGGGAGAACGGGCAGGGCCCTCCGAGTCCCCGGCGACATTCGAGGGCCCCTGGTGCCAAAACTTTGGGTACCACCTTCCAGCTCGCCAGGGCACTCACCTCGGCCCGCCCCTCCGCTCGCTGCACAGCTGGCATATTGGGCCTGCCGGCCTCCTGGGGGCTAACCCTAACCCTAGGTTGGCCCCTGAGGGGCCCCTCCCAAGGGGCCTGTCCCGCAACACCGGGGATTGATGACCCCCAAGCCCCAGCGCCGGACTCACCCTGCCACCCCGCTGGCACGCAGGCCACTAGGAGCGCCACCGGTCATTCAGGTCGGGAGAATGGGCAGGGCCCTCCGAGTCCCGGTGAACATCTAAGGGCCCACGCACCAAAATGCTTGGGCTGATGCTCCCGCTCACCAGCGCCCTCACCTCGACCCGCCCCTCTGCTCACCAAACAGCCAGCGGATCGGGCCTCCAGCCCCCTGGGGGCTAACCCTAACCTTAGGTTGGCCCCCAAGGGGAACCTCCCAAGGGGCCTGGCGCAGCAACGCCAGGGATTGGGGACCCCCGAGCCCCAGCGCCATACTCACTGTGCTGCCCCGCCACGACCCGGGTCGCTAGGGGCGCCTCTGGCCATTCAGGGCGGGAGAACCGGCAGGGCCATCCAATCCCCAGGCGACCTTCCAAGGCCCCCGCGCCAAACTGCATGGGCCCACGCCCCAGCTCACCAGCGCCCTCACCTTGGCCTGGCCCTCCGCTACTGCACAGCTGGCGGATCATGTCTACCGGACTCCTGGGTGCTAACAGTAACCCTAGGACGGCCCCAGGGGCCCCTCCCAAGGGCCCTTGCGCTGCAACGCATGGCATTGGGGACCCCCAAACCGCAGTGCCAGACTCACACTGCCATCCCGCCACGACCCAGGCCGCTAGGGGCGCCGCCGGTCATTCAGGGCGGGAGAATGGGCAGGGCCCTCCGAGCCAGGAGTGGTGTTCAAAGGTCCCCTGCGCCAAAACGCGGGATACCATACTCCAGCTCGCCAGCACCCTCAATCGTCCCACTCCTCCACTCGCCGCACAGCCGGCGCATCGGTCCTGCTGGCCTACTGGGGTCTAACCCTAACCCTAAATAAACCCTAAGCCCTAACCTTAAACCCTAAACCTTAACCCCTAATCCTAACCCTAACCCCTAACACTTACCCTAACCCTAACCCTACCCTAAACCTAACCCTAAACCCTAATCCTTAAACCCTAAACCCTAACATTAACACTAAACCCTAAACCCTAACCCCTAACCCTAATCCCGAAACCCTAAACACTAAACCCTAACCTTAACCACTAACCCCAAAACCTAACCCTAAACCCTAACCCAACCCCGACCCCTACCATACCCCTAACCCTACCCCTAACCCTATCCCTTCAGCTAACCCTACCCCTAAACCGTAACCTAAACCTAAACCTAACCCTAACCCGTACCCTAACCCTAACCCTAACCTATACCCTAACCCTAACCGAAACCCTAACACGTACTCTAACCCGTACCCTAACCCTAACCCTAAACTATACCCTAACCCGTAATTTAAACCATACCCTAAACCTAACCGTAACCCTAACAAGTACCCTAACCCATACCCTTACTTTAACACTAAACCCTAAACCCTGACCCTAACCCATATCCTAACTCATACCATGACCCATACCCTAACCCTACCTGTACCCTAACCCTAACCAGTACCCTTACCTTAACCTTAACCCATACCCTTACCTTAACGTTAACCCATACCCTAACCCGTACCCTAACCCATACCCTAACCCGTACCCTATCTCTAACCCGGACCCTAACCCATAGCCTAACCCATACCTAACCCTAAACTGTACCCTAACCCGTACCCTAACCCATACCCTAACCCTAAACCGTACCCAATCCCTATCCCTAACCCGTTCCCTAACCCGTACCCTAACCATAACCCGTACCCTAAGCCGTACCCAAATCCGTACGCAAACACTTACCCTAAACCGTACCCTAACCCGTACCCTAAACCGTACCCTAATGCGTACACTAACCCATACCCTAACCCTGACCCGTACCCTAAACCTAACCCGTACTCCAACCCAAACCCTAACCCTAAACCCAAACCCTAAACCCTAACCCGTACCCTAAACCCTAATCTGTACCCTAACTCATAACCTCTAACCTGTAACCCCTAAACCCAACCCTAACCCGTACCCTCTCCTTACCCTAACCCTAACCCCTACCCTCACCCATGCCCTAACCGTAACCCATACCCTAACCTTAACCCATACCCTAATCCGTACCCTAACCCTGGGGATTGGGTACACCTGAGCCCAACCACGGGACTAAGCCTGCCACCCCTCAGGAAACCATGCCCCTTGGGGCGCCGCAGAGCATCCTGTGCAGAAGAACTGGTAGGGCCCCCCTGAGCCACCAGCGATCCTCGGCAGCCCCCTACACCCCAACCCTGAGGCCCATGCTCATCCCGCCCCACGCCTTCCCTTCAGCTTGCCACCGACCTCGACGCAGAGCCGACAGATCAGGCCTGCCAGGTTCCTGAGGCCTAGACCTGACCCTAGGTCCGCTGGGTAGGGCCCCTCCCCTGGGGCCCAGTGCCGCAGCACCAGGGCCTGGGGACACCTGAGCCCCACTGCAGGACAAAGCCTGCCAGCCCGCAGGAAACCGTGCCACTTGGGAGGTTGTAGAGCATTCAGGGCGGGAGAACCAGGAGGGCCCCCAGAGCCCCCGGCGAACTTCGGCGATCCCTAAACCCACCATTGAAGCCCATGCTCACCCCATCCCGCACCCTCACCTCAGGCCGCGGCGGAGCTCGCCACATACTGGGCAGATCTGGCCTGCGGGGTTCCTGGGCCCCAACCCTAACCCTAGTTCATCTGTGGAGGGCCCCCTCCCCAGGAGCCTGGAGCCACAGCTGCGGGGATTCGGGACACCTGAGCCCCACAGCAGGACTCAGTCTGCCACCCCGCAGGAAACCGTGCACCCTGGGAGGCCATAGAGCATTCAGGGCAGGAGAACCAGTAGGGCCTTCCTGAGACACCAGCGAACTTCGGTGGCCTCCCGCACCCCAACCCTGAGGCCCACGCTCACCCTCCCCCACACCCTCACCTCAGCCCCTGTAACTAGCCATACAGCCAGCAGATCGGGCCTGCGGGGCTTCTGGGCCTAAACCTAGCCCTAGGTCGGCTGTGGGTGTGGGGGCCTCCCCAGGAGCCTTACACCGCAGCCCGGGGGAATTGGGATACCTGTGCCCCACTGCAGGACTCAGCTTGCCACCTGACAGGAAACCGTGCCCCTTGGGGCTCTACGGAGCCTACAGGGCACGAGAACTTGGGGAGGCCCCCGGAGCCCATCCCCATCCTTGGCAGCCTCCCATGCCCCAACCCTGAGGCCCATTCTCACCCTCCCCCATGGCCTCTAGGAGCGACTCCGGGCATTCAGGGCGGGATAACCGGCAGGGCCCTCCGAGCCTCCGGTGAAATAAGAAGGCCCCCCACGCCAAAACACTGGGTACCACGCTACTGCTCAACTGCGCCCTACCACGGTCAATCCCTCCTCCGCTCACTGCACAGCCTGCGGATCCGGACTGCTGGCCTCCTGGGGGTTAACCTAACCCTAGGACAGTCCCAGAGGGGCCCCTCCCAAGGGGCCTGGCGCCGCAACGCTGGGGATTGGGAAACCCAAGCACCAGTGCAGGACTGACCGTGCCACCCCGCTGCCACCCGGGGAGCTAGGGGCGTCGCCGGTCCTTCATGGCAGGAGAAGGAGCAGGGCCCTCCGAGCCCCCTGCGACATTTGAAAGCCCACCGAGCCAAAATGTTGGGGCCCACGCTTCCGTTCGCCAGCGACCTCACCTTGGTCCACCCCCCCATTCACCACAGAGCCGGTGGATTGAGCCTGCCGGCCTCCTGGGGGATAACCCTAACCCTAGGTCGGCCCCCAAGGTGCCCCTCCCAAAGGGACTGCCGCCGAACGCCAGGGATTGGAGACCCCCGAGTCGCAACACTGGACTCACCGTTCCGCCCCGACCACACCCGGGCCGCTAGGGTACCGCCAGTCATTCAGGGCGGGAGAACGGGCAGGGCCCTCCCTGCCCCGGTGACCTTCGAAGGCCCCCAGCGCCAAAACGCTGGGGCCCACTCTCTTGCTCGCCAGCGCCCTGATCTTCGACCACACCTCCATTCGCCCCAGACTGTGGATCGTGCCTGCCGGCCTCCAGGAGCTAACCTTTACGCTAGTTCGGCCCCCAAGGGGCCCCGCCCAAGGGGCCTGGTGCCGCAACGCCTGGCATTGGGGACCCCCGAGCCTCAGCACCAGACCCACCCTGCAGCCCCGCCACCACTCGGGTTGCTAGGGGAGCCACCACTCATTCAGGGCGGGAGAACGGGCAGGGCCCTCCGAGTCCCCGGCGACATTCGAGGGGCCCTGGTGCCAAAACTTTGGGTACCACCTTCCAGCTCGCCAGGGCACTCACCTCGGCCCGCCCCTCCGCTCGCTGCACAGCTGGCGTATTGGGCCTGCCGGCCTCCTGGGGGCTAACCCTAACCCTAGGTTGGCCCCTGAGGGGCCCCTCCCAAGGGGCCTGTCCTGCAACACCGGGGATTGATGACCCCCAAGCCCCAGCGCCGGACTCACCCTGCCACCCCGCTGGCACGCAGGCCACTAGGAGCGCCACCGGTCATTCAGGTCGGGAGAATGGGCAGGGCCCTCCGAGTCCCGGTGAACATCTAAGGGCCCACGCACCAAAATGCTTGGGCTGATGCTCCCGCTCACCAGCGCCCTCACCTCGACCCGCCCCTCTGCTCACCAAACAGCCAGCGGATCGGGCCTCCAGCCCCCTGGGGGCTAACCCTAACCTTAGGTTGGCCCCCAAGGGGAACCTCCCAAGGGGCCTGGCGCAGCAACGCCAGGGATTGGGGACCCCCGAGCCCCAGCGCCATACTCACCGTGCTGCCCAGCCACGACCTGGGTCGCTAGGGGCGCCTCTGGCCATTCAGGGCGGGAGAACCTGCAGGGCCATCCAATCCCCAGGCGACCTTCCAAGGCCCCCGCGCCAAACTGCATGGGCCCACGCCCCAGCTCGCCAGCGCCCTCACCTTGGCCTGGCCCTCCGCTACTGCACAGCTGGCGGATCATGTCTACCGGACTCCTGGGTGCTAACAGTAACCCTAGGACGGCCCCAGGGGCCCCTCCCAAGGGCCCTTGCGCTGCAACGCATGGCATTGGGGACCCCCAAACCGCAGTGCCAGACTCACACTGCCATCCCGCCACGACCCAGGCCGCTAGGGGCGCCGCCGGTCATTCAGGGCGGGAGAATGGGCAGGGCCCTCCGAGCCAGGAGTGGTGTTCAAAGGTCCCCTGTGCCAAAACGCGGGATACCATACTCCAGCTCGCCAGCACCCTCAATCGTCCCACTCCTCCACTCGCCGCACAGCCGGCGCATCGGTCCTGCTGGCCTACTGGGGTCTAACCCTAACCCTAAATAAACCCTAAGCCCTAACCTTAAACCCTAAACCTTAACCCCTAATCCTAACCCTAACCCCTAACACTTACCCTAACCCTAACCCTACCCTAAACCTAACCCTAAACCCTAATCCTTAAACCCTAAACCCTAACATTAACACTAAACCCTAAACCCTAACCCCTAACCCTAATCCCGAAACCCTAAACACTAAACCCTAACCTTAACCACTAACCCCAAAACCTAACCCTAAACCCTAACCCAACCCCGACCCCTACCATACCCCTAACCCTACCCCTAACCCTATCCCTTCAGCTAACCCTACCCCTAAACCGTAACCTAAACCTAAACCTAACCCTAACCCGTACCCTAACCCTAACCCTAACCTATACCCTAACCCTAACCGAAACCCTAACACGTACTCTAACCCGTACCCTAACCCTAACCGTAAACTATACCCTAACCCGTAATTTAAACCATACCCTAAACCTAACCGTAACCCTAACAAGTACCCTAACCCATACCCTTACTTTAACACTAAACCCTAAACCCTGACCCTAACCCATATCCTAACTCGTACCATGACCCGTACCCTAACCCTACCTGTACCCTAACCCTAACCAGTACCCTTACCTTAACCTTAACCCATACCCTTACCTTAACGTTAACCCATACCCTAACCCGTACCCTAACCCATACCCTAACCCGTACCCTATCTCTAACCCGGACCCTAACCCACAGCCTAACCCATACCTAACCCTAACCTGTACCCTAACCCGTACCCTAACCCATACCCTAACCCTAAACCGTACCCAATCCCTATCCCTAACCCGTTCCCTAACCCGTACCCTAACCATAACCCGTACCCTAACCCGTACCCAAATCCGTACGCAAACACTTACCCTAAACCGTACCCTAACCCGTACCCTAAACCGTACCCTAATGCGTACACTAACCCATACCCTAACCCTGACCCGTACCCTAAACCTAACCCGTACTCCAACCCAAACCCTAACCCTAAACCCAAACCCTAAACCCTAACCCGTACCCTAAACCCTACTCTGTACCCTAACCCATAACCTCTAACCTGTAACCCCTAAACCCAACCCTAACCCGTACCCTCTCCTTACCCTAACCCTAACCCCTACCCTCACCCATACCCTAACCGTAACCCATACCCTAACCTTAACCCATACCCTAATCCGTACCCTAACCCTGGGGATTGGGTACACCTGAGCCCCACCACGGGACTAAGCCTGCCACCCCTCATGAAACCATGCCCCTTGGGGTGCCGCAGAGCATCCTGTGCAGAAGAACTGGTAGGGCCCCCCTGAGCCACCAGCGATCCTCGGCAGCCCCCTACACCCCAACCCTGAGGCCCATGCTCATCCCGCCCCACGCCTTCCCTTCAGCTTGCCACCGACCTCGACGCAGAGCCGGCAGATCAGGCCTGCCAGGTTCCTGAGGCCTAGACCTGACCCTAGGTCCGCTGGGTAGGGCCCCTTCCCTGGGGCCCAGTGCCGCAGCACCAGGGCCTGGGGACACCTGAGCCCCACTGCAGGACAAAGCCTGCCAGCCCGCAGGAAACCGTGCCCCTTGGGAGGCTGTAGAGCATTCAGGGCGGGAGAACCAGGAGGGCCCCCAGAGCCCCCAGCGAACTTCGGCGATCCCTAAACCCACCATTGAAGCCCATGCTCACCCCATCCCGCACCCTCACCTCAGGCCACGGCGGAGCTCGCCACATACTGGGCAGATCTGGCCTGCGGGGTTCCTGGGCCCCAACCCTAACCCTAGTTCATCTGTGGAGGGGCCCCTCCCCAGGAGCCTGGAGCTGCAGCCGCGGGGATTCGGGACACCTGAGCCCCACAGCAGGACTCAGTCTGCCACCCCGCAGGAAACCGTGCACCCTGGGAGGCCATAGAGCATTCAGGGCAGGAGAACCAGTAGGGCCTTCCTGAGACACCAGCGAACTTCGGTGGCCTCCCGCACCCCAACCCTGAGGCCCACGCTCACCCTCCCCCACACCCTCACCTCAGCCCCTGTAACTAGCCATACAGCCAGCAGATCGGGCCTGCGGGGCTCCTGGGCCTAAACCTAGCCCTAGGTCGGCTGTGGGTGTGGGGGCCTCCCCAGGAGCCTTACACCGCAGCCCGGGGGAATTGGGATACCTGTGCCCCACTGCAGGACTCAGCTTGCCACCTGACAGGAAACCGTGCCCCTTGGGGCTCTACGGAGCCTACAGGGCACGAGAACTTGGGGAGGCCCCCGGAGCCCATCCCCATCCTTTGGCAGCCTCCCATGCCCCAACCCTGAGGCCCATTCTCACCCTCCCCCATGGCCTCCTCTCAGCCCTCCACAGAGCTCGCCGCACAGCTTGCAGATAGTCCCTGCCGGGCTCCTGGACCCTAACCCTTACCCTAGGTTGGCCACATAGGGGCCCCTCCCCAGGGCCCTGGCACCCCACTCCGGGGGATTGGGGACACCGAAGCCCCACTGTAGGACTCAGCCTGCAGCCCACAGGAAACTGTACCGTTTGGGGGCACAACAGAGCATTCAGGGCAAGAGAATTGGGGCACCCCCTGAGAGCCCCTTCTGGTGAACCCCGACTTTTGTGGGCCCTTCCAGATGAAACCCCAAGGCTCACACTCACCCGCCCTTGTGCCCTCATCTCACTCAGCCTGGGAGTTCTCTGAGCACTGGGCAGTTCGGACCTGCTGTCTCTTGAGGCCTAACCTAACCCTGGGTCTTCTGCTGAGGGTCCCTCCCCGTTTGCCTGCCTCCAAGGCACCAGGCATTGGGCTCACCTCTGCATGACTAGAGGACTCAGCCTGCCCCACAGCAGGAAACTGTCCATTTGGGGCTGCAGCAAGGATTCATAGGAAAATCGGAGGGCCGCCCTCAGCCCATCCCAGGCAACCCCCACTTTCAGAGATCTCCCCGGATCCAATTAGTAGCTTCACACTGACCTTTAAACTTGCTCTCCACGGAGATCTTTTGAAATTCTCCACACTTCCAACCAATGGCATCATCCAGCTTCAGTGCCTTCCCCAGCTTTAGGTCTTGAGATAGATTAAAATGGGAAGTCATTTCACTGATAACGACGTACTGGTGATCAAAAGATACATGCATAAATGCTTCATATCACTTGGCTTCAGGGAAATACAAATGTAAACCCCTATAGATGCCATATCACACGAGGCCGAATATCTAAAAATAAGAAGACATGAAACTATATATGTTGGAGAGGATATGGAGAAACGGGAACCCTCTTACACCCCTGTACGAATGCAGTCCGGTACAGCCACTCTTGAAAATGGTACAGAATTTCCTCAAGAAGGTATAAATAAAGCTACCCTATGTCCCAGCAATTGCACTACTGGGTATTTACCCCCAGAGACAGAGGTAGTGAAGACAGGACACATGCACACCAGTGTTCATAGCAACAATATCCATAATAGACAAGCTGCGGAAAGAGTGCAGATGACCATGGATAGATGAATGGATAAAGAAGATGTGGATCATATATATAATGGGATATTACTCAGCCATCAGATAGGATGAATACTTACCATCACACCGACCTGGGTGGAGCTGGAGGGTATTATGCTGAGTGGAATAAGTCAATGAAAGAAAGACAATGATCATATGCTTTCACTCCTATGTGGAATATCAGAAACAAGGAAGAAGACCATAGGGGAAGGAAGGGAAAATAGAATGGGAAGTCATCAGAGAGGGAGAAAACCCATGATGGACTCTTAACTATCGCAAGAAACTGATGATTGTTGGAGGAGAAGTTGGGGGGGGGTAACTGGGTGAGTAGCATTAAGGAGGTCACACGATACAATGAGCACTGGGTGATACACAAGACTGAAAATTTATTGAAGACTACATCTGAAACGAATGATGTACTGTAAGTTGGCTAATTGAATTTAAATTAAAGAACAAAAGACCTCGAATAAACAATCCTAAACATTTGTATGGAACCACTAAAGATTCCGAACAGCCAGTGCAATGTGGAAAAGAAAAACAAAGGTGGAGGACTCACAATTTCAGATTTCAGGTTATACTACAAAGCTGCAGTCATCCTAACAAGACAGTACGGCACAAAAATAGACACAGCGACCAAAGGAACAGGATACAAGTTCAGACAGAAACCCACAATTATGTGGTCCATGAATCTTCCACAAAGCAAGCAACGATATCAAAAGGGAAAAGGACAGTCTCTACAACAAATGGTGTTGGGAAAACTAGACAGCTACGCACAAAAGAATGAAATTAGACTGCTTTCTTACACAATAAAGACAAACACAAAACAGTTTCAAGACCTCAATATGAGACCTGAATCCATAAAAATCCTACAGGAGGGAAGACAGTAACTTCTTGACATGGACCATACCAACGTTTTTCTAGACTGTCTCCTGAGGCAAAGGAAATGAAAGCAAAAATAAACTATTGGGAATACAGCAAAATAAAAAGTTTCCACACGGCAGAAGAACAATGAAAACGTAAAAATAATAAGACAACCTACTCAAAGGGAGAAGATATTTGCAAAGATCATATGCAATAAAGGGATAGTGTCCAAAACATATACAACTGATACTACTCAACCCCCAAAAAACAAATAATCCAGTTAAAAAATAGGCAGAAGACATGGACAGACAATTTCTCCAAAGAAGAAATACAAATGGCCAACAGTCCCGTGAAAAGATGTTCAACATCACCCATCATCAGGAAAATGTAAATCCAAAGGACAATGAGGTAATACCTCAAACCTGTCAGAATGGCTAACATCAAAAGCACAACAAAGAGCAGGTGTTGGGAGGATGTGGATAAAGGGGAATCCTCGTGAACTGTGGGTGGGAATGCAAACTGTGGTGGCCACCGTGGAAAACAGTATGAAGGTTCCTCAAAAAATTATATATAGAACTACCCTATGATCCAACATTCACACTACTCATAATTACTCAAAGAATAGGAAAACAGAAACGTAAAAGGATACGTGCACCCCTATGTTTCTTGCACCATTATTTACAATATCACAATATGGAAGCAACCCAAGTGTCTGTAGAAAAATTGACAAATGAGATGATAGATGTGTGTATTCACACACACACACACACACACACACACACACACACACACAATGGAGTATTACTCGGCTTGAAAAAGAATGAAACCTTGCCATTTGCAGCCATATGGATGGAGCTAGAGAGTATTATCCTAACTAAAATCAGTCAGTCAGAGAAAGACAAATCCCATACGATGTCACTCTAATGGGGAATTTAAGAAACAAACAAAAATAAATAACTAAAAGAGAAAAAGGAGACACACCAAAATACAAACTCTTAACAATAGAGAACAAACGGAAGGTTACCAGAGAGGAGGTGGATAGAGGGATGAGTGAAATAGATGAAGGGGATTAAGAGGACACTTTTCTTGATGACCACTGAGTAATATGTAGAATTACTGAATCACTCTATTGTATACCTGAAACTAATGTAACATTGTATGTTAGCTCTAGTGGAATTAAAATAAATTTTCAAAAAAGATTTTTCTTTCAGGAAGCTCTTTGAAAAAGCTTTTCCTGTGCAATGTGCATAAGCCCTACTTGGGAGGATTCACTCTACAATAATTATTCACTCCATGCCTCAAATTCAGATTTCACTGAGTTCTTCCCGTGGATCCCAGCCCACGCGAGCCATGGTCCTTTTCAGTCCAGGCTCAGCACCTTTGCATTCAAGATTGGAAGTAGAAAGACATATCACTTCACAGTCCAGAAAGCTATTATTGTTTCTGTTTCAGTGTGAGAGAGTCACAGACTTTGGGACAGGTTTCAGAGCAGGTTTATTATGGATCCTGGATCTCTACTTCAATGTTCATTGCCTGGATCCATTTGGCTAATAGGTTCCCTGTGGATGGGCTTGCTTCCAAGCACATACATGGAAGATGCAAAGGTGGGTGGGCTTGGTGTGGGAAAGGAAGAAGACCAAAAACAGACAAGGGTCCGACCCTCCCCTGATCCAGGAACTGCTATGGGAGAGGGTACGGGAGGTAGAATCCATGCGAAACTCCAAGGTCACCAGCTGAACACAGGAGGCACAGGTCAAGGGATCTGGAGATGCAGGGGTTGAAGGCTGCTCTGAGCTACCTCTGGGAGTAAGGGAGGGAAGGAATGAGAAGGAGACACTGCCTGACCCTGACCCATGCCAGCTGCCCACCGCTCCGACACGCATCAGTCTATGAGCTGACACAGCCTGAGCTCAGGATGTGCTGGCTCTAGTCCCTCAATCTTCAGTGGGACAGCTGGCCTCAGGGCTCAGAGACATGCTGAGGGAGATGAGAGGGAAAGCTGCCCCACCCAGGTCGTCCCCTCCTTGAGCAGACAGTCCTTCAGAACTGCTAAAAAACCCCACTAACGGGGTTGAAAGACATGCCATGGATGAACTAAGGCATAGAGATATGTAAAATAACATTCATTTTTAAGTTCTGAGCTGTCATCTCAGGAAGTGGGGAGAGCTTCCCTGAAGAAGACTGAGGGGAGGGCAGGCCATGCTGAAAAGGGAGACATGGCTGTCCTGATTGGGGACCTGCAGCCCCCTTCCAGGGCAGGGCATCATCCTCGCATCACCCGAGATCCATGGAAGTGTTCCATCAGGGCCGGATGTTTGTCTCGAGAAGGCTACCCTGGCATCGGACTGCACAGGGCACCGGGGACGAGGGACAGATAGAGGACGGACAATACCGCGGAGGCCATGGGGCAAGAGCAGAGGCACATGACTTTGAAGATGATGATGAAAAGCAGGAGGTGGCAGCATTGAGCCGGCCCAAAAGTACCATGGGAGCAGTGCCCACAGCTACACTGACTGGGTACCTTCTGTGCCCGGTGTGGCTGACTTCAGTGGGATCCAGACTAGTCCTGACCACAAGTCTAGGAAGTGTGCACCACCCCCGGCCTCCTCTCCCCTTGCGGCTGCTAGGAATCACGGTCACAGACCCTGGTCAGCTTTCGTGGAAACCAAGCAGTGGCTCCCCCGCACGCTGCACCTCTGGTGGTGGGCCAGTGCGACCCTCGTGCCTGGCCAGACACTGATGTCTACCTGTCTCCACACAAATCCACAGACAGGAGGGTGTCCCTGAATTCCACAGAACATGATGAGACAGATCCACAGAACCCAACACCCAGTGCGTCACTCGGGACCTCACCTATGGTCATGGAGCTCACCATACCTTATTTCTGTCACTTCCTACAGAAAGCCTGTTTCTGATCACCCACAATACCATACATCCTGGTTGGTGACCTGGGGTCATGCCATGAACCCACATGCCATCTTTCTTTAAGTGAAGGCTATGCCTACACCTCCTAGAAAATATTTCTAATGAAGTACACGTCCATCAGGACTACGGTGTGAACGGTAGCACACAGCCTGCATGGTAGTAGTCAGTAATTCTAACAAGGGTTAACCCCACCCCCGTCTCACAAAACCTTCCTCCGTCCCCACTGAACTCATGGTCTGCCCTCAGAAAACCCTCCAGGAAACAAACCTTTCATCTGAATGCTCTCTTCACCTTCTGCTTCAAATCTTGTCCATCCACAATGATATGAAACTAGAAATCAGTCTCAAGAAAAAAATGGGACAGTCAAAAATAGGTGGAGATTTTTGAGGCCTGGGTGGCTCAGTCATTAAGGATCTCCTTTCAGCTCGGGTCTTGATCCCAGGATTCTGGGATCTAGCTCCAAATCAGGCTCGTTGCTCATTCAGAAGCCTGCTTCTCCCTCTCCCACCACCCAGCTTGCGTTCCCTCTCTTGCTGTCTCACTCTCTGTCAGATACCTAAATAATCTTAAAAATATATGTGGAGATTTAACAACAAGCTACTGAACAACCAACAGTCAAAGAAGAAATCAAAATTTTTTTAGAAGTACCTTGACACTGATAAAAAGACAACCTACAAAAACGTATGGGATGCAGCAAAAGTAACTTTATGGGGGACATTCATAGAAATTCAAGTCTTCATCAATCCATGAGAATGCTCTCCAATAAACAACCTGATTTATGTGGTAAAGAAGTAGAAAATAAAACAACAAACAAAGCCCCAAATTAGTAGAAATAAGGAAATAACAAAAAGGAATGCATAAATAAATCCAACGGAGACTAAAAAGACAAAAAAAAAAAACAATGAAAATGAGAGCGGCCTTTTTTGGAACGATAAACAAAACTGACAAACTTAGCTAGACTCACCAAGAAAGACAGAGGACTCGAATACAATCAGGAAAATAAGATAATGGATTCCTGTCTCATATCAAAATCAAAAGAACTCTTCAACTTTGAACACAACAACTTCTTGCAAGCCACGTCTCTAAAGGCAAAGAAATAAAAGCAAAAATGAACTATGGGCACTTCATCAGGATAAAAAGCTTCTGCTTGGCAAAGCAAATGATCAAAAAACAAAAAGGCAACCTATGGAATTGAAGAAGATATCTGCAAATGATTTTACAGATAAAGGGCTGGTATCCAAGATCTATAAAGAACTCCTCAAACTCGACACCCAAAAAATGGGCAGAAGACACAAAGAGATACTTCTCCAGAGAAGACATACAAATGGCCGACACATGAAAAAATGCTCCACATCAATTGCCATCAGGCAAATACAAATCAAAACTACAATGAGATACCACCTTACACCAGTTAGAATGGTTAAAATTAACAAGGCAGGGGGCACCTGGGTGTCACATTGGTTAAGCGTCTGCCTTCGGCTCAGGGCGTGATCCTGGCCTTATGGGATCGAGCCCCACATCAGGCTCCTCTGTCATGAGCCTGCTTCTTCCTCTCCCACTCCCCCTGCTTGTGTTCCCTCTCTCGCTGGCTGTCTCTATCTCTGTAGAATAAATCAATAAAATCTTGAAAAAAAATTAATAAGACAGAAATAAAAAAAAAAGTCAGAGAGGATGTGAAGAAAGGGGAGCCCTCTTACACTACTCGTGAGAATTCAAGCTGGTACAGCCACTTTTGAAACCAATATGGAGGTTCCTCAATACGTTAAACACAGAGCTATCCTACGACCCACCAATTGCACTACTGGGTATTTACCCCATAGACACAGAGTAATGAAAAGAAGGGGCACCTGTATCCCAATGTTCATAGCAGCAGTGTCCATAATATCCAAACTGTGGAAGGAGCCAAGATGTCCTTCAGCAGATGAATGGACAAAGATGATGTGGTTCATCTATACAATGGACTATTACTCAGTCATCAGAAAGGATGAATACCCACCATTTGCACCAACGTGGATGGATCAGGAGGGGATTATGCTAAGTGAAATTAAGTCAAGCAGAGAAAGACAATTATCATATGGTTTGACTCCTATGTGGAATGGAAGGAATAGCATGGAGGACATTAGGAGAAGGAAGGGAAAAGTGAAGGGGGGAATGAGAGGGGGAGATGAACCATGAGAGACTACTAACACTGGGAAACAAACTGAAGGTTGCAGAAAGGGAGAGGAAGGGGAATGGGTAATCCTGGTGATGGGTATTAAGGAGGGCACGTGTTGGGGCGCCTGGGTGGCACAGCGGTTAAGCGTCTGCCTTCGGCTCAGGGCGTGATCCCGGCGTTATGGGATCGAGCCCCACAACAGGCTCCTCCGTCATGAGCCTGCTTCTTCCTCTCCCACTCCCCCTGCTTGTGTTCCCTCTCTCGCTGGCTGTCTCTATATCTGTCGAATAAATAAGTAAATTCTTTAAAAAAAAAGGAGGGCACGTGTCATAATGAGCACTAGGTGTTATATGCAAACAATGAATCATGGAACACTACATCAAAAACAAATGAAGTACTGTAGGGTGAATAACATCATTTTAAAAAAAGAGAAAGATATGAAATCCTTACAGGAATACCATCAATATTTGCAAAGGACATGAAATCCCGAAAGATTCCACACACACAAAAAAAATCTGTTAGAATAAACAAATTCAAGAAAGCTGCAGGATATAAAGTCAATATACAGAGACCTGTTGTCTTTACTTTTTTTCAGATTTTATTTATTTATTTGATAGGAAGAGAAAAAGTACGAGCAGGGGGAGTGACAGAAAGAGGGAGAAGCAGACCCTCGATAAGCGGGGAGCCCAACAGGGGGCTCGATCCCAGATCTCTGGGTTCATGACCTGAGCTGAAGGCAGACGCTTCACCTATGGGGCCACCCAGATGACCCAACTTCTTGCATTTCTGTATACTGATGACACACTTTCGTAAAGAGAAGTTAAAAAAGCAATGCCATTTACAATTGCATCAAAAAAAATCTAGGAATAAAAGTAACCAAAAATGAGAAAGACAGTACACTCAACACATGGCAGAAAGGAAATGAAAAACACGTGTGTCAAGGGGCGCAGGATGTATGGGTCAAAGATTTGGAAGGCAACACAAACAAATGGAAACTTACGCCATGCTCCTTAACTGGAAGAGTTAATTATGTGAACATGTACATCGTACCCAAAGCAATCGACAGATGTGATGAAATCCCTATCTGAATTCTAGCGGCACTATTCGAGGAAATAGATAACAGTCCTCAAACTTGTATGGAATCACAAAAGACCCCAAATACCCAAAGTAACATGGAGAAAGAAAGGTGCAGTCAACACACTCCTGGATTTCAAGCTAGATTACAAAGCTGTTGTCTTCAAAACAGGATGGAACTGGCATAAACACAGACACCAGGTCAGTGGAACAGAACAGAAAGCTCACAAACTTACCCACACGTAGATGATCCTAACTTACGACACAGCAGCAGAAGATACACCATGAGGGAAGGACTGTCTCTTCAGTGAGCGGTAACAGGCAAACTGGACACTAAATGCAGAAGAATATAACTGAGTCACTTTCTTACACCACACACAAAATTTTTAATGGATAAACGATTTGAACATAAGACCTGAATCCATAAACCTCCAAGAAGACACAGGTACTAAGTCTCTCGACATTAGTTTTGGCAAAGAGTCTTCAGATCGGACACTAAATGCAAAGCAACAAAAGCAAAAATAAACAAGTGGAACAACTTCAAACTGAAATCTTCCACATGGCAAAAGAAACCAGCAAAAACTAAAATGGCCACTGACCCAATAAGAAAAAAAATATCTGCGAATCATATGTGTGAGAAGAGGCTAATATCCAAAATACACACAACACTCATACAAATCAAAACAAAAAAAATGTATAAAAAATGGGGGGAATATGTGAATAGATACTTTCCAAAGATGGCACACATGTGCCAACAGACAGAGAAAGTTGTTCGACATCACTTAATATGGTCAGGGAAACATCATCAAACCCACAATCGGCTATCCCCTCACAACTGTTGGAACAGCAATTGTCCCAGAGACAGACACCAGGTGGGGTCAAGGGTGTGCAGATGAGGAGACTGTGTGCACTGTTGGTGGGAATGGAAATTGGTGCAGCCACTGTGACAAACGGTATGGAGGTTCCTGAAAAAATAAATGCAACTACCACATGGACAAGTAATGGCTCTACTGAGTATTGATTTGGAGAACACAAAAATACTGCCTCAAAAAGACAGATGCACTCCCACGTTCACTGCAGCATTATTCACAAGAACCAGACATGGAAACACAGACCTTGGGGGCCTTATGCCAAGTAACTCAGACACAGAAAGACCAATACCAGATGCTCTCATGTACATTCAATGTGGAATAAACAAATACTGAACGCATAGATACTGAGAGCAGATTGGTAGGTGCCAGATTCGGAGATGGGGTGCTAGAAACGGGTGAAGGTGGTCAAAGTCTCAATGTTTGAGTGAGAAAATCCGACAGTCATGGAATGTTCTGTCCAGCATGGAGACTAAAACTAACCCCGCAGCATGGGGTATAGGTTTCCCTGCTCTTTGAAAGTACAGGGCTTCTGAGAAACGTTGCACAGCAGAAATGGTGTCAAGAAGGAATGGCCATTAATTTACACGGAACAATTAGATAGTGTCCTCAGACTCCAAAATTCCTTCTCTTTGGCTTTTCTTAGGCCTCAGGAAACAAGTTTCTAACGGAGGCCCAGCATAAATGAAGATAAAGCACAGCTGAGGCTCACAGACACAATTCAAAGTGCTGGTGGCTGGATGCAGAGAGCGGTTCCCAGCGGAAGGAGCTGGTTGGGGTGCACGCCGCCTCTGTCATGCTTCTCCCCAAAACAGATGCTGACCGCGATTCTCACTGTTCACCTTTTTTCATAAGAGGGAAATCCTCTTCAGGTCTCTTCCTCTTACTGAAGCTGGGTAATAACGTAGTTCTTTCAAGAAAGCCCAATGTCTTACTGTGAACGTTTAAAAAGTGGGGAATACTTGTACTTGAGCATTGCTGAGGGAGGAGATGTGAAAGGTTCTCCCAGACACAAACCTCAGCAGATCCACCAGGAAAGGCACATTCCTCAGCATGCAGAACACGGACTACTTCCTACCCCCAGAAACCCTCTCTTTCCCCTCGATCAGGACAACCCACAACAGCTGGGAGTTACCCCAACTCCTCCGTTCTCCTGCTCCTAATAGCTAACCCATCAGCAAATCCTGTGAGCTCCATCTTCAAAATGGACCCAGAATAGGTCTAACCACTCCATCCAAGGCCACCTGTCTGGTCCACAGTGCCTGAGTTCATGGAAAAGCTTTGTCATTGACCTGCCTTGCCATCTTCAACCCTCTGTCATCTGTTCTCAACACTGTAGCCAGGATGGCCCAGTGAAACAGGGTCTCATGGGGTTATAGCCCTGGAATGGTTTTTTCTGTCACCTCTCTGAGGTCATGTCCTAAGGTGTCTCCTGTGGCCACAGGGCCTTCTTGCTGCTCCTGGACATACCTGAAATTCTCCTGCCCCAGAGCCTTTGCACATGCTTTCCCTTCTGTTAAGAATGCTCTTGATGTGTTCTCACTCAACTTCGGAGAAGTCTGAATTGGAGTGACAGGAACAGAAGATGAGGCTGTGTGTTGGGTGAGGCTGGTGGCCCAGAAGAAGGTTCTCTGCCAGCTCGCCGCCTGTGCCTCCCTTGCCCTCAGCCAGGAACTTGCACACAGCCCTCACCTGTCACAACTCTCACCCAGGAGACCCACAGCCACCCCTTCCCACACCCTGCTGCAGAATGCATTCAACTCTCCTCTGGGACCCCTGTCAGCTTTACCCAGTCCTGGAACTCCCCTGTCTCCTGCAAAGCTCCCGGATTCCCCCTCTGCTTCCAAAATCGCAAGGCTTTCATGAGAAAGCTATAATGCTAAGTATTGAAAGTTTCGCACCTGCTTTCCCATTCTGTTGCCTCTCTCTCCACCTTCTTTCCTACCTGTGCAAACTGTAACATATCAGTGGAACATGAACATGCTCTGAGACCTGAATCTTTCATTGCAGCTTTCTGAGGACTCCTTATGTGATAAGAAACTAGTGTATCCTACAACAGGGTGTTTCACATCTCTCATCTATAGAATAGTACAGCCCAAATCACTACAATTTTACCTCACTCTTCATGAAGCAGAACACTTTTTCCTTTCTTCTTTTACTTAAATTCCAGGTAGTTCACATGCCATGGAATATTCGCTTCAGGGGTAGGATTTAGTGATTCCTCACCTGCATACAGTACCCGGTGCTCATCACAAGTGCCCTCCTTAATACCCCTCACCCATTTAACTCTTCCCCCCACGCCCCTGTCCTGCAGCAACACTCAGTTTGTTCTCCAAGGTTGAGTCTATTTCCTTGTTTGCCTCTCTCATCACCCCTCCACTCTGTTCATCTGTTTTCTTTCTGAAATTCCACAAGCATGAGAGCATAGGATATTTCTCTTTCCTCAATGATTTTGCTTAGCTCAATACACTCTAGGTCCATCCGCATCCTTGCAAATGGTAAGATTTCATTCTTTTTGAAGCTGGGTCATATTCCATTATATATATGTATCCCACATCTGCTTTATCCATTCATCAGTGCATGGACTTTGGGATTCTCTCCATAGTTTGGCTACTGTGGACATTGCTGCTATAAACATCATGGTGCATGTACCCCCTTTGAATCTGCATTTTTGTATCCTTTGGGTAAATACCTAGGAGAGCAATTGCTGGATCATGGGGTTGTTCAATGTTTAACTTTTTGAGGAACCCCCACACTGTTTCCCAGACTGGCTGCACCACTTTGCATTGCCACCAACAGGATGGGAGGGTTCCCCTTTAAGCAGAACATTATCTGCTGGCAATTTCATAAGAGGAAACAAAACCTCTGGGAGATGCACCCAGGGTCAGGCAAGCAGTTGCAGAATTCACCCCAAGGCTCCTGACGCCAAGCCCCTTGAAGCCACCAGCATGCCACTATCCAAAAGAATTCCCAGACTCTCCTTCTGACTCCACCACCAAAGAAACTACAGAGAGAATATGGCACCTCAAAATATCGAGATAATACATTTAGTAAAACTAGAAAGTCAAGCTCAACTTTTAAACAGGAACAGGCCGCTTTGGATAATTTTTAATTTTCCCTCCACCCTAATATTAACGCTTCTGATGAATAAACTAATCAATGATGAAACATCACCTTTGCCAAATGACATCATCCAAGTCTGTATCAGATGAAAATAAGCCACCTAACTCTAGATGCTGGCCACTCAACCATATCTTAGGCCCAACTGAATAAACACTGTTAGATGAAGGAACAAATTAGATGTTACAAACAGGCACAGAGTGAATCTCACCTTCCCTTTCTAATAAAAGAGGGTTGCTAGGAAACAGATGGGCAAAATACATTTGTAAGCAATAAATGGACAGAGAAATTGTGATCCCCTGCAAAGTTCTACCTGCAGGGAAACTAAGTAATTCTTGTACCAAACCCAGAATGCTGACAGCTACTTCAGTTTTACCTTGTGGCTCAACTAGAGAAAAGAGAAAAGCCCAGGAGGTTTTGGGATAAAGAGAGGTTTTACCTCCAGCCCTGACATAGATAGGACATTTTGCCAAACATACCTGTGCTTTCTCTGAGCACTGGTGTCCTGTGACAAGCTGCCTCGCTGACTCCGATGCTGACGTTCAAAACCTCGTGTGTCTTGGAGCCAGAGCAGAGAAGTGCCGTCAGCTGGGGAGAAGAAGGCACCTCTGACCTAAAGCCTGCACACCTGCTTCGGTTTCTGGGCGAAGGGGCAACACATACTTGTTGTTTATCAGTAATTATCTTCATTCTCAATAGACCAATGACCTTGTCTTTTCTGGAAAGCAGACTTACTCTTCTAAAGAAACCCTCAATTCGTCTATTCCCAATGCAACTAGAGTGGGGTCTGGTTTATGCCCGCCTCCAGGCCCCCACCTGGAGGATTTTCCTGCATGATTCTAATAGCCAATTACCACTAACCCGGGGGCACACGGGGCATAATGCTGAAGTTGGGGGACGGCTCTGGGGCATGCTACTGCCAAACCTGTGCCTGGGGACCAGGGCACACCCTGCTGAACTCAGGGTACTGCTCAAGATGCATCACCTGCACTGTGTCAGAGAACTGAAGGTGGGGATTGTGTGAAGTCCTTACCCGCACTCTTCCAGGGGAACAGGGGAAACCTTGAAATTCTGCAACCCATCCCACAAAAGCTCAGGTGAGTGGGTGTCCTGGAGTTCACGGGTATGGGGAATAAATTCAGTTGAGGACATGGGGCAGAAGAGACTTTAAAGGGAAAAAGAAAACTCACCTGAATCCCCACAAGGAACCCTCTCCACATGCCCTTCCAGAACCCTGCCTCCCACCTGGGGCGCACCCTACCCCCGGACCCCCACCCCAGTGCACGCTGCTCACTCACCAGCAGGGATCTCCACAGGGCAACTCTCTCTCTCTCTCAGTGCCCCTTCTTTGCCCCAAGTCTGCAACCCACTGCAAGTCTGGGACTGCCCACAGAGACATAGCTCCACCCCCAAGCGGTGAATGGTTGGTGAGGGTGGTGCCTGAGCCCCTTGGATGCTGGGCAACCCGCCCTCAAGCCCCTGGAACCCTGAAAGTGCAGGGGGCCCAAGAAGCGCCTGCTCGACCCAACACCCAGCACAGGCATGGGTGGGGTCGTGGGCCGGGGTCCCCCCACACACCTGGCCCCTTCCAGGGACCCCTCTAGCTGCAGACCACCCTCAGAGTCCTGCCCCTTCCCTTTCTGCACCAGCCCTCCCTGCTGGGGTGTGCCTGGTTTTGGGCAAGTCTCTCAGACCCTCCAAGGCTTGGGCTTTAGGAAATGCAATGTTTTTATGCATTTTCAGTATGTACATGTCAGTATGACTTTAATCTTATGGGAGCCAAAGAGGTTCTTTATTTTTTCTTATCTTTATGTTGGCATTTTTGGTTATTGTTTTCTTCTCGAAGCAGATGTACAACATGTGCTTGGGGCAGAAATAGGGCCCATGCTTTCAGGTTTTGCCCAGTCATTTTGAGCCGGGTAAAATGTTAAAGGATAGCTTCCCTGGGAGCCCAGGATCAGGGTCCACAGATGATATAAGATAAAAATTACTTTCATCATTATAATTACTCCTAAATGGAGGAATTTGAGACAAAAGCACCTTCACAAGAGTACCAAGAAATCAAAATGATGCCCACAGAAGGCTACCTGCTCCATGGTCAGCACAGGTAACAGAAGTGTTCACAGTCTCTGGACTCCTGCCCTTCTCTTGCCCAAATCTCTAAAGCACACAGACCACTTAAAATCAGAATTGTAGAACTGCTAGACACCTTAGAGATGTCTGGCACCATTCCCTTGGACTGCAGAAGAAAACACAGTAGCTCGTTGTCACAAACTAATTTCAACATGAAGTGCCCCCTGGATGCACTAAGTTCTTTCTCTGCAAATGTTGACTAATGTAAGTCAGAGTCATACCATTTAAAAACTACGATGGCTGGGAAGTCATCGTACGTAAGGGAATATTTTAGCCATGTTTATAAGCATTGGCTCACTTTGTAGAAGAGGCTGAGCTGAGTGTTTTTAAATACTATTTCAGGTACAAGAGAGGAGTTAAGATGGCGGAGGAGTAGGAGACCCCTCTTTCAGCAGGTCCCCTGAGTTGAGCTGGATAGGTACCAGACCAGCCTAAACAACCACGGAATCAGCCTGAGAGGCAGGAAGATACATCTGGATCTCTACAAATGAACATCTCCAGCGCTGAGTATTGAGGTATGAAGCGGGGAGCCTTGAAACCGGGCACAGATATCAGAAGATAAACGGAAGGGGGGGAGCCGCCATGTTCTGGCGTCCGGAAGCAGCAACCACCTGCACCAGGGAGCGGGCAGACTCATGGATGGCACACCGGAGAGAGTGGACTGAGACCGGTGAGCCCAGAGCGTGCACCACCAGGCTTCTCCTGGAACACCGGAATCCCGGTGTGCTCACCAGGCATAGACTGAGACCAGGAGACCCGGGAGCCCACTGGGCGGCTGGCGGCTGGCAGGCCACCTGCACAGGGGATCTGGTGGACTTGCGGTAGGCACCTGCGAAACAGCAGACTGAGACCCTGAACCAGGTGCCAGAGCCACCAGGCTTCTCATGGAACTCTGGAATCCCGGTGTGCTCAGGGGATCCAGACTGAGACCAGGAGCTTCCAGAGAGAGATCAGGTCTTCTGGTGGCTGGCAGCATTAGAAACACAAAGGACAGAGATGCACTAGCCCCGGAATTGAGGCCAGGGACACCAGGTGTGGGGTGCACATCCCAGGATGCTACAGGGTTGAGCAGCACCAACAGTAATGGAGTTAAAGTGGCCAGAACAAGGGTGGAGAACGGGCCGCATTCCCTCTGTTCTGTGACAATTCAGCCTCTGCTGCTCTGACTCTCAGAAAAGGCACAGCAGATCACCAGAGAAAGCCGCCAGGGAACAAAAGCCTGGAAATACTGGCCCAGAGCATGCCCACCCCCATTCACCCTTGCAGGGGACACGGAAACTCTACCCAAACAGGGTTGCCTGAGTATGGGCATGGGAAAATACAAACTCTTAACAATAGAGAACAAATGGATGGTTACCAGAGAGGAGGTGGATAGAGGGATGAGTGAAATAGATGAAGCGGATTAAGAGGACACTTTTCTTGATGACCACTGAGTAATATATAGAATTACTGAATCACTCTATTGTACACCTGAAACGAATGTAACACTGTATGTTAGCTCTACTGGAATTAAAATAAATTTTTAAAAAAGATTTTTCTTTCAGGAACCTCTTTAAAAAAGCTTTTCCTGTGCACTGTGCATAAGCCCTACTTGGGAGGATTCGCTCTACAATAATTATTTACTCTATGCCTCGAATTCAGATTTCACTGAGTTCTTACTATGGATCCCAGCCCACGGGAGCCATGGTCCCTTTCTGTCCAGGTTTAGCACCTATGCATTCAAGATTGGAATTAGAGAGACATGTCACTTCACAGTCCAGAAAGCTATTATTGTTTCTGTTTCAGTGTGAGAGAGTCACAGACTTTGGGACAGGTTTCAGAGCAGGTTTATTATGGATCCTGGATCTCTACTTCAATGTTCATTGCCTGGATCCATTTGGCTAATAGGTTGCCTGTGGATGGGCTTGCTTCCAAGCACATACATGGAAGATGCAACGGTGGGTGGGCTTGGTGCGGGACAGGAAGAAGATCAAAAACAGACAAGGGTCCAACCCCTCCCCTGATCCAGGAACTGCTACAGGAGAGGGTACGGGAGGTAGAATCCATGCGAAACTCCAAGGTCACCAGCTGAACACAGAAGGCATAAGTCAAGGGATCTGGAGATGCAGGGGTTGAAGGCTGCTCTGAGCTACCTCTGGGAGGAAGGGAGGGAAGGAATGAGAAGGAGACACTGCCTGCCCCTGGCCCATGCCGGCTGCCCACCGCTCCAAAACACATCAGTCTACACAACTGACACAGCCTGGGTTCAGGATGGGCTGGCTCGGGTCCCTCAATCCTCAGTGGGACAGCTGGCCTCAGGGCTCAGAGACATGCTGAGGGAGATGAGAGGGAAAGCTGTCCCACCCAGGTCATCCCCTCCATGAGCAGACAGCCCTTCAGAACTGCTAAAAAAAAACCCCACTAACGGGGCTGAAAGACATGCCATGGATGAACTAAGGCATAGAGATATGTAAAATAATATTCATTTTTAAGTTCAGAGCTGTCCGCTCAGAAAGTGGGGAGAGATTCCCTGAAGAAGACTGAGGGGAGGGCAGGCCATGCTGAAAAGGGAGACATGGCTCTCCTAATTGGGGACCTGCAGCCCCCTTCCAGGGCAGGGCGTCATCCTCGCATCACACGAGATCCATGGAAGTGTTCCATCAGGGCCAGATGTTTGTCTCGAGAAGGCTACCCTGGCATCAGACTGCACAGGGCACCAGGGACGAGGGCCAGATGGAGGACGGACAATACCCCGGAGGCCATGGGGCAAGAGCAGAGTCACATGACCTTGAAGATGATGATGAAAAGCAGGAGGTGGCAGCATGGAGCTGGCCCGAAAGTACCATGGGAGCAGTGCCCAAAGCTACACTGACTGGGTGCCTCCTGGCCAGGTGTGGCTGACTTCAGTGGGCTCCAGACTAGACCTGACCACAAGTCTAGGAAGTGTGCACCACCCCCGGCCTCCTCTCCCCTTGCGGCTGCTAGGAATCACAGTCACAGACGCTGGGCAGCTTTCGTGGAAACCAAGCAGTGGCTCCCCTGCACGCTGCACCTCTGGTGGTGGGCCAGTGCGACCCTCATGCCTGGCCAGACACTGATGTCTACCTGTCTCCACACAAATCCACAGACAGGAGGGTGTCCCTGAATTCCACAGAACATGATGAGACAGATCCACAGAACCCAACACCCAGTGCGTCACTCGGGACCTCACCTATGGTCATGGAGCTCACCATACCTTATTTCTGTCACTTCCCACAGAAAGCCTGTTTCTGATCACCCACAATACCATACATCCTGGTTGGTGACCTGGGGTCATGCCATGAACCCACATGGCACCTTTCTTTAAGAGAAGGCTATGCCTACACCTCCTAGAAAATATTTCTAATGAAGTACAAGTCCATCAGGACTATGGTGTGAACAGTAGCACACAGCCTGCATGGTAGTAGTCAGTAATTCTAACAAGGGTTAACCCCACCCCCGTCTCACAAAACCTTCCTCCATCCCACGGAACTCATGCTCTGCCCTCAGAAAACCCTTCAGGAAACAAACCTTTATCTGAATGCTCTCTTCACCTTCTGCTTCAAATCTTGTCCAACCACAATGATATGAAACTAGAAATCAGTCTCAAGAAAAAAATGGGACAGTCAAAAATAGGTGGAGATTGGGGGGCCTGCGTGGATCAGTTGTTAAGGATCTGCCTTCAGCTCAGGTCCTGATCCCAGGATCCTGGGATTTAGCCTGGAATCAGGCTCCTTGCTCAGCGGGAAGCCCGCTTCTCCCTCTCCCACCCCCCTGCTTCCATTCCCTCTTTCACTGTCTCACTCTCTGTCAGATACCTAAATAATCTTAAAAAAATACGTGGAGATTTAACAACAAGCTACTGAACAACCAACAGTCAAAGAAGAAATCAAAAAAGATTTTAGAAGTACCTTGACACTGATGAAAAAGACAACTTACAAAAACATAAGGGATGCAGCAAAAGTAGCTTTATGGGGGACATTCATAGAAACTCAAGTCTTCATCAATCCATGAGAATGGTCTCCAATAAACAACTTGATTTATGTGGTAAAGAAGTAGAAAATAAAACAACAAACAAAGCCCCAAATTAGTAGAAATAAGGAAATAACAAAAAGGAATGCATAAATAAATCCAACGGAGACTAAAAAGACAAAAAAAAAAACAATGAAAATGAAAGCTGCCTTTTTTGGAAAGATAAACAAAACTGACAAACTTAGCTAGACTCACCAAGAAAGACAGAGGACTCGAATACAATCAGTAAAGAAAGATAATGGATTCCTGTCTCATATCAAAATCAAAAGAACTCTTCAAACTTGGACACAACAACTTCTTGCAAGCCACGTCTCTAAAGGCAAAGGAAATAAAAGCAAAAAAGGAACTATTGGCACTTCACCAAGATAAAAAGCTTCTGCAGGGCAAAGCAAATGATCAACAAAACAAAAAGTCAACCTATGGAATCGAAGAAGATATCTGCAAATGATATTACAGATAAAGGGCTAGTATCCAAGATCTATAAACAACTCCTCAAACTCGACACCCAAAAAATGGGCAGAAGACACAAAGGGATACTTCTCCAAAGAAGACATACAAATGGCCAACAGACACATGAAAAAATGCTCCACATCACTTGCCATCAGGCAAATACAAATCAAAACGACAATGAGATACCACCTTATACCAGTTAGAATGGTTAAAATTAACAACACAGGGGGCACCTGGGTAGTACAGAGGTTAAGCGTCTGTCTTCGGCTAAGGGCGTGTTCCTGGCATTACGGGATCGAGCCCCACATCAGGCTCCTCCGCTATGAGCCTGCTTCTTCCTCTCCCACTCCCCCTGCTTGTGTTCCCTCTCTCGCTGGCCATCTCTATCTCTGTGGAATAAATAAATAAAATCTTGAAAAACAAATTAACAAGACAGGAAATTACAAAAAGTCAGAGAGGATATGGAGAAAGGGGAGCCCTCTTACACTACTCGTGAGAATTCAAGCTGGTATAGGCACTTTTGAACAATATGGGGGTTCCTCAAGACATTAAACACAGAGCTATCCTATGACCCACCAATTGCACTACTGGGTATTTACCCTATAGACACAGAGTAATGAAAAGAAGGGACACCTGTATCCCAAAGTTCATAGCAACAATGTCCATAATAGCCAAACTGTGGAAGGAGCCAAGATGTCCTTCAGCAAATGAATGGACGAAGAAGATGTGGTTCATCTATACAATGGAATATTACTCAGTCATCAGAAAGGATGAATACCCACCATTTGCACCAAGGTGGATGGACCAGGAGGGGATTATGCTAAGTGAAATTAAGTCAAGCAGAGAAAGACAATTATCATAAGGTTTGACTCCGATGTGGAATGGAAGGAATAGCATGTAACATTAGAAGAAGGAAGGGAAAAGTGAAGGGGGGGGAATGAGAGGGGGAGATGAACCATGAGAGACTATTGACACTGGGAAACAAACTGAAGGTTGCAGAAAGGGAGGGTAGGGGAATGGGTAATCCTGGTGATGGGTATTAAGGAGGGCACGTGTCATAATGAGCACTAGGGGTTATATGCAAGCAATGAATCATGGAACACTTCATCAAAAACAAATGAAGTACTGTAGGGTGACTAACATCATTTTAAAAAAGGAGAAAGATATGAAATCCATACAGGAAAACTGTCACTATTTGCAAATGACATGAAATCCCGAAAGATTCCGCAAAAAAAAAAAACTGTTAATTTAAACAAATTCAAGAAAGCTGCAGGATATAAAGTCAATATACAGAGACCTGTTGTCTTTACTTTTTTTCAGATTTTATTTATTTATTTGAGAGGAAGAGAAAAAGCACATGCAGGGGTAGTGTCAGAAAGAGGGAGAAGCAGACCCTCGATAAGCGGGGAGCCCTACACGGGGCTCAATCCCAGAACTCTGGGATCATGACCTGAGCTGAAGGCAGACACGTCACCTATGGGGCCACCCAGATGACCCAACTTCTTGCATTTCTGTATACTGATGACACACTTTCGCAAAGAGAAATTAAAAAAGCAATGCCATTTACAATTGCATCAAAAAAAATCTAGGAATAAAAGTAACCAAAAATGCGAAAGACATAGTACACTCAACACATGGCAGAAAAGAAATGAAAAACATGTGTGTCGAGGGGGGCAGAATGTGTGGTTCAAAGATTTGGAAGGCAACACAAACAAATGGAAGCATACGCCATGCTCCTTAACTGGAAGAGTTAATTATGTGAACATGTCCATCGTACCCAAAGCAATCGACAGATGTGATGAAATCCCTATCTGAATTCCAGTGGCATTATTCAAGGAAATAGATAACAGTCCTCAAATTTGTATGGAATCACAAAAGGCCCCAAAAACGCAAAGCAACCTGAAGAAAGAAAGGTGCAGTCAACACACTCCTGGATTTCAAGCTAGATTACAAAGATGTTGTCATCAAAACAGGATGGTACTGGCATAAACACAGACCCAAGGTCAGTGGAACAGAACAGAAAGCTCAGAAACTTACCCACACGTAGATGATCCTAACTTATGACACAGCAGCAGAAGATATGCCATGAGGGAAGGACTGTGTCTACAGTGAGCGGTAACAGGCAAACTGGACACTAAAGGCAGAAGAATATAACTGGGTCACTTTCTTACACCACCAAAATTTTTAATGGATGAATGATTTGAACATAAGACCTGAATCCATAAACCTCCAAGAAGACACAGGTACTAAGTCTCTCGACATAGGTTTTGGCAAAGAGTCTTCAGATCCGACACCAAACGCAAAGAAACAAAAGCAAAAATAAACAAGTGGAACAACTTCAAACTGAAATCTTCCACTTGGCAAAAGAAACCAGCAAAAACTTAAAAGGCCACTGACCCAATAAGAAAAAAATATCTGCGAATCATATGTGTGAGAAGAGGCTAATATCCAAAATACACACAACACTCGTACAAATCAAAACAAAGAAAAATCTGTATTAAAAAATGGGAGAATATGTGAATAGATACTTTCCAAAGATGGCACACAGGTGCCAATAGACAGAGAAAGTTATTCGACATCACTTAATATCGACAGGGAAACATCATCAAACCCACAATCGGCTATCCCCTCACAATTGTTGGAACAGCAATTTTCCCAGAGACAGACACCAGGTGGGGTCAAGGGTGTGCAGACAAGGAGACACTGTGCACTGTTGGTGGGAATGGAAATTGGTGCAGCCATTGTGACAAATGGTATGGAGGTTCCTGAAAAAATAAATACAACTACCACATGACCCAGTAATGGCTCTACAGAGTATTGATTTGGAGAACACAAAAATGCTGCCTCAAAAAGACAGATGCACTCCCACGTTCACTGCAGCATTATTCACAAGAACCAGACATGGAAACACAGACCTTGGGGGCCTTATGCCAAGTAACTCAGACACAGAAAGACCAATACCAGATGCTCTCATGTACATTCCACGAGGAATAAACAAATACTGAACGCATAGATACTGAGAGCAGATTGGTAGGTGCCAGATTCGGAGATGGGGTGCTAGAAACGGGTGAAGGTGGTCAAAGTCTCAATGTTTGAGTGAGAAAATCCGACAGTCATGAAATGTTCTGTCCAGCATGGAGACTAAAACTAACCCTGCAGCATGGGGTATAGGTTTCCCTGCTCTTTGAAAGTACAGGGCTTCTGAGAAACCTTGCACAGCAGAAATGGTGTCAAGAAGGAATGACCATTAATTTACACGGAATAATTAGACAGTGTCCTCAGACTCCAAAATTCCTCTCTTTGGCTTTTCTTAGGCCTCAGGACACAAGTTTCTAACGGAGGCCCAGCATAAATGAAGATAAAGCAGAAGCAGAGGCTCACAGACACCATTCAAAATGCTGGTGGCTGGATGCGGAGAGCGGATCCCAGCGGAAGGACCTGGTTGGGGTGCACGCCGCCTCTGTCGTGCTTCTCCCCAAAACAGATGCTGAACGCGATTCTCACTGTTCACCTTTTTTCATAAGAGGGAAATCCTCTTCAGGTCTCTTCCTCTTACTGAAGCTGGGTAATAACATAGTTCTTTCAAGAAAGCCCAGTGTCTTACTGTGAACGTTTAAAAAGTGGGGGATACTTGTACGTGAGCATTGCTGAGGGAGGAGATGTGAAAGGTACTCCCAGACACAAACCTCAGCAGATCCACCGGGAAAGGCACTTTCCTCAGCATGCGGAACACGGACTACCTCCTACCCCCTGAGAAAACCTCTCCTTCCCCTCGATCAGGAAAACCCACAACAGATGGGATTTACCCCAATTCCTCCGTTCTCCAGCTCCTAATAGCTAACCCATCAGCAAATCCTGCGAGCTCCATCTTCAAAATGGACCCAGAATAGGTCTAACCACTCCATCCAAGGGTGCCTGTCTGGTCCACAGTGCCTGAGATCCTGGAAAAGATTCGTCATTGAACTCCCTTGCCATCTTCAACCCTCTGTCATCTGTTCTCAACACTGCAGCCAGGATGGCCCAGTGAAACAGGGTCTCATGGGGTTATAGCCCTGGAATGGCTTTCTGACACCTCTCTGAGGTCATGTCCTAAGCTGTCTCCTGTGGCTACAGGTCCTTCTTGCTGCTCCTGGACATACCTGAAATTCTCCTGCCCCAGAGCCTTTGCACATGCTTTCCCTTCTGTTAAGGATGCTCTTGATGTGTTCTCACTCAACTTTGGAGAAGTCTGAATTGGAGTGACAGGAACAGAAGATGAGGCTGTGTGTTGGGTGAGGATGGCGGCCCAGAAGAAGGTTCTCTGCCAGCTCTCAGCCAGTGCCTCACTTGTCCTCAGCCAGGAACTTGCACACAGCCCTCACCTGTCACAACTCTCACCCAGGAGACCCACAGCCACCCCTGGAGCCCACCCTGAACACACCCTGCTGCAGAATGCATTCAGCTCTCCTCTGGGACCCCTGTCAGCTTTACCCAGACCTGGAACTCCCCCCTGTCTCCTGCAAAGCTCCCGGATTCCCCCTCTGCTTCCAAAATCACACTGACATAAAGCTTTCATGAGAAAGCTATAATGCTAACAAATGAAAGGTTCACACCTGCTTTCCCCTTCTGTTGCCTCTCTCTCCACCTTCTTTCCTACCTGTGCAAACTGTAAAATATCATTGGAACATGAACATGCTCTGAGACCTGAATCTTTCATTGCAGCTTTCTGAGGACTCCTTATGTGATAAGAAACTAGTGTATCCTACAACAGGGTGTTTCACATCTCTCGTCTATAGAATAGTACAGCCCAAATCACTACAATTTTACCTCACTCTTCATGAAGCAGAACACTTTTTCCTTTCTTCTTTTACTTAAATTCCAGTTAGTTCACATGCCATGGAATATTCGCTTCAGGGGTAGGATTTAGTGATTCCTCACCTGCATACAGTACCCGGTGCTCATCACAAGTGCCCTCCTTAATACCCCTCACCCATTTAACTCTTCCCCCCATGCCCCTGTCCTGCAGCAACACTCAGTTTGTTCTCCAAGGTTGAGTCTATTTCCTTGTTTGCCTCTCTCATCACCCCTCCACTCTGTTCATCTGTTTTCTTTCTGAAATTCCACAAGCGTGAGAGCATAGGATATTTCTCTTTCCTCAAATATTTTGCTTAGCTTAATACACTCTAGGTCCATCCACATACTTGCAAAGGGTAAGATTTCATTCTTTTTGAAGCTGGGTCATATTCCATTATATATATGTATCCCACTTCTGCTTTATCCATTCATCAGTGCATGGACTTTGGGATTCTCTCCATAGTTTGGCTACTGTGGACATTGCTGCTATAAACATCATGGTGCATGTACCCCCTTTGAATCTGCATTTTTGTATCCTTTGGGTAAATACCTAGGAGAGCAATTGCTGGATCATGGGGTTGTTCAATGTTTAACTTTTTGAGGAACCCCCACACTGTTTCCTAGACTGGCTGCACCACTTTGCATTGCCACCAACAGGATGGGAGTGTTCCCCTTTAAGCAGAACATTATCTGCTGGCAATTTCATAAGATGAAGCAAAACCTCTGTGAGATGCACCCAGGGTCAGGCAAGCAGTTGCAGACTTCACCCCAAGGCTCCTGACGCCAAGCCCCTTGAAGCCACCAGCATGCCACTATCCAAAAGAATTCCCAGACTCTCCTTCTGACTCCACCACCAAAGAAACTACAGAGAGAATATGGCACCTCAAAATATCGAGATAATACATTTAGTAAAACTAGAAAGTCAAGCTCAACTTTTAAACAGGAACAGGCCGCTTTGGATAATTTTGAATTTTCCCTCCACCCTAATTTTAACTCTTCTGATGAATAATCTAATCAATGATGAAACATCACCTTTGTCAAATGACATCATCCAAGTCTGTATCAGATGAAAAAAAGCCACCTAACTCTTGATGCTTGCCACTCAACCATATCTTAGGCCCAATTGAATAAACACTGTTAGATGAAGGAACAAATTAGATGTTACAAACAGGCACAGAGTGAATCTCACCTCCCCTTTCTAATAAAAGATGGTTCCTAGGAAACAGATGGTCAAAATACATTTGTAAGCAATAAATGGACAGACAAATTGTGATCCCCTGCAAAGTTCTACCTGCAGGGAAACTAAGTAATTCTTGCACCAAACCCAGAATGCTGACAGCTACTTCAATTTTACTTTGTGGCTCAACTAGAGAAAAGAGAAAAGCCCAGGAGGTTTTGGGATAATGAGAGGTTTTACCTCCAGCCCTGACATAGATAGGACATTTTGCCAAACATACCTGTGCTTTCTCTGAACACTGGCGTCCTGTGACAAGATGCCTCGTTGACTCCGATGCTGATGTTCAAAACCTCGGGTGTCTTGGAGCCAGACCAGAGAAGTGTTGTCACCTGGGGACAAGAAGTCACCTCTGACCTAAAGCCTGCACACCTGCTTTGGTTTCTGGGCGAAGGGGTAACACATACTTGTTGTTTAGCAGTAATTATCTTCATTCTCAATAGACCAATGACCTTGCCTTTTCTGGAAGGCAGACTTACTCTTCTAAAGAAACCCTAAATTCGTCTATTCCCAATAAAACTAGAGTGGAACATTTATTTCTCACTTAAATAGAAAACACTGTTATTATCAACATTGCGGGAATGAACTTTTAAAAACATTTTAGAGAGAAAGGAAGAGACCTTTATTCAAACCCAAGTCAGGACAGCTTCCTGGGAGACACAATCTTCACCAAGAATGGAGTGCTCCGGGGAAGGAACATTTGGGGCAGGCTTATATATTTTTTTCTGTTTTCTTTTAAGTACAGAGTTACACACCACAATGAGGATATTCTTAGATTCTAGAAAGTGACAGACTCTTTCTTATGTTTTCAGTATGTACATGTCAGTATGACTTTAATCTTATGGGAGCCAAAGAGGTTCTTTATTTTTTCTTATCTTTATGTTGGCATTTTTGGTTATTGTTTTCTTCTCGAAGCAGATGTACAACATGTGCTTGGGGCAGAAATAGGGCCCATGCTTTCAGGTTTTGCCCAATCAATTTGAGCCGGGTAAAATGTTAAAGGATAGCTTCCCTGGGAGCCCAGGATCAGGGTCCACAGATGATATAAGATAAAAATTACTTTCATCATTATAATTACTCCTAAATGGAGGAATTTGAGACAAAAGCACCTTTCACAAGAGTACCAAGAATTCAAAATGAATCCCACAGAAGGCTACCTGCTCCATGGTCAGCACAGGTAACAGAAGTGTTCACAGTCTCTGGACTCCTGCCCTTCTCCTGCCCAAATCTATGAAGCACACAGACCACTTAAAATCAGAATTGTAGAACTGCTAGACACCTTAGAGATGTCTGGCACCATTCCCTTGGACTGCAGAAGAAAACACAATAGCTCGTTGTCACAAACTAATTTCAACATGAAGTGCCCCCTGGATGCACTAAGTTCTTTCTCTGCAAATGTTGACTAATGTAAGTGACAGTCATACCATATAAACACTATGATGGCTGGGAAGTAATCGTAGGTAAGGCAATATTTTAGCCATATTTATAAGCATTGGCTCACTTTGTAGAAGAGGCTGAGCTGAGTGTTTTTAAATACTATTTCAGACCTGTTTTACAGCACCTTCTGAACATACCAGAGCCTGAATGGACTAAAAAAGATAGTTGGTTTCAGTAACTTTAATACCAGAAAAATATTATACTGTCTCTATTCCTAAGGATCTTTGAGTATCTTACCCAGAGGTCCTCCACTGAGATAATGATCTTAATGATCACCATGGGCAGATGTGAAAAGGCCCGCTGAATTCATTCCAGTTGTCCACATGACAAGAAAATCCTGATACTTGATAGGTTTCCAGATTGAGAAGACCAGAGATAAGAGGGAAATAGTACCCTGTATGGAACAACAAGCGATTTGGAGTCAGTTTGGGGATCCCACTTAGGTTTCTGACACTAAAATCCTCTGTGACTCATATCATCCGAGTCCCTTTCTAACCGTCTGAAAATGTGCCTAAAAATATCTACACCCTAGTTGGGAAGTTTAAGAGGCAGAATGCTACAAAGAGCCAGTATGATGTCTCTCAAGAACAAGATCTCAGGAAGCCATAATTGCTATTGGGTCTATTGCTTTTCCAGAATAAAGTACACATGTTGAATCCATATTTCGAATAGATGACACACCAGATGATTTTCAAACCTGAAGGAATTCCAAGAAGTCACTCTTGTGTCATATTTCACTCAGAAATCATGTTGTTGGACTGGTGAGGATGATACGATAGCAACGTCATCACTAAGAGTGGGGAGCTTCTAATTTCCATACGGCCATGTTGACCCCCTTAGCTCAAAGCCACCAGAGAGGGCAGCTGGGTAGTGGGCACCGTCATCATTATGAGTGGGCAGCTTCCCATTTCCATATGGCCATGTTGACCCCCTTAGCTCAGGACCACCAGAAAGGACAGCTGAGGGGGACCACAGGCCAAGCCTGCCAGGTGTGGCTGGGGTAGGCAGAACTCTGACTTAAGGCTCAACTCCTGTCTAGGTTATTATAATGCTCTTCACAAAGTAAGTGCCATTGTGTGTGAGCCCTCATGTAGAAAAGGTTCAGAATTTCCATTGAGATTCCCTCTCTGACCTTTAGGATATGTAGCAAAGTTCCATTTAATTTTAAACATTGAAGGACTTCTTGATTTTCTTTTCGCTATGACTGTGGCTCAATTCCCCTGTGGTCTAAGAATAGAATCTAGTTAATTTCAGGGTTTAACATTTGTAGACTTGATTCGTGGCCCCACCTATCATCTATTTGGGTAAAGAGTCTATGACCACTTGAAAATAATGTATTCTGCACTTATTATGGAATGTTCCCTATATGTCAATTAGGTCACATTTGTTACCAATGTTTTGTCTGCTTTTTCTTTCAGATATTGAGAAAGGTATATTAAAATCTTCAAACAATGATGCTCTATTTATTGTGACATCGGAGAATCTACCAGTGTTTTAAGGCAAGAGAAACAAAAAGGATAAGAATTGAGGGGATAATTGTGACTATTCACAGATAATACGATTGTGTACATAGAAAATCAAAAACAGTGTTTAAATATCATATTAGAATTAAAAATGCAATTTAAAATAATAATAATAATAATAATAATAATAATAATAAAATAATAATAATAAAAGAGGTTTCCTGGGAAACAGATGGTCAAAATACATTTGTAAGCAATAAATGGGCAGAGAAATTGGATTGTAGCTTCCCATTGGACAGTTTCTGAAGAATACGTAGAACCTGTCAATCTTGGGGTATGACATAGGGTGCACTAACCATTTAAAAGAATTCAGTGGGACTTCATAAAAATGTGACATTTGTAAGCAATAAATGGACAGAGAAAATGGATTGTAGCTTCCCATTGGACAGTTTCTGAAAGAAAACGTAGAACCTGTCAATCTTGGGGTAGGACATAGGGTGCACTAACCACTTAAAAGAATTCAGTGGGACTTCATAAAAATGTGACATTTCTCCTTATCTTATGACCATAAGAAAATGAAAAAGTGAACCGCAGGCTGGGAAGTAAAGATTTGCAATACACACACTGACAAAAACTTGTCAATAAATAATTCCTACTCATCAACCATAGAGTCTATTTATAAACGAATACTTCACAAAAGATTGACTGATGGCCAATAAGAACAGGAAAGGGTGCTCTACAGTATTATTTTCAGGAACAGCAAAGCCTTTCCTAAAATGAAAACATACAAACAAACCAGTATTCCCTAGATGTATGACGTCCTTATTTCTGAGGACAGCTTGAAGAACAGACTAGCATCAAAGTAAAGTGATGGAATTCCTGACACTCAGAGGATGGACAATTAACCTCAAACTACAGTACAATTTCTAGGCATCATTTGTTCCTCTGAAGGCAGACAACTAGCACACCCCTTCCTCCACCACACAGGTTGCTTCCCAACACCTACCATAAAAGAAGAAGATGAGAAACAGATAGGACTAGTAGGAAATAGCAAAAATCACATGTGGGGATTATCCTGAAACACACTGATCACATAACTAGTGTAAGGAAGTGTAGGGAACTGACAAGGACAGAGACTCAAGAGGTACTTCTTTGGGAAATGCTGTCTGAAATCGTCACACCTTGGTACCAGCTAATGAGGGCTCTGACCATACCCTAGGGTTTGCTCACAAGGTTCTGCAACACTATTGCTGAGGACTGAAACTCTTCAAGACCTCAAAGCTTGCCTGATTGACTATTGGACTAAGAGATTCCCATGTTCTGAAAACAGATACCAACTCATTGAAAGGTTCACCTGGGCTCTCTCGGAAGCCCTACAAGGAGCTGAACCATTCACTGAAAATCAATTACACACACACACACACACACACACACACACACACACACACACACCTGTCATTTCACCAATTACTTAAACATTCAAGGTTCTTCCTACCTTTTCTTTTTCACATTGATATTTATACTCACATGAAATGTCATCATTTCTAATGAACACTGATGTCAAAATAGAGATCCATTGACACAATATTTACAAAATGGAACTTCCCTGCTGTCATTTTCAATATAGCGCTTTTTAAAGTTCATACATATTTTAGGTTTTTGGTAACTTATACAGGAGAAGATCAGCATTGAAAAACTCTGAATACTTGACAATGAGTTTTAAGCCTAGAGAACAAAAATTGTCCAATTTCATAGATAATAAGGAACCAAAGGGAAAGCATGGAAGCTGTAGTCGAATAATTTTACACATATGCATCCTCTCTTATTCTACTACTGAGGGGCGTGTTTTATTACCACTATGAATGCATCAATTGTCTTCCACGTGCACCTTCACAGGTATAATGAATTACTACATTAGAATGAAATGTCTGGGAACTACTTGGCGGCATGTATAATGAACAATGAAATTTCGATCTTATATTTGGTGAACTTCCACTGTCTGTCCCTTTAGACAATGGACCCTAAACAGAAGGGGGAATGAACCACGAGAGACTATGGACTCTGGGAAACAAACTGCGGGCTTCAGAGGGGAGAGGGGTGGGGGATTGGGATGGGCCAGTGATGGGTATTAAGGAAGGTACATATTGCATGGAGCACTGGGTGTTATATGCAAATAATGAATCACGGAACACTACATCAAAAGCTAAGGAAATACTGTATAGTGACTAACATATCATAATAACAAATTATTAGTAGAAAAAAATTAAAGGTAAAAAAAACCAATACAGCTTTTCTGTTTCAAGAACAATCACAATTGAGAAAAAACTAACTTAAATCCCTAAAGCAAAACACAGACCAAGTTCCATTTCACTCCCCTTTATTCACATTCTCTGTGGGTTCTAAGCTATTTCCCTAACTCCTTTCCTGCTCAGCAGGGAGCCCGGGCTCGATCCCAGAACCCTGGGATCATAACCTGAGCCAAAGGCACATGCTTAACTGGCTGAGCCAGCCAGGAGCCCCAGCTCCATGTTTTTCTTAAGCAAAAGGACACTTTCTCACAATGCCTTCACATGACTTCACATGGTACCAGAGACCTGCATTTGCTTCTAGGAGGTTGCAGATGAAGGCAATTGCAAACTCTCACAGTGGTTTATCAAATACAATGACCTGCCTGGTGACAGTGAAACCTTTATGAGCCCACGAGAGGGTGCTGTGACACTCAGCTGTGGCTGGGCTGGCACAGAGAACCAAATCCATTTCCCTGCCTGATGTCTGTGAGGAACAGATGCCCCCACTGTGAATGAGACCCTGTCACTGAGCTGTCCAGAGATGACCATCCTCACGGAGGATGAGGATAAAGGACAATGCCTGAGTAGACCTCATCTGTCTCTTATCTTTTTATATTTTTGACAGTGGACAAATCACTGCCTAGGAGTCCCCAACTACCTTAGTCTCATCTGTGAATGACCAAGAGGTTTTACAAAACACTTAAGATTTTCACCTCACAAATGGCCACAACCACTTACCATAGGGATTCAACATTAAGCAAAGATACTGTTCGTTGGAAGAGAGGTCCTGCCCACTGTTGTTTCTCACTTATATGCTCATCTTCCTTACCTCATGGTAACATAACCACCTTGATTCCTGCTTCCATCTTCAGGAAGGCTGAGGTGACTTGAAGGGCATTACCCTGACATCGTTCTTTCTTAGCAATAAGATGTGGACATTTCCCTAGTCCTACACACCCAAAGTTGAATCGGAATCAGGATTGAGGAGGCTGATGAGAGTTGAAGGTGTTTTCCTGTACAGGGTGGTTTATTACCAATAAGGATGGGTCAGAGTCCTCGAAATTCCAGAACCTTTTCATTAATGCTTCCTACTCGTGAAAGATGATGTACTTTGGTCTTTCCCTGTATAGTGTGGAGACTCAGAGAAAAGTGCTTAGCCCTTTCGTCAGACTTCCAGGACCACCTTGGGGCTGGCTTCCATATTCAGAAAGGATGATGTTAGGGCTAAGAGTGTTCCTGTACACTGTTATTTCTTACAGATAAGTGTATGGCATTTTTGTTACATTGCCAGAACCACTTAGCACTGGGCTTGCCGTCCTCCTGGGGACAAACCCTAACCCTAGTCAGCCCCCAAGGGGCCCCTCCCAAGGGGCCTGGCACCACAACACCGGGGATTGGGGACCGCCGAGGCCAGCGCCTGAGTCTCCCTGCCGCCCCACAGCAACCCGGGCTGCTAAGGGCGCCGCCAGTCATTCAGGGCGAGAGAATGGGCAGGGCCCTCCAAGCCCCGGTGACATTCGAAGGCCCCCCGCGCCAAAACGCTTGGGCCCACACTCCCTCTCGCCAGCACCTTCACCTCGGCCTGCCCCTCCGCCTGCTGTAGAGCTGGGGGAACGGGCCTGCTGGACTCCTGGGGGCTAACACTTACCCTAGGTCGGCCCCCGAGAGGCCCCTCCCAAGGAGCCTGGCACCGCAATGCCGGGGATTTGGGAACCCCGAACCCCAGTGCTGGACTCACTCTGCCACCCCACAAGCACCCAGGGCGCTAGGGGCGTTGCCAGTCATTCAGGAAGTGAGAACGGGCAGGGCCCTCCTATCCCCCTGCAACCTTCGAAGGCCCCCTGCGCAAAAACTCTGGCTCCCACGCTCCTGCTTGCCAGCGCCCTCACCTCGGCCCACCCCCCGCACGGTGCAGAGCTGGTGGATGAGGCCTGCCCTCCTCCTGGAGGCTATCCATAACCCTAGGTTTGCCCCTGAGGGGTCCCTCCATAGGGGCTTGGCACCGCAATGCCTGGGATTGGGGACCCCCGAGTCCCAGTGCCGGACTCATCATGTTGCCCCGCCGCCACCTGGACCGCTAGGAGCACTGTCGGTCATTCATGGAGGGAGCACAGGCAGATCCCTCCAAGCCTCTGGTGACATTCGAAGGCCCCCCGCGCCAAAACGCTTGGGCCCATGCTCCCGCTCGCCTATGCCCTCACCTCGGTCCGCCCCTCCATTCGCAGCACAGCCAGTGGATTGGGACTGCCATCCTCCTGGGTGTTACCCTAACCTTTGGTGGGCCCCCGAGGGGCCCATCCCAGGTTCCTATTGCCCCAACACCGGGAATTTGGGAATCCCGAGCCCCAGCGCCCGACTCACCCTCCTGCCCTACCGCCACCTGGACCGCTAGGGGCACCGCCGGTCATTCAGGGAGGGAGAAGGGGCAGGGCCCTCCAAGACTCCAGCGACCTTCGAAGGCCCCCCGCACCAAAACGCTAGGGCCCACGCTCCTGCTCGCCAGCGCCCTTACCTCGGCCATCCCCTCAGCTCGCCACACAGATGGCGGATCGGGCCTGTGGGCCTTCTGGGGGCTAACCCGAACCCTAGGTCGACTCCCTAGTGGCCCCTCCCAAGGGGCCTGGCGCCGCAATGAGGAGGATTGGGGACTTCTGAGCCCCAGCGCCGGACTCACCATGCCTCCCACCACCACCCGGGCCACAAGGGGCACCACCAGTCATTCAGGGCGGGAGAACGGCATGGCCCTCCGAGCCCCCAGCGACTTTCGAAGGCCCCCTGCCTCAAAGCGCTTGGGAACACGCTCCCATTCGCCATCGCCCTTACCTCGGCCTGACCCTCCTCTCGCCGTACAGCCCACGGATCAGGCCTCCCAGCCTCCTGGGGGCTAACCCTAACCCTAGGTAGGCCCCCCAGGGGCCCATCCCAAGGGGCCTGGCGCAGCAACGCCGGGATTTGGGACTACTGAGCCCCAGCGCCGGACTCACCCTGCAGCTCAGCCACCACCCGGGCCGCTAGGGGAGCCGCCGGTCATTCAGTGCGGGAGAACCGGTAGGGCCCTCTGAGCCCCCGGAGACCTTTGAAGGCTCCCCACGACAAAACGCTTCGGCCCACGCTCCCACTCGCCAGCGCCCTCACCTCGGCCCACCCCTTCGCTGCACACCCGGCTGATAGGGACTGCCGACCTCCTGGGGCCTAAGCCTAACCCTAGGTCGGCCCTCCAGGGGCCCGTCCCAAGGGGCCTGGCGCCGCAACCCCGGGTATTGGGGACCCCCGAACCCCAGCGCTGGACTCACTGTGTTGCCCTGCCGCCACCCGGGCCGCTAGGAGCACTGTCGGTCATTCAGGGAGGGAGTACGGGCAGATCCCTCCGAGCCCCTGGCGACCTTCGAAGGCCCCCCCACGCCAAAACGCTTGGGCCCATGCTCCCACTCCCTGTGCCCTTACCTCGGCCCGCCCCTCCGCTCGCTGCACAGCTTGTGGATCGGGACTGCCAGCCTCCTGGGTGTTACCCTAACTTTGGTGGGCCCCCGAGGGGCCCATCCCAGGTTCCTATTGCCACAATACCGGGGATAGGGGACTCCCGAGCCCCAGCGCCGGACTCACCCTCCCGCCCTACCGCCCCCTGGGCCGCTAGGGGCACCGCCAGTCATTCAGGGAGGGAGAACGGGCAGGGCCCTCCAAGCCACCGGCGACTTTTGAAGGCCCCCCGCACTAAAACGCTTTGGGCCCATGCTCCCGCTCACCTGTGCCCTTACCTCAGTCCGCCACTCCGCTCGCCGCACAGCTGACGGATCGGGCCTCCCAGACTCCTGGTGGATAACCCTAACCCTAGGTAGGCCCCCTAGGGGCCCATCCCAAGGGGCATGGCGCCGCACCGCCAGGGATTGAGGACTCCCGAGCCCCAGCGCTGGACTCACCCTGCAGCTCCGCCACCACCCAGGCCGCTAGGGGAGCCGCTGGTCATTCAGTGCGGGAGAACGGGTAGGGCCCTCTGAGCCCCCGGAGACCTTTGAAGGCTCCCCATGACAAAATGCTTCGGCCCACGCTCCCACTCGCCAGCGCCTTTACCTCGGCCCTCCCCTCCACTCGCCACACAGCTGGCGGATCGGGCCTGCGGGCCTTCTGGGGGCTAACCCGAACCCTAGGCCTACCCCCTAGTGGCCCCTCCCAAGGGGCCTGGCACCGCAATGACGAGTATTGGGGACTCCTGAGCCCCAGCGCCAGACTCACCATGCCCCCCACCGCCACCTGGGCCACAAGGGGCACCACCGGTCATTCAGGGCGGGAGAACGGCAGGGCCCTCCAAGCCCCCAGCGACTTTCGAAGGCCCCCCACGCCAAAGCGCTTGGGACCACACTCCCACTCGCCATCGCCCTTACCTCGGCCTGCCCCTCCGCTCACCGCACAGCCAGCGGATTGGGCCTCCCAGCCTCCTGGGGGCTAACCCTAACCCCATGTAGGCCCCCTAGGGGCCCATCCCAAGGGGCCTGGAGCCGCAACACAAGGGATTGGGGACAACTGAGCCCCAGCGCCAGACTCACTGTGCCGCCCCACTGCCACCCAGGCCCCTAGCTGCACCGCCGGTCATTCAGGGCGTGAGAACAGGCAGGGCCCTCCGAGCCACGGGCAACCTTCAAAGGCACCCCGCATCAAAACGCTTGTGCCCACGCTACCGCTTGTCAGCGCCCTCACCTCGGCCCGCCCCTCCACTCACCGCAAAGCTGGCTGATCTGGCCTGACGGCCTCCTGGGGGCTAACCCTAACCCTAGATTGGCCCACGAGGGGCCCCTCCCAAGGCACCTGCTGCTGCAATGCCGGGGATTGTGGACCCCTGAGCCCCAGCACCGGACTCACCTTGCTTCCCCGCCACCAACCGGGCTGGTAGAGGCGCTGCTGGTCATTCAGGGAGGGAGAACGGGCAAGGCCCCCTTAGCCCCTGGCGACCTTCGAAGGCTACTCGCGCCAAAACGCTTGGGCCCATGTTCCCGCTTGCCAGCACCCTCATCTCGGCCCGCCCCTCCGCTCGCCACACAGCCGGCAGATCGGGCCTGCCGGCCTCCTGGGGGCTAAACTTAACCCTAGGTCCGTCCCCAAGGGGACCCTCCCAAAGGCCCTGGCGCCGCAAAGCCGGGGATTGGGGAACCCCGAGCCCCAGTGCCACACTCTCCCTGCCGCCCCGCTGCCAACTGGGCCACAAGGGACACCGTCGGTCATTCAGAGCAGGAGAATGGGCAGGGCCCTCCAAGCCCCTGGTGACCTTTGAAGGCGTCTCGTGCCAAAATGCTTGGGCCCACATTCCCCGCTGGCCAGTGCTCTCATCTCAGCCCGCCCCTCCGCTCGTCGCACAGCTGGCAGATCGAGCCTACTGGCCTCCTGGGGGTAACCCTAACCCTAGGTCGACCCCCGAGCGGGCCTTCCCAAGGGGCCTGGCGCAGCAACGCCGGATTTTGGGGACCCCCGAGCTCCAGCGCTGGACTCACCCTGCCGACCCGACACCACCGGAGCCGCTAGGGGCGCCACCAGTCATTCAGTGCGGGAGAAGAGGCAGGGACCTTCAAGCCCCTGGCGACATTTGAAGGCCGCACTTGCGAAAATGCTTGGGCCCACGCTCCTGCTCCCCAGCATCCACATCTTAGCCCACTCCTCCACTTGCCGCACAGGCTGCAGATCAGGCCTGTCGGCATCCTGGGGGCTAACCCTAACACTTGGTCGGCCCACGAGGGGCCCCGCCCAAGGAGCCTTGCGCCGCAACACCGGGGATTGGGGACACCCGAGCCCCAGCGCCAGACTCTCCCTGCTGCCCCACCAACTGGGATGGTAGGGGCACCACCGGTCATTCAAGGAGGGAGAAGGGGCAGGGCCCTCTGAGCCCCAGGCAACCTTCGAATACCTCCCTCGCTAAAACGCTTGGGCCCAACTTCCCCATCGCCAGCACCATCACCTTGGCCCTCCCCTCCGCTCACCGCACAACCGGCTGATGAGGCCTGCAGGCCTCCTGTGGGCTAACCCTAACCCTAGGTTGGCCCTCGAGGGGCCCGTCCGATGGGGCCTGGCGCCACAACGCCTGGGATTGCTGACACCCGAGCCCCAGCGCTGGACTAACCGTGCCACCCTGCCACCACGCGGGCCGCTAGTGGCGCTGCCGGTCATTCAGGGTGGGAGTACGGGCGGGGCCCTCCAAGCCCCCAGCGACTTTCGAAGGACCCCATGCCAAAACGTTTGGACCAATGCTGCCGCTCGCCAGCGCCCTCACCTCGGTCCGCCCCTCCGCTCTCCAAACAGCGGGAGGATCGGGCCTGCTGGACTCCTAGGGGCTAACCCTAACCATAGGTCGGCCCCCGAGGGGCATATCCCAAGGGGCCTGGCTCCGCAACACAGGGCATTGGGGACCCCCGAGCCCCAGTGCCGGACTCACCGTGTCACCCCGCTGCTACCCGGGCCACTAGGGGTGCCGCCGGTCATTCAGGGCGGGAGAACGGGCAGGGCCCTCCGAGCCTCCAGCGACCTTTGAAGGCCCCCCGCACCAAAACGTTTGGACACACGCTCCCACTTGCTAGCGCCCTCACCTCGGCCCACCCTTCGCTGCACACCCGGATGATAGGGACTGCCGACCTCCTGGGGCCTAAGCCTAACCCTAGGTCGGCCCTCGAGGGGCCCATCCCAAGGGGCCTGGCACCGCAACCCCGGGTATTGGGGACCCCCGAACCCCAGCGCTGGACTCACTGTGTTGCCCTGCCGCCACCCGGGCCGCTAGGAGCACCGTCGGTCATTCAGGGAGGGAGTAAGGGCAGATCCCTCCGAGCCCCTGGCGACCTTCGAAGGCCCCCCCGCGCCAAAACGCTTGGGCCCATGCTCCCGCTCCCTGTGCCCTTATCTCGGTCCGCCCCTCCGCTCGCTGCACAGCTTGTGGATCGGGACTGCCAGCCTCCTGGGTGTTACCCTAACCTTTGGTGGGCCCCCGAGGGGCCCATCCCAGGTTCCTATTGCCACAATACCGGGGATAGGGGACTCCCGAGCCCCAGCGCCAGACTCACCCTCCCGCCCTACCGCCCCCTGGGCCGCTAGGGGCACCGCCAGTCATTCAGGGAGGGAGAACGGGCAGGGCCCTCCGAGCCACCGGCGACTTTTGAAGGCCCCCCGCACCAAAACGCTTTGGGCCCACGCTCCCGCTCACCTGTGCCCTTACCTCAGTCCGCCACTCCGCTCGCCGCACAGCTGGCGGATCGGGCCTCCCAGACTCCTGGTGGATAACCCTAACCCTAGGTAGGCTCCCTAGGGGCCCATCCCAGGGGCATGGCGCAGCAACGCCAGGGATTGAGGACTCCTGAGCCCCAGCGCCGGACTCACCCTGCTGCCCCGCCACACCCGGGCCACTAGGGGAGCCAATTGTCATTCAGGGCGGGAGAACAGATAGGGCCCTCTGAGCCCCTGGAGACCTTTGAAGGCCCCCCGCGACAAAATGCTTTGGCCCACGCTCCCGCTCGCCAGCGCCCTCACTCGGCCCACCCCTCCACTCGCCGCACAGCTGGCGGATGGGACCTGCCGGCCTCCTGGGGGCTAACCCTAACCCTAGGTCGTCCCCCGAGGGGCCAGTCCAATGGGGCCTGGCACGACAACGCCTGGGATTGCTGACCCCTGAGCCACAGAGCCAGACTCACCATGCCGCCCCCCCGCCACACGGGCCGCTAGCGGCACCATTGGTCATTCAGGGCGTGAGAACAGGAAGGGCCCTCCGAGCCACGGGCGACCTTCGAAGGCCCCCCTCAACAAAACGCTTGTGCCCACACTCCCACTTGTCAGCGCCCTCACCTCGGCCTGCCCCTCCGCTCACCGCAAAGCTGGCCGATCGGGCCTGCTGGCTTCCTGGGGGCTAACCCTAACCATAGGTCAGCCCACGAGGGGCCCCTCCCAAGGCACCTGGCGCCGCAACGCCAGGGATTGTGGACCCCCAAGCCCCAGCGCCAGAGTCACCCTGCTGCCCCGTTGCCACACGGTCCGCTAGGGGTGCCATTGGTCATTCAGGGCGGGAGAAGGGGCAGGGCCCTCTGAGCCCCAGGCAACTTTCGAAGGCCCCCCGCGCCAAAACGCTTGGGCCCATGCTCCCACGCGCCAGCGCCCTCACCTTGGCCCGTCCCTCCGCTAGACTCACAGCCAGCGGATCGGGCCTGCCGGCCTCCTGGGGACTATCCCTATTCCTAGCTTGGCCCACTAGGGGCCCTTCCCAAGGGGCCTGGCGCAGCAATGCTGGGGATCGGGAACCCCCGATCCCCAGCGCCAGACTCACCCTACTGCCCCGCTGCCACCCGGGCTGGTAGGGGCGCCGCCGGTCATTCACGGCGACAGAATGGGCAAGGCCCTCCGAGCCCCCGGCAAACATCGAAGTCCCCCCACGCCAAAACGCTTGGGCCCTCGCTCCCGCTCTCCAGAGCCCTCACCTCGGCCCACCCCTCCGCTCAACGCACAGCTGGCGGATAGGGCCTGCTGGCCTACCGGGGGCTAACCCTAACCCTAGTTCTGTCCTCAAAGGGCCCCTCCCAAGGGGCCTGGTGCCATAACGCCGGGGATTGGGGATCCCCCTGCCCCAGCGCCGGACTCACCCTGCCGCCCCGCCGCCACCCGGGCCGCTAGGGTTGCCGCTGGATATTCAAGGCTGGAAAACAGGCAGGGCCCTTTGAGCCCCCGGCGAACTTCAAAGATACCCCGCGCCAAAACGCTTGAACCCAGGCTCCCGCATGCCAGCGCCCTCACTTTGTCCTGCCCCTCCGCTCACCGGATAGCCAGTGGATCAGGCCCGCCGGCCTTCTGGTGGCTAAACCTAACCCTAGGTCAGCCCCCGAGGGGCCCCTCTGATGGGGCCTGGCGCCACAATGGCTGGGATTGCTGACCCCGAGCCCCAGCGCGGGACTAACCGTGGCACCCCGCCGCCACCCCGGTTGCTAGGAGCACCATCAGTCATTCAGGGCGGGAAAACAGGCAGGGCCCTCCAAGGCCCTGGTGACCTTCGAAGACCCCCGTGCCAAAACGATTGGGCCCAAGCTCCTGCTCGCCTGTGCCCATACCTCGGACCACCCCTCTGCTCGCCGCATAGCTGGCGGATCAGGCCTGTGGGCCTCCTGGGGGCTAACTTAACCCAAGGTCGACCCCCAAATGGCCCTTCCCAAGGTCCTGGCGACACAACGCCGGGCATTGGGGACCCCCGAGACCCAGTGCCAGACTCACCCTGCTGCCCCGCTGCCACCAGTACTGCGAGGGGCACCGTCGGTCATTCAGGGAGGGAGAACGGGCAGGACCCTCTGAGCCCCTGGCGACCTTCTAGGACCCTCCCTCTAAAACTTTGGTCCCACATTCCCACTCGCCAACGCCCTCATCTCAACCTGCCCCTCCGCTCGCCACACAGCCGGCAGACCGGGCTTCCCGGCCTCCTGGGGGTAACCCTAACCCTAGGTCGGCACCTGAGGGGGCCCTCCCAAGAGGCCTGGGGCTGCAACGCTGGGGATTGGTGACCCCCGAGCAGCAGCGCCGGACTCACTTTGCTGCTCCACTGCCACCGGGGCCGCTAGGGGCCCCTATGGTCATTTAGGGCGGGAGAACAGGCAGGGCCCTCCAAGTCCCCAGCGACCTTCGAAAGCCCCCCCAGGCAAAACGCTTCACCCAACACTTCCGTTCCCCAGTGCCCTCACCTCGGTCCGCCCCTCCGCTCGCCGCACAGCCGGTGGATTGGGTCTGCCGGCCTCCTGTGGGCTAACAGTAATGCTTGGTCGGCCCCCTAGAGCCCTTCCGAAGGGGACTGGCACCCCAACGCCGAGGACTGGGGACCCCGAGCCCCAGCGCCAGACTCACCCTACCACCCCTCCTCTAACTGGGCCGCTAGGGTAGCCGCCTGTCATTCAGGGCGGAAGAACGTGTACGGCACTTCGAGCACTCGGCAACCTTCGAAGGACCCCCCCGCGAAAACTCCTGGGCCCGGGCTCCTGCTTGCCAGTGGCCTCACCTCCGCCCGACACTCCGCTCCCTGTACAGCTGGCGAATCGGGCCTGCCGGCCTCCTGGGTGCTAACCCTAACACTAGGTCGCACCCAAGGGGCCCCTCCCAAGGGGCCTGGCGCTGCAACAACGGGGATTGGGGACCCCCGAGCCCTAGCGCCGGACTCACACTGCTGCCCCTCTGCAACCCGGGCCGCTAGGTGTGCCGTCGGGCATTCAGTGTGGTAGAAAGGGGAAGGACGCTCTGAGCCCCCGACTACTTTCGAATTCCCCCCCACGCCAAAACGCTTGTGCCCATGCTTCCGCTCGACAGCGCCCTCACCTCAGCCTGCCCCTCTGCTCGCCACACAGCCGGCAGATCAGGTCTGCCGGCCTTCTGGGGGCTAACAGTAATGCTTGGTCGGTCCCCTAGAGCCCTTCCGAAGGGGCCTGGTGCCCCAACGCCGAGGATTGGGGACCCTGAACCCCAGCGCCTGACTCATCCTACTGTCCGTCCTCTACCCGGGCTGCTAGGGTAGCCACCAGTCATTCAGGGCGGAAGAACGTGCAGGGCCCTCTGAGCCCCCGGCGACCTCTGAAGGCCCCCGGCACCAAAACGCTTGACTCAAGCACCTGCTCGCCAGCACCCTCATCTCGGACCACCCCTCTGCTCCTTGCGGAGTGGGCGGATCAGGACTGCTGGCCTCCTGGGGGCAAACTCTAACCCTAGGTCGGCCACTGAGGGGGCCATCCCAAGGTGCTTATCGCCGCAACGCCTGGGATTGGGGACCCCCGAGCCCCAGCGCCAGACTCTACCCTGCTGCCCTGCCACAACCCGGGCCGCTAGGCGTGCTGCCGGACATTCAGGCAGGGAGAACGGGCAGGGCCCTCCGAGCCCCTGGCGACCTTCGAAGGCTGCCTGCGCCAGAACACTTGGGTCCACGCTCCGGCTCACCAGCGGCCTCCACTCGGCCAACACTTCCACTCTCCACACAGCCGGCGGATCCGGCCTGAGAGCCTCCTGGGGGCTAACCCTAACCCTAGGTCAGTTCCCAAGAGGCCTGGCACCGCAATGCCGGGGATTGGGTACCCACGAGCCCCAGCGCTGGACTCAACTTGCCGCCCCCAGGCCACCCGAGCTGCTAGGGTCGCCGCCGGTCATTCAGGGCAAGAGAACGGGCAGGGCCCTCCGAGCCACTGGTGACCTTCGAAGGCACCCGTGCCAAAATGCCTGGGCCCACACTCCCGCTCGCCAGCGCCCTCACCTCAGCCTGCCCCTCTGGACGCCACACAGCCGGCGGGTCGGGCCTGCCGGCTTCCTGGGGACTTACACTAACCCTAGGTCGGCCCCGGAGGGGCCCCTCCTAAGGTGCTGGTGCCACAACGCTGGGGATTTGGGACCCCCAAGCCCAAGCACCAGACTCACCCTGCCCCCCCCTTCCACCCAGGCCCCTAGGATAACCGAGGATCATGCAGGGCGAGAGAACCGGCAGGGCCCTCAGAGCCCCCGGGAAATTTCGAACGCCGCACGCGCCAGAACGCTAGGGCCCACGCTCCCGCTCACTAGCGGCCTCACCTCGGCCAGCGCTTCCACTCTCCACACAGTCGGCGGATCGGGCCTGCCAGCCTCCTGGGGACTAACACTAACCCTAGGTCGGCCCACGAGGGGACCCTCCCAAGGGGCCTGGGACCGCAACGCCGGGTTGGGGACCCCGAGCCCCAGTGCCGGACTCACCCTGCGCCCCACCACCACCCAGGCTGCTTGGGGCGCCACCGGTCATTCAGGGCGGGAGAACGGGCAGGGCACTCTGAGTCTTCGGCGACCTTTGAAGGCCCCCCATGCCAAAATGCTTGGGCCCACGCTCCCACTCGAAGCGCCCTCACCTCGGGCCACCCTTCCACTCGCCGCACAGCAGGCGGATCGGGCCTTCTGGCATCCTGGGTGCTAACCCTAAACCTAGGTCGACCCCTGAGGGGCCCCTCTTAAGTGGCCTTGCACCGCAACGCCGGGGATTGAGAACCCATGAAACCCAGTGTCGGACTCACCACGCCTCCCCATCGCCACCTGGGCCGCTATGGGCGCCGTCGGTCTTTCAGGACGGAAGGACGGGCAGGGCCCTCCGAGCCCCTGGCGACCTCGAAGGCCCCCCAAGCCAATACGCTTGGGTGCACGCTCTCGCTCGCCAGCGACCTCATCTCGGCTCACCCCTCCATTCACCTCACAGCCAGCGGATCAGACCTGCAGGCCTCCTGGGGGCTAACACTAACCCTAGTTGGCCGCAGAGGGGCCTCTCCCAACAGGCCTCGTGCCGGAACGCCCGTGATTTTGGACCCCCGAGCCCCAGCGCCAGACTCACCCTGCCGCCCCGCCTCCACCTGGGCCGATAGGGGCGCCGCCGGTCATTCAGGGCGGGAGAACGGGCAGGGCCCTCTGAGCCCCCTGCAACATTCAAAGGCCCCCCGCCCCAAAACGCTTAGGCCCATGCTCCTTCTCGCCAGCGCCCTCACCTCTGCCCGTGCCTCCGCTCGCGGCACAGCTGGTGGATCAGGCCTGCTGGCCTCCTGGGGGTTAAACCTAACCGTATGTTGGCCCACGAGGGCCCCTCCAAAGGGGCTTGGCGCTGCAAAGTGGGGATTGGGGACCACCGAGCCCCTGTGCAAGACTCAACGTGCCGCCCCTCCTCCACCCTGGCCTATAGGAGCACTGCCGGTCATTCAGGGCGGGAGAACGGACAAGGCCCTCAGAGCACCCGGAGACCTTCGAAGGCTCCCCACGCCAAAATGCTTGGGCCCATGCTCCCACTCGCCAGCAGCCTCACCTCAGCCCGCCCCTCCGCTCGACGCACACCTGGCTGATCGGGCCTGACGGCCTCCTGGGAGCTAACCCAAACCATACGTCGCCCCTTGAGGGGCCCCTCCCAAGGGGCCTGGCACCGCCACGCCGGGGCTTGGGGACCCCCGAGCACCAGTGCAAGACTCACCCTGCCTCCTCGCCGTGACCCTGCCCGCTATTAGCGCCGTCCTCATTCAGGGCGGGAGAACAGGCAGGGGCCTCCGAGCCACCAGCGACTTTCGAAGCCCCCCCGTAACAAAACGCTTGTGCCCACGTTCCCGATGGCCAGTGCCCTCACCTTGGCCCACCATTCCGCTTGCAGCACAGCTGGTGAATTGGGCCTACCGGCCTCCTTTGGGCTAACCCTACCCTAGATCGGCCCCCGAGGGACCACTCCCAAGTGCCTGGCGCCACCACGCCGGGGATTTGGGACCCCTCCCCAGTGCCGGACTCACCTTGACGCCCCGTCACCAACCGGGCCGCTACGGGCGTTGCCGGTCATTCAGGGCAGGAGAACGAGCAGCGCCCTCCGAGCCTATGGCGACTACGAAGGCCATCCGCGCCAAAATGCTTGGGCTGACGCTCCTGGTCGCCAGCACCCTCAACTCAGCACGCCACTTCAATTGGCACAGAGCTGGCGGATCGGGCCTGCCGCCCTCCTGGGGGCTAACCCTAACCCAAGTTGGGCCCCAGAGGGACCCCTCCCAAGGGGACTGGCACCGCAATGCCGGGGATTGGGGAAGCCGAGCCCCGACTGCGGTCTCACCCTGCCCCCATGCCACCACCCGGGCTGCTAGGGGTGCCCCCGGTCATTCAGGGGGGCAGAACTGGCAGGGCCCTCCAAGCCCCCGGCGACCTTTGAAGGCCCCCGTGCCAAAACGCTTGGGCCCACGATCCCACTCACCAGGGCGCTCACCTCGGTCCACCCCTCTGCTCGCTGGACAGCCAGCAGATAGGGCCTGCTGGTGTCCTGGGGGTTAACCCTAACCCTAGGGCGGCACCCAAGGAGCCCCTCCCAAGGGGCCTGGCGCAGCAACCCCAGGGATTAGGGACCCCCGAGCCCCAAGGCTGGACTCAACATGCCGACCTGCCACCACCTGGGCCGCTAGGAGAGCTGACAGTCATTCAGGGCGGGAGAACGGGCAGGGCACTCCAAGCCCCTGGTGACATCCGAAGGACCTCCGCGCCAAAACGCCTGGGCCCATACTCCCGCTCGCCAGCGGCCTCACCTCCGCCCGCCCCTCCACTCGCCGCATAGCTGCCAGATCTGGCCTGCCGGCCTCCTGGGGTCTAACCCTAACCATAGATCGGCCCCCGAGGTACCCGCCCAAGGGACCTGGAGCCGCAACACCGGGGATTTGGGAACCCCGAGTCCCAGCGCCGGAATCACCCGGATGCCCCGCCGCCATGCGCGACGCTAGAGGCGTCGCCAGTCTTCAGGGCAGGAGAATGGACAGGGCCCTCCGAGACCCCGGCGACATTCGAAGGCCCCCCGCACCAAAACGTTTGGGCCCACGCTCCCACTTGCCAGCCCCCTCACCTCAGCGCACCCATCCGCTCTCCACACAGCCATGGGATTGGGCCTGTCGGCCCCCTGGGGGCTAACCCTAACACTAGGTCGCACCCGAGGGGCCCCTCCCAAGGGGCCTGGTGCTGCCACACCGGGGATTGGGGACCCCCGAGCCCCAGCGCCGTACTCACCATGCCATGCCGCCACCACCTGGGCGGCTAAGGGCGCCTCTGGCCATTCAGGGCGGGAGGACCGGCAGGGCCCTTGAATCCCCCGGCGACCTTCCAAGGCCCCCCACGCCAAAATGCTTGGGCCCACGCTCCAGCTTGCCGGCGCCTTCACCTTGGCCCGGTCCTATGCTACCACACAGCTGGCGGATCATGCCTGCTGGACTCCTGGGAGCTAACACTAACCCTAGGAGGGCCCCAGAGGTGCCCCTCCCAAGGGGCCTGGCACTGCAACACACGGCATTGGGGACCCCCAAACCGTAGTGCCAGACTCACATTGCCACACTGCCACCACCCGGGCCGCTAGGGGCACCGCTGGTCATTAAGGGCGGGATAACGGGTAGGGCCCTCCAAGCCTCTAGCGACTTTCAAAGGCCCCCGGCGACAAAACGCTGGATACCATACTCCCGCTCGCCATCGCCCTCACCTTGGCCCACTCCTCCACTTGCCACACAGCCGGGGCATAGGTCCTGCTGGCCTACTGGGGTCTAACCCTAACCCTAAACCCTAATGCCTAACCTTAAACCCAAACCTTAACCGCTAATCCTAAACCTAACGCTAACCCCTAACCCTTACCCTAAACCTAACCCTACCCTAAACCTAACCCTAAACCCTAATCCTTAAACCCTAAACCCTGACATTAACACTAAACCCTAAACCCTAACCCCTAACCTTAATCCGGAAACCCTAAACATGAAACCCTAACCTTAACCACTAACCCCAAACCCCAAACCCTAACCCTAAACCCTAACCCTACCCAGACACCTACCATACCCCTAACCCTACCCCTAACCCTACCCCTTCAGCTAACCCTACCCCTAACCCATAACCTAACCCTAAACCTAACCCTAACCCGTACCCTAACCCGTACTCTAACCCTAACTCTAACGCGTACCCTAAACCTAAACCTAACCTGTACCCTAACCCTAACCGTAACCCTAACACGTACTCTAACCCGTACCCTAACCCATACCCTAACCTTAACCGTAAACTGTACCCTAACCCGTAATTTAAACCATACCCTAAACCTAACCATAACCCTAACAAGTACCCTAACCCATACCCTAACCTTAACCCTAAACCCTGACCTTAACCCATACCATAACTCGTACCATAACCCGTACCCAAACCCTACCCGTACCCTAACCCTAACCCGTACCCTAACTGTAACCCTAAACCCTAAACCGTAACCCGTACCCTAACCCTAACCAGTACCTTTACCTTAACCTTAACCCATACCCTAACTCGTGCCCTATCCCTAACCCGGACCCTAACCCATACCTAACCCTAACCTGTACCCTAACCCGTACCCTAACCCATAACCTAACCCTAAATCGTACCCTATCCCTATCCCTAACCCGTTCCCTAACCCGTACCCTAAGCCTAAACCTAAACCGTAACCTAACCTGTACCATAACCCTAAACTGTACCCTAACCCTAACCGGTACCCTAACCCTAACCCGTACCCTAAACCGTACCCAAATCGGTAGGCCAATACTTACCCTAAACTGTACCCTAACCCGTACCCTAAACCGTACCCTAATGCGTACCCTAACCCGTACCCTAACGCTAACCCGTACCCTAAACCTAACCCGTACTCCAACCCTAACCCTAAACCCTAAACCCTAACCCGTACCCTAAACCCTAATCTGTACCCTAACCCATAACCTCCAACCTGTAACCCCTAAACCCAACCCTAACCCGTACCCTCTCCTTACCCTATCCCTAACCCATATCCTAACCGTAACCCATACCCTAACCTTAACCCGTACCCTAATCCGTACCCTAACCCCGGGGATTGGGTACACCTGAGCCCCACTACGGGACTCAGCCTGCCACCCCTCAGGAAACCATGCCCCTTGCGGCGCTGCAGAGCATCCCCTGCAGGAGAACTGGTAGGGCCCCCCTGAGCCCCCAGCAATCCTCGGCGACCCCCTACACCCCAACCCTGAGGCCCACGCTCATCCCGCCCCATGCCTTCCCTTCAGCTTGCCACTGAGCTCGTGGCAGAGCCGGCAGATCAGGCCTGCCGGGTTCCTGGGGCCTAGCCCTGACCCTAGGTCGGCTGGGTAGGGCCCCTCCCCTGGGGCCCGGTGCCAAAGCCCCAGGGACTGGGGACACCTGACCTCCACTGCAGGACAAAGCCTGCCAGCCTGCAGGAAACCGTGCCCCTTGGGAGGCTGTAGAGCATTCAGGGTGGGAGAACCAGGAGGGCCCCCAGAACCCCGGTGAACTTCGGCGATCCCTAAACCCAACCTTGAAGCCCATGCTCACCCCACCCTGCACCCTCACCTCAGCCCGCGGCGGAGCTCGCCACATAGTGGGCAGACATGGCCTGCGGGGTTCCTGGGCCCCAACCCTAACCCTAGTTCATCTGTGGAGGGGCCCCTCCCCAGGAGCCTGGAGCCACAGCTGCGGGGATTCGGGACACCTGAGCCCCACAGCAGGACTCAGTCTGCCACCCCGCAGGAAACCGTGTGCCTTGGGAGGCCATAGAGCATTCAGGGCGGGAGAACCAGGAGGGCCCTCCTGAGCCACCAGCGAACTTCAACGGCCACCCGCACCCCAACCCTGAGGCCCACGCTCACCCTCCCCACACCCTCACCTCAGCCCGTGTAGCTCGCCATACAGCCAGCAGATCCAGCCTGCGGGGCTCCTGGGGCCTTACGCTAGCCCTAAGCCGGCTGCGGGTTTGGGGGTCTCCCCAGGAGCCTTATATCGCAGACCCGGGGAATTGGGATATCTGTGCCCCACCGCAGGACTCAGCTTGCCACCCGACAGGAAACCATGCCCCTTGGGGTTCTACGGAGCCTACAGGGCATGAGAACTTGGGGAGGCCCCTGGAGCCCATCCCCATCATTGGCAGCCCCCCGTTCCCCAACCCTGAGGCCCATTCTCACCCTCCCCCATGGCCTCCTCTCAGCCATCCACAGAGCTCGCCCCACAGCCTAAAGATTGTCCCTGCCGGGCTCCTGGACCCTAACCCTTACCCTAGGTTGGCCACAGAGAGGTCCCTCCCTAGATTCCTGGCACCACACTCCGGGGGATTGGGGAAACCCAAGCCCCACCGTAGGACTCAGCCTGCAGCCCACAGTAAACTGCACCATTTTGGGGAACAAGAGAGCATTCAGGGCAAGAGAATTGGGGCACACCCTGAGAGCCCCTTCTGGTGAACCCCGACCTTTGTGGGCGCTTCCGGATGAAACCCCAAGGCTCACACTCACCCACCCTTGTGCCCTCATCTCACTCGGCCTGGGAGTTCTCTGAGCACTGGGCAGTTCGGACCTGCTGTCTCTTGAGGTCTAACCTAACCCTGGGTCCTCTGCTGAGTGTCCCTCCCCATTTGCCTGCCTCCAAGGCACCAGGCATTGGGCTCACCTCTGCACGACAGAGGACTCAGCCTGCCCCACAGCAGGAAACTGTCCATTTGGGGCTGCAGCAAGAATTCATAGGAAAATCGGAGGGCCCCCCTCAGCCCATCCCAGGCAACCCCCACTTTCAGAGATCTCCCCGGATCCAATTAGTAGCTTCACACTGACCTTTAAACTTGCTCTCCATGGAGATCTTTTGAAATTCTCCACACTTCCAACCGATGGCATCATCCAGCTTCAGAGACTTACCCAGCTTTAGGTCTTGAGATGGATTAAAATGGGAAGTCACTTCACTTATGACGACGTACTGGTGACCAAAAGATACATGCATAAATGCTTCATATCACTTGGCTTCAGGGAAATGCAAATCTAAACCCCTATAAATGCCATATTACACGAGGCCGAATATATAAAAATAAGAAGACATGAAACTATACATGTTGGAGAGGATGTGGAGAAATGGGAACCCTCTTACACCCCTGTACGAATACAGTCCGGTACAGCCACTCTTGAAAATGGTACGGAGTATCCTCAAGAAGTTATAAATAAAGCTACCGATGTCCCAGCAATTGCACTACTGGGTATTTACCCCCAGAGACAGAGGTAGTGAAGACGGGACACATGCACACCAGTGTTCATAGCAGCAATATCCATAATAGACAAACTGTGGAAGGAGTGCAGATGACCATGGATAGATGAATGGATAAAGAAGATGTAGATCATATATATAATGGAATATTACTCAGCCATCAGAAAGGATGAATACTTACCATCACACCGACATGGGTGGAGCTGGAGGGTATTATGCTGAGTGGAATAAGTCAATGAAAGAAAGACAATGATCATATGCTTTCACTCCTATGTGGAATATCAGAAACAAGGAAGAAGACCATAGGGGAAGGAAGGGAAAATAGAATGGGAAGTCATCAGAGAGGGAGAAAACCCATAATGGACGCTTAACTATCGCAAGAAACTGATGATTCTTGGAGGAGAAGTTGGGGGGGGGTAACTGGGTGAGTAGCATTAAGGAGGTCACACGATACAATGAGCACTGGGTGTTACACATGACTGAAAATTTATTGAAGACTACATCTGAAACGAATGATGTACTGTAAGTTGGCTAATTGAATTTAAATTAAAGAACAAAAGACCTCGAATAAACAATCCTACACATTTGTATGGAACCACTAAAGATACTGAACAGCCAGTGCAATGTGGAAAAGAAAAACAAAGCTGGAGGACTGACAATTTCAGATTTCAGGTTATACTACAAAGCTGCAGTCATCCTAACAAGACAGTACGGCACAAAAATAGACACAGCCACCACAGGAACAGGATACAAGTTCAGACAGAAACCCACAATTATGTGGTCCATGAATCTTCCACAAAGCAAGCAACGATATCAAAAGGGAAAAGGACAGTCTCTACAACAAATGGTATTGGGAAAACTAGACAGCTACGCACAAAAGAATGAAATTAGACTGCTTTCTTACACAATAAAGACAAACACAAAACAGTTTCAAGACCTCAATATGAGACCTGAATCCATAAAAATCCTACAGGAGGGAAGACAGTAACTTCTTGATATGGACCATACCAACGTTTTTCTAGACTGTCTCCTGAGGCAAAGGAAATGAAAACAAAAATAAACTATTGGGAATACAGCAAAATAAAAAGTTTCCACACGGCAGAAGAGCAATGAAAACGTAAAAATAATAAGACAACCTACTCAAAGGGAGAAGATATTTGCAAAGATCATATGCAATAAAGGGATAGTGTCCAAAACATATACAAGTGATTCTACTCAACCCCCCAAAAACAAATAATCCAGTTAAAAAATAGGCAGAAGACATGGACAGACATTTCTCCAAAGAAGAAATACAAATGGCCAACAGTCCCGTGAAAAGATGTTCACCATCATCCATCATCAGGAAAATGTAAACCCAAAGGACAGTGAGGTAATACCTCAAACCTGTCAGAATGGCTAACATCAAAAGCACAACAAAGAGCAGGTGTTGGGAGGATGTGGATAAAGGGGAATCCTCGCGAACTGTGGGTGGGAATGCAAACTGTGGTGGCCACCGTGGAAAACAGTATGAAGGTTCCTCAAAAAATTAAATATAGAACTACCCTACGATCCAACAATCACACTACTCGTATTTACCCAAAGAATAGGAAAACAGTAACTTAAAAGGATATGTGCACCCCTATGTTTCTTGCACCATTATTCACAATATCACAATATGGAAGCAACCCAAGTGTCTGTAGAAAAATTGACAAATGAGATGATAGATGTGTGTATTCACACACACACACACACACACACACACACACACACACACACACAATGGAGTATTACTCGGCTTGAAAAAGAATGAAACCTTGCCATTTGCAGACACATGGATGGAGCTAGAGAGTATTATCCTAACTAAAATCAGTCAGTCAGAGAAAGACAAATCCCATACGATGTCACTCTAATGGGGAATTTAAAAAACAAACAAAAATAAATAACTAAAAGAGAAAAAGGAGACACACCAAAATACAAACTCTTAACAATAGAGAACAAACGGATGGTTACCAGAGAGGAAGTGGATAGAGGGATGAGTGAAATAGATGAAGGGGATTAAGAGGACGCTTTTCTTGATGACCACTGAGTAATATATAGAATTACTGAATCACTCTATTGTACACCTGAAACGAATGTAACACTGTATGTTAGTTTTACTGGAATTAAAATAAATTTTAAAAAAGATTTTTCTTTCAGGAAGCTCTTTGAAAAAGCTTTTCCTGTGCAATGTGCATAAGCCCTACTTGGGAGGATTCACTCTACAATTATTATTCACTCCATGCCTCAAATTCAGATTTCACTGAGTTTTTGCCGTGGATTCCAGGCCACGGAAGACATGGTCCTTTTCAGTCCAGGCTCAGCACCTATGCATTCAAGATTGTAAGTAGAGACACATGACACTTCACAGTCCAGAAAGCTACTATTGTTTCTGTTTCAGTGTGAGAGAGTCACAGACTTTGGGACAGGTTTCAGAGCAGGTTTATTATGGATCCTGGATCTCTACTTCAATGTTCATTGCCAGGATCCATTTGGCTAATAGGTTCCCTGTGGATGGGCTTGCTTCCAAGCACATACATAGAAGATGCAAAGGTGGGTGGGCTTGGTGCGGGACAGGAAGAAGACCAAAAACAGACAAGGGTCCGACCCCTCCCCTGATGCAGGAACTGATACGGGAGAGGGTACGGGAGGTAGAATCCATGCGAAACTCCAAGGTCACCAGCTGAACACAGGAGGCATAGGTCAAGGGATCTGGAGATGCAGGGGTTGAAGGCTGCTCTGAGCTACCTCTGGGAGGAAGGGAGGGAAGGAATGAGAAGGAGACACTGCCTGCCCCTGGCCCATGCCAGCTGCCCACCAACACGCATCAGTCTATGAGCTGACACAGCCTGTGCTCAGGATGGGTTGGCTCGGGTTCCTCAATCCTCACTGGGATAGCTGGCCCCAGGGCTCAGAGACATGCTGAGGGAGATGAGAGGGAAAGCTACCCCACCCACGTCATCCCCTCCTTGATCAGACAGCCCTTCAGAACTGCTAAAAAAGAAAAAAACCCACTAACGGGGTTGAAAGACATGCCATGGATGAACTAAGGCATAGAGATATGTAAAATAACATTCATTTTTAAGTTCAGAGCTGTCAGCTCAGGAAGTGGGGAGAGCTTCCCTGAAGAAGACTGAGGGGAGGGCAGGCCATGCTGAAAAGGGAGACATGGCTGTCCTGATTGGGGACCTGCAGGCCCCTTCCAGGGCAGGGCATCATCCTCGCATCACAGGAGATCCATGGAAGTGTTCCATCAGGGCCAGATATTTGTCTCAAGAAGGCTACCCTGGCATCGGACTGCACAGGGCACCAGGGACGAGGGCCAGATGGAGGACGGACAATACCCCGGAGGCCATGGGGCAAGAGCAGAGGCACATGACCTTGAAGATGATGATGAAAAGCAGGAGGTGGCAGCATGGAGCTGGCCCGAAAGTACCAAGGGAGCAGTGCCCACAGCTACACTGACTTGGTGCCTTCTGTGCCTTGTGTGGCTGACTTCAGTGGGCTCCAGACTAGTCCTGACCACAAGTCTAGGAAGTGTGCACCACCCCCGGCCTCCTCTCCCCTTGCAGCTGCTAGGAATCACAGTCACAGACCCTGGTCAGCTTTCGGGGAAACCAAGCAGTGGCTCCACCGCACGCTGTATCTCTGGTGGTGGTCCAGTGCGACCTTCGTGCCTGGCCAGACACTGATGTCTACCTGTATCCACACAAATCCACAGACAGGAGGGTGTCCCTGAATTCCACAGCACCTGATGAGACAGATCCACAGAACCCAACACCCAGTGGGTCACTCGGGACCTCACCTATGGTCATGGAGCTCACCATATCTTATTTTTGTCACTTCCCACAGAAAGCCTGTTTCTGATCCCCCACTGTACCATACATCCTGGTTGCTGAACCCACATGGCACCTTTCTTTAAGTGAAGACTATGCCTACACCTCCTAGAAAATATTTCTAATGAAGTACAAGTCCATCAGGACTATGATGTGAACGGTAGCACACAGCCTGCATGGTAGTAGTCAGTAATTCTAACAAGGGTTATCCCCACCCCCCATCTCATAAAACCTTCCTCCTGCCCACTGAACTCGTGGTCTGCCCACAGAAAACCCTCCAGGAAACAAACCTTTCATCTGAATGCTCTCTTCACCTTCTGCTTCAAATCTTATCCAACCACAATGATATGAAACTAGAAATCAGTCTCAAGAAAAAAATGGGACTGTCAAAAATAGGTGGAGATTTTTGGGGCCTGGGTGGCTCAGTCGTTAAGGATCTGCTTTCAGCTCAGGTCGTGATCCCAGGATCCTGGGATCTAGCCCCGAATCAGGCTCCTTGCTCAGTGGGAAGCCCGCTTCACCCTCTCCCACCCCGCTGCTTGCATTCCCTCTCTCGCTGTCTCACTCTCTGTCAGATACTTAAAGAATCTTAAAAAATATGTGGAGATTTAACAACATGCTACTGAACAACCAACAGTCAAAGAAGAAATCAAAAAAATTTTAGAAGTACCTTGACGCTGATGAAAAAGACAACCTACAAAAACTTATGGGATGCAGAAAAAGTGGCTTTATGGAGGACATTCATAGAAATTCAAGTGTTCATCAATCCATGAGAATGCTCTCCAATAAACAACCTGATTTATGTGGTAAAGAATTGGAAAAAAAAAACAAACAAACAACAAAGCCCCAAATTAGTAGAAATAAGGAAATAACAAAAAGGAAGGCATAAATAAATCCAACAAAGACTAAAAAGACAAAAAAAAAAAAACCAATGAAAATGAGAGCTGCCTTTTTTGGAAAGATAAACAAACTGACAAACTTAGCTAGACTCACCAAGAACGACAGAGGACTGAAATACAATCAGGAAAGAAAGATAATGGATTCCTGTCTCATATCAAAATCAAAAGAACTCTTCAACTTTGGACACAACAATTCTTGCAAGCCACGTCTCTAAAGGCAAAGGAAATAAAAGCAAAAATGAACTATTGGCACTTCATCAGGATAAAAAGCTTCTGCTCGGCAAAGCAAACAATCAACAAAACAAAAGGCAACCTATGGAATTGAAGAAGATATCTGCAAATGATATTACAGATAAAGGGCTGGTATCCAAGATCTATAAAGAACTCCTCAAACTCGACACCCAAAAAATGGGCAGAAGACACAAAGAGATACTTCTCCAGAGAAGACATACAAATGGCCGACAGACACATGAAAAAATGCTCCACATCACTTGCCATCAGGCAAATACAAATCAAAACGACAATGAAATACCACCTTACACCAGTTAGAATGGTTAAAATTAACAAGACAGGGGGCACCTGGGTGGCACAGTGGTTAAGCACCTGCCTTTGGCTCAGGGCGTGATCCTGGCATTATGGGATCGAGCCCCACAACAGGCTCCTCCGCTGTGAGCCTGCTTCTTCCTCTCCCACTCCCCCTGCTAGTGTTCCCTCTCTCGCTGGCTGTCTCTATCTCTGTTGAATAAATAAATAAATTCTTTAAAAAAAAAGGAGGGCACTTGTCATAATGAGCACTAGGTGTTATATGCAAACAATGAATCATGGAACACTACATCGAAAACAAATGAAGTACTGTAGGGTGAATAACAATTTTTTAAAAAAGAGAAGATATTAAATCCATACAGGAAAACTGGCACAATTTGCAAATGACATAAAATCCCGAAAGATTCCACAAAAAAAAAAAAAAAACTGTTAGAATAAAAAAATTCAAACAAGCTGCAGGATATAAAGTCAATATGCAGAGACCTGTTGTCATTATTTTTCAAATATTATTTATTTATTTGACAGGAAGAGAAAAAGCACGAGCAGTGGGAGTGTCAGAAAGAGGGAAAAGCAGACCCTCGCTAATCAGGGAGCCCAACATGGGGCTCGATCCCAGAACTCTGGGATCATGACCTGAGCTGAAGGTAGACGCTTCACTTATGGAGCCACCCAGATGACCCAACTTCTTGCATTTCTGTATACTTATGACACACTTTCGCAAAGAGAAATTAAAAAAGCAACGCCATTTAAAATTGCATCAAAAAAATCTAGGAATAAAAGTAACCAAGAATGAGAAAGACATAGTACACTCAACACATGGCAGAAAAGAAATGAAAAATATGTGTGTCCAGGGGGGCAGAATGTATGGGTCAAAGATTTGGAAGGGAACACAAACAAATGGTAGCATACGCCATGCTCCTTAACTGGAAGAGTTAATTATGTGAACATGTCCATCGTACCCAAAGCAATCGACAGATGTGATGAAATCCCTATCTGAATTCCTGTGTCATTATTCGAGGAAATAGAAAACAGTCCTCAAACTTGTATGGAATCACAAAAGACACCAAATCCGCAAAGCAACCTGGAGAAAGAGGTGCAGTCAACACACTCCTGGATTTCAAGCTGGATTATAAAGCTGATGTCATCAAAACAGGATGGTACTGGCATAAACAAAGACACCAGGTCAGTGGAACAGTACAGAAAGCTCAGAAACTTACCCACACGTAGATGATCCTCACTTACGACACAGCTGCAGAAGATATGCCATGAGGGAAGGACTGTCTCTTCAGTGAGCGGTAACAGGCAAAGGGGACACTAAATGCAGAAGAATATAACTGGGTCACTTTCTTACACCACACACAAAATTTTTAATGGATGAATGATTTGAACATAAGACCTGAATCCATAAACCTCCAAGAAGACACAGGTACTAAGTCTATTGACATTAGTTTTGGCAAAGAGTCTTCAGATTGGACACCAAATGCAAAGGCAACAAAAGCAAAAATAAACAAGTGGAACAACATCAAACTGAAATCTTCCACACGGCAAAAGAAACCATCAAAAACTTAAAAGGCCTCTGACCCAATAAGAAAAACATATCTGCGAATCATATGTGTGAGAAGAGGCTAATATCCAAAATACACACAACACTCATACAAATAAAAAAAAAAACTATATAAAAAATGGGAGGAATATGTGAATAGATACTTTCCAAAGATGGCACACAGGTGCCAACAGACAGAAAAAGTTGTTCGACATCACTAATCATCGTCAGGGAAACATCAGTCAAACCCACAATCGGCTATCCTCTCACAACTGTTGGAATAGCAATTGTCCCAGAGACAGACAGCAGGTGGGGTCTGGGTGTGCAGACGAGGAAACACTGTGCACTGTTGGTGGGAATGGAAATTGGTGCAGCCACTGTGACAAATGGTATGGAGGTTCCTGAAAAAATAAATACAACTACCCCATGACCCAGTAATGGCTCTACTGAGTATTGATTTAAGAACACAAAAATGCTGCCTCAAAAAGACAGATGCACTCCCACGTTCACTGCAGCATTATTCACAAGAACCAGACATGGAAACACAGACCTTGGGGGCCTTATGCCAAGTAACTCAGACACAGAAAGACCAATACCAGATGCTCTCATGTACATTCAACGTGGAATAAACAAATACTGAACGCATAGATACTGAGAGCAGGTTGGTAGGTGCCAGATTCGGGGATGCGGTGGTAGAAAAGGGTGAAGATGGTCAAAGTCTCAATGTTTGAGTGAGAAAATCCTAGTCATGAAATGGTCTGTCAGGCATGGAGACTAAAACTAACCCCGCAGCATGGGGTATAGGTTTCCCTGCTCTTTGAAAGTACAGGGCTTCTGAGAAACCTTGCACAGAAGAAATGGTGTCAAGAAGGAATGACCATTAATTTACACGAACAATTAGACAGTGTGCTCAGACTCCAAAATTCCTTCTCTTTGGCTTTTCTTAGGCCTCAGCACACAAGTTTCTAACGGAGGCCCAGCCTAAATGAAGATGAAGCACAGCAGAGGCTCACAGACACAATTCAAAGTGCTAGTGGCTGGAAGCGGAGAGCGGTTGACAGAGGAAGGAGCTGGTTGGGGTGCACGCCGCCTCGGTCGTGCTTCTCCCCAGAACAGATGCTGAACGCGATTCTCACTGTTCACCTTTTTTCATAAGATTGAAATCCTCTTCAGGTCTCTTCCTTTTACTGAAGCTGGGTAATAACGTAGTTCTTTCAAGAAAGCCCAGTGTCTTACTGTGAACGTTTAAAAAGTGGGGGATACTTGTACTTGAGCATTGCTGAGGGAAGAGATGTGAAAGGTCCTCCCAGACACAAACCTCAGCAGATCCACTGGGAAAGGCACCTTCCTCAGCATGCTGAACACCGACTACCTCCTACCCCCTGAGAAACCCTCTCCTTCCTCTCGATCAGGACAACCCACAACACCTGAGAGTTACCCCAATTCCTCTGTTCTCCTGCTCCTAATAGCTAACCCATCAGCAAATCCTGTGAGCTCCATCTTCAAAATGGACCCAGAAGAGGTCTAACCACTCCATCCAAAGCCACCTGTCCGTTCCACGGTGCCTGAGTTCCTGGAAAAGCTTCATCATTGACCTGCTTTGCCATCTTCAACCCTCTGTAATCTGTTCTCAACACTGTAGCCAGTATGGCCCAGTGAAACAGCTTCTCATGGGGTTATAGCCCTGGAATAGCTTTCTGTCACCCTCTTTCACCTCTCTAAGCTCATGTCCTAAGCTGTCTCCTGTGGCCACAGGTCCTTCTTGCTGCTCCTGGAAATAACTGGAATTCTCCTGCCCCAGAGCTTTTGCACATGCTTTCCCTTCTGTTAAGAATGCTCTTGATGGGGGCGCCTGGGTGGCACAGCGGTTAAGCGCCTGCCTTCAGCTCAGGGCGTGATCCTGGCGTTATGAGATCGAGCCCCATATCAGGCTCTTCTGCTATGAGCCTGCTTCTTCCTCTCCCACTCCCCCTGCTTGTGTTCCCTCTCTCACTGGCTGTCTCTATCTCTGTCGAATAAATAAATAAAGTCTTTTAAAAAAAAAAAAAAAGAATGCTCTTGATGTATTCTCACTCACCTTCGGAGAAGTCAGAATTGGAGTGACAGGGACAGAAGATGAGGCTGTGTGTGTTGGGTGAGGCTGGTGGCCCAGAAGAAGGTTCTCTGCCAGCTCTCTGCCTGTGCCTCACTTGTCCTCAGCCAGGAACTTGCACACAGCCCTCACCTGTCACAACTCTCACCCAGGAGACCACAGCCACCCCTGGAGCCCACCCTGTCCACACCCTGCTGCAGAATGCATTCAGCTCTCCTCTGGGACCCCTGTCAGTTTACCCAGACCTGGAACTCCCCTATCTCCTGCAAAGCTCCCGGATTCCACCGTTTCTTCCAAAATCACACTGGCGCAAGGCTTTCATGAGAAAGCTATAACACTAACTAATGAAAGGTTCACACCTACTTTCCCCTTCTGTTGCCTTTCTCTCCACCTTCTTTCCTACCTGTGCAAATTGTAACATATCAGTGGAACATGAACATGCTCTGAGACCTGAATCTTTCATTGCAGCTTTCTGAGGACTCCTTATGTGATAAGAAACTAGTGTATCCTACAACAGGGTGTTTTACAACTCTCATCTATAGAATAGTACAGCCCAAATCACTACAATTTTATCTCACTCTTCATGAAGCAGAACACTTTTTCCTTTCTTCTTTTACTTAAATTCCAGTTAGTTCACATGCCATGGAATATTCGCTTCAGGGGTAGGATTTAGTGATTCCTCATCTGCATACAGTACCTGGTGCTCATCACAAGTGCCCTCCTTAATATCCCTCACCCATTTAACCCTTCCCCCCATGCTCCTGTCCTGCAGCAACACTCAGTTTGTTCTCCAAGGTTGAGTCTATTTCCTTGTTTGCCTCTCTCATCACCCCTCCACTCTGTTCATCTGTTTTCTTTCTGAAATTCCACAAGTGTGAGAGATAGGATATTTGTCTTTCCTCACTGATTTTGCTTAGCTTAATATACTCTAGATCCATCCACATCCTTGCAAATGGTAAGATTTCATTCTTTTTGAGGCTGGGTCATATTCCATTATATATATATATATATATATATATATATATATATATATATATATATATATATATATATATATATATATATATATATATATATATATATATATATATAATATGTATCCCACATCTGCTTTATCCATTCATCAGTGCATGGACTGTGGGATTCTCTCCATAGATTGGCTACTGTGGACATTGCTGCTATAAACATCATGGTGCATGTTCCCCCTTTGAATCTGCATTTCTGTATCCTTTGGGTAAATACCTAGGAGAGCAATTGCTGGATCATGGGATTGTTCAATGTTTAACTTTTTGAGGAAACCCACACTGTTTCCCAGACTGGCTGCACCACTTTGCATTGCCACCAACAGGATGGGAGGGTTCCCCTTTAAGCAGAACATTATCTGCTGGCAATTTCATAAGAGGAAACAAAACCTCTGGGAGATGCACCCAGGGTCAGGCAAGCAGTTGCAGACTTCACCCCAAGGCTCCTGACGCCAAGCCCCTTGAAGCCACCAGCATGCCACTATCCAAAAGAATTCCCAGACTCTCCTTCTGACTCCACCACCAAAGAAACTACAGAGAGAATATGGCACCTCAAAATATCGAGATAATACATTTAGTAAAACTAGAAAGTCAAGCTCAACTTTTAAACAGGAGCAGGCTGCTTTGGATAATTTTCAATTTTCCCTCCACACTAATTTTATCTCTTCTGATGAATAAACTAATCAATGATGAAACATCAACTTTGTCAAATGACATCATCCAAGTCTGTATCAGATGAAAAAAAGCCACCTAACTCTAGATGCTGGCCACTCAACCATATCTTAGACCCGATTGAATAAACACTGTTAGATGAAGGAACAAATTAGATGTTACAAACAGGCACAGAGTGAATCTCACCTTCCCTTTCTAATAAAAGAGGGTTCCTAGGAAACAGATGGTCAAAATACATGTGTAAGCAATAAATGGACAGAGAAATTGTGATCCCCTGCAAAGTTCTACCAGCAGGGAAACTAAGTAATTCTTGCACCAAACGCTGAATGCTGACAGCTACTTCAATTTTACTTTGTGGCTCAACTAGAGAAAAGAGAGAAGCCGAGGAGGTTTTGGGATAATGAGAGGTTTTACCTCCAGCCCTGACATAGTTAGGACATTTTGCCAAACATTCCTGTGCTTTCTCTGAACACTGCGTCCTGTGACAAGCTGCCTCGCTGACTCCGATGCTGACGTTCAAACCTCGGGTGTCTTGGAGCCAGAGCAAAGAAGTGCTGTGAGCTGGGGAGAAGAAGGCACCTCTGACCTAAAGCCTGCACACCTGCTTTGGTTTCTGGGCAATGAGGCAACACATACTTGTTGTTTACCAGTAATTATCTTCATTCTCAATAGACCAATGACCTTGCCTTTTCTGGATAGCAGACTTACTCTTCTAAAGAAACCCTAAATTCGTTTATTCCCAATGCAACTAGAGTGGAACATTTATTTCTCACTTAAATAGAAAACACTGTTATTGTCGACACTGCATGAATGAACTTTTAAAAACATTTTAGAGAGAAAGGAAGAAACCTTTATTCAAACCCAAGTCAGGACAACTGTCTGGGAGACACAATCTTCACCAAGAAGGGAGTGCTCCGGGGAAGGAACATTTGGGGCAGGCTTATATATTTTTTTCTGTTTTGTTTTACATACAGAGTTACACACTACAGTGAGGATCTTCTTAGATCCAGAAAGTGACAGATTCTTTCTTATGTTTTCAGTATGTACATGATAGTATGACCTTAATCTTATGGGAGCCAAAGATGTTCTTTATTTTTTCTTATCTTTATGTTGGCATTTTTGGTTATTGTTTTCTCCTCGAAGCAGATGTACAACATGTGCTTGGGGCAGAAATAGGGCCCATGCTTTTAGGTTTTTGCCCAGTCATTTTGAGCCGGGTAAAATGTTAAAGGATAGCTTCCCTGGAAGCCCAGGATCAGGGCCCACAGATGATATAAGATAAAAATTACTTTCATCATTATAATTACTCCTAAATGGAGGAATTTGAGACAAAAGCACCTTTCACAAGAGTACCAAGAAATCAAAATGATACCCACGAAAGGCTGCCTGCTCCATGGTCAGCACAGGTAACAGAAGTGTTCACAGTCTCTGGACTCCTGCCCATTTCCTGCCCAAATCTCTGAAGCACACAGACCACTTAAAATTAGAATTGTAGAACTGCTAGACAACTTAGAGATGTCTGGCACCATTCCCTTGGACTGCAGAATAAAACACAGTAGCTCGTTGTCACAAACTAATTTCAACATGAAGTGCCCCCTGGATGCAGTAAGTTCTTTCTCTGCAAATGTTGACTAATATAAGTCACAGTCATACCATATAAACACTACGATGGCTGGGAAGTCATCATAGGTAAGGCAATATTTTAGCCATGTTTATAAGCATTGGCTCACTTTGTAGGAGAGGCTGAGCTGAGTGTTTTTAAACACTATTTCAGACCTGTTTTACAGCACCCTCTGAACATACCAGAGCCAGAATGGACTAAAAAAGATAGTTGGTTTCAGTAACTTTAATACCAGAAAAATATTATACTGTCTGTATTCCTAAGGATCTTTGAGTATCTTACCCAGAGGTCCTCCACTGAGATAATGATCTTAATGATCACCATGGGCAGAGGTGAAAAGGCCCGCTGAATTCGTTCCAGTTGTCCACATGACAAGAAAATCCTGATACTTGATAGGTTTCCAGATCGAGAAGACCAGAGTTAAGAGGAAGATAGTACCCTGTATGGAACAACAAGGGATTTGGAGTCAATTTGGGAATCCCACTTAGGTTTCTGACACTAAAATCCTCTGTGACTCATATCATCCGAGTCCCTGTCTAACCACCTGAAAATGTGCCTAAAAATATCTACACCCTAGTTGAGAAGTTTAAGAGGCAGAATGCTACAAAGAGCCAGTATGATGTGTCTCAAGAACAGGTGCTCAGGAAGCCATAATTGCTATTGGGTCTATTTCTTTTCAGAAGAAAGAACACATGTTGAATCCATATTTCTAATAGATGACTCACCAGATGATTTTCAAACCTGAAGGAAGGCCAAGAAGTCACTCTTGTGTCATAGTTCACTCAGAAATCATGTTGTTGGACTGGTGAGGATGATACGATAGCAACGTCATCACTAAGAGTGGGAAGCTTCTAATTTCCATACGGCCATGTTGACCCCCTTAGCTCAGAGCCACCTGAATGGGCAGCTGGGGAGGGGGCACCATCATCACTATGAGTGGGGAGCTTCCCATTTCCATATGGCCATGTTGACCCCCTTAGCTCAGGGCCGCCAGAAAGGACAGCTGAGGGGCACCACAGGCCAAGGCTGCCAGGTGTGGCTGGGGCAGGAAGAACTCAGACTTAAGGCTCAACTCCTGTCTAGGTTATTATAATGCTCTTCACAAAGAAAGTGCCATTGTGTGTGAGCCCTCATGTAGAAAAGTTTCAGAATTTCCATTGAGATTCCCTCTCTGACCTTTAGGATATATAGCAAAGTTCCATTTAATTTTAAACATTGAAGGACTTCTTGATTTTCTTTTCGCTATGACTGTGGCTCAATTCCCCTGTGGTCTAAGAATAGAATCTAGTTAATTTCAGGGTTTAACATTTGTAGACTTCATTCGTGGCCCCACCTATCATCTATTTGGGTAAAGAGTCTATGACCACTTGAAAATAATGTATTCTGCACTTATTATGGAATGTTCCCTATATGTCAATTAGGTCACATTTGTTACCAATGTTTTGTCTGCTTTTTCTGTCAGATATTGAGAAAGGTATATTAAAATCTTCAAACAATGCTGCTCTATTCAACGTTGCATCGGAGAATCTACCAGTGTTAGAAGGCAAGAGAAACAAAAAGTATAAGAATTGAGGGGATAAATGTGACTATTCACAGATAATACAATTGTGTACATAGAAAATCCAAAACAGTCTATAAATACCCTATTAGAATTAAAAATGCAATTTATAAATTTGAGATGGATTGTAGCTTCCCATTGGACAGTTTCTGAAAGAAAATGTAGAACCTGTCAATCTTGGGGTAGGACATAGGGTGCTTTAACCATTTAAAAGAATTCAGTGGGACTTCATAAAAATGTGACATTTCTCCTTAACTTATGACCATAAGAAAATGAAATAGTGAACCGCAGGCTGGGAAGTAAAGATTTGCAATACACACACTGACAAAGACTTGTCAATAAAGAATTCCTGCTCATCAACCATAGAAAGTCTATTTATAAACGAATACTTCACAAAAGATTGACTGATGGCCAATAACAACAGGAAAGGGTGCTCTACAGTATTATTTTAAGGAAGAGCAAGGCCTTTCCTAAAATGAAAACATACACACAAACTAGTATTCCCTAGATGGATGACGTCCTTATTTCTGAGGACAGCTTGAAGAACAGACTAGCATCAAAGTAAAGTGATGGAATTCCTGACACTCAGAGGATGGACAATTGACCTCAAACTACAGTACAATTTCTAGGCATCATTCAGTCCTCTGAAGGCAGACAACTACCACACCCCTTCCTCCACCACACAGGTTGCTTCCCAACACCTACCATAAAAGAAGAAGATGAGAAACAGATAGGACTAGTAGGAAAAAAGCAAAAATCACATGTGGGGATTATCCTGAAACACACTGATCACATAACTAGTGTAAGGAAGTGTAGGGAACTGACAAGGACAGAGACTCAAGAGGTACTTCTTTGGGAAATGCTGTCTGAAATCGTCACACCTTGGTACCAGCTAATGAGGGCTCTGACCATACACTAGGGTTTGCTCACAAGGGTCTGCAACACCATCCCTGAGGACTTCAAGACCTCAAAGCTTGCCTGATTGACTATTGGACTAAGAGATTCCCATGTTCTGAAAACAGATACCAACTCATTGAAAGGTTCACCTGGGCTCTCTCGAAGGCCCTACAAGAAGCTGAACCATTCACTGAAAATCAATTACACACACACACACACACACACACACACACACACACACACACACCTGTCATTTCACCAATTACTTAAACATTCAAGGTTCTTCCTACCTTTTCTTTTACACATTGATATTTATACTCACATGAAATGTCATCATTTCTAATGAACACTGATGTCAAAATAGAGATCCATTGACACAATATTCACAAAATGAAACTTCCCTGCTGTTATTTTCAATATAGCATTTTTTAAAGATCATACATATTTTAGATTTTTGGTAACTTTTACAGGAGAAGATCAGCATTGAAAAACTCTGAATACTTGACAATGAGTTTTAAGCCTAGAGAACAAAAATTGTCCAATTTCATAGATAATAAGGAACCAAAGGGAAAGCATGGAAGCTGTAGTCGAATAATTTTACACATATGTATCCTCTCTTATTCTACTACTGAGGGGCGTGTTTTATTACCACTATACATGCATCAATTGTCTTCCACGTGCACCTGCACAGGTATAATGAATTACTAGAGTAGAATGAAATGTCTGGGAACTACTTGGCGGCATCTATAATGAACAATGAAATTTTGATCTTATATTTGGTGAACTTCCACTGTCTGTCCCTTTAGACAATGGACCCTAAACAGAAGGGGGAATGAACCACGAGCGACTATGGACTCTGGGAAACAAACTGAGGGCTTCAGAGGGGAGAGGGGTGGGGGATTGGGATGGTCCAGTGATGGGTATTAAGGAAGGTACATATTGCATGGAGCACTGGGTGTTATATGCAAATAATGAATCACGGAACACTACATCAAAATCTAAGGAAATACTGTATAGTGACTAACATATCATAATAAAAAAATTATTAGTAGAAAAAAATTAAAGGTAAAAAAAAAACCAATACAGCTTCTCTGTTTCAAGAACAATCACAATTGAGAAAAAACTAACTTCCAATCCCTAAAGCCAAACACAGACCAAGTTCCATTTCACTCCCCTTTATTCACATTCTCTGTGGGTTCTAAGCTATTTCCCTACCTCCTTTCCTGCTGAGCAGGGAGCCTCGGCTCGATCCCAGAACCCTGGGATCATAACCTGAGCCAAAGGCACATGCTTAACTGGCTGAGCAAGCCAGGAGCCCCAGCTCCATGTTTTTCTTAAGCAAAAGGACACTTTCTCACAATGCCTTCACATGACTTCACATGGTACCAGAGACCTGCATTTGCTTCTAGGAGGTTGCAGATGAAGGCAATTGCAAACTCTTACAGTGGTTTATCAAATACAGTGACCTGCCTGGTGACAGTGAAACCCTTATGAGCCCACGAGAGGGTGCTGTGACACTCAGCTGTGGCTGGGCTGGCACAGAGAACCAAATCCATTTCCCTGCCTGATGTCTGTGAGGAACAGATGCCCCCACTGTGAATGAGACCCTGCCACTGAGCTGTCCAGAGATGGCCATCCTCACGGAGGATGAGGATAAAGGACAATGCCTGAGGAGACCTCATCTGTCTCTTTTATCTTTTCATATTTTTGACAGTGGACAAATCACTGCCTAGGAGTCCCCAACTACCTTAGTCTCATCTGTGAATGACCAAGAGGTTTTACAAAACACTTAAGGTTTTGACCTCACAAATGCCTACAACCACTTACCATAGGGATTCAACATTAAGCAAAGATACTGTTCGTTGGAAGAGAGGTCCTGCCCACTGTTGTTTCTCACTTATATGCTCATCTTCCTTACCTCATGGTAACATAACCACCTTGATTCCTGCTGCCGTCTTCAGGAAGGCTGATGTGACTTGTCGGGCATTACTCTGACATCGTTCTTTCTTAGCAATAAGATGTGGACATTTCCCTAGTCCTACACACCCAAAGTTGAATCGGAATCAGGATTGAGGAGGCTGATGAGAGTTGAAGGTGTTTTCCTGTACACGGTGGTTTATTACCAATAAGGATGGGTCAGAGTCCTCGAAATTCCAGAACCTTTTCATTAATGCTTCCTACTTGTGAAAGATGATGTACATTGGTCTTTCCCTGTATAGTGTGGTGACTCAGAGAAAAGTGCTTAGCCCTTTCGTCAGACTTCCACGACCACCTTGGGGCTGGCTTCCATATTCAGAAAGGATGATGTTAGGGCTAAGAGCGTTCCTGTACACTGTTATTTCTTACAGATAAGTGTATGGCATTTTTGTTACATTGCCAGAACCACTTAGCGCGGGCTTGCCGGCCTCCTGGGGACGAACCCTAACCGTAGGTCGGCCCCCGAGGGGCCTCTCCCAAGGGGCCTGGCACCACAACGCCAGGGATTGGGGATCCCCGAGCCCAGCGCCGGAGTCACCCTGCCACCCCACAGCAACCCGGGTTGCTAGGGGGGCCGCCAGTCTTTCAGGGCGAGAGAACGGGCAGGGCCCTCCAAGCCCCCAGCGACTTTTGAAGTCCCCCCGTGCCAAAATGCTTTGGTCCACATTCCCTCTCGCCAGTGCCCTCACCTCGGCCTGCCCCTACGCCTGCCACAGAGCTGGGGGAACGGGCCTGCTGCACTCCTGGGGGCTAACACTTACCCTAGGTCGGTCCCTGAGGTGCCCCTCCCAAGGAGCCTGGCACCTCAATGCCGGGGATTTGGGAACCCCGAGCCCCAGTGCTGGACTCACTCTGCCACCCCCAAGCTCCCAGGGCGCTAGGGTCGTTGCCAGTCATTCAGGAAGGGAGAACGGGCAGGGCCCTCTGATCTGCCTGCGACCTTCAAAGGCCCCCCATGCAAAAACTCTGGCTCCCACTCTCCTGCTCGCCAGCACCCTAACCTCGGCCCACCCCTAAGCTCGCTGCAGAGCTGGCGGATCAGGCCTGCTGGCTTCCTGGGGGCTAACCCTATCCCTTGGTCGCCCTCAAATGGCCCCTCCCAAGTGGCCTGGCGCCGCATGCCAGGGATTGGGGACCCCCAACTCCCAGTGCCGGACGCACCCTGCCGCCCCACCACCACGTGGGGCACTAGGGGCTTCGCCAGTCCTTCAGGGCAACAGAACGGGCAGGACCCTCCGAGTCACCTGTGACCTTCGAAGGCACCCCGAGCCAAAGCCAAAATGCTCTGGCCCACGCTCCCGCTCGCCAGCGCCCTCACCTCGGCCTGCCCCTCCACTCGCCCCACAGCTGGTGGAGCAAGCCTGCCAGCCTCCTGTGCGCTAACCCTAACCCTAGGGCGGCGCCGAAGAGGCCGGGTACCGCAACGCCAGGGATGGGGTGCCCCCGAGCCCCTGCACCGGACTCAACTTGCCACCACCCGGCCACCCAGTTTGCTAGGGGCGCCGTGTGTCATTCAGGGCAGGAGAATGGGCAGGGCCCTCCGAGCCTTCTGTGACCTTTGAAGCCCCCCATGCCAAAACGCTTGGGCCCACACTCCTCACCAGCGCCCTCATCTCGGCCTGCCCCTCCGCTCGCCTGACAGCCGGCTGATCAGGCCTGCCGGCCTCCTGTGGGCTAACACGATCACTAGGGCGGCCCCCGAGGGGCCCCTCCCAAGGGGCCTGGCACCGCAAAGCCGGGGATTTGGGACCACAGAGCCCCAGCGTTAGACTCAACCTGCCGCCCTGCCACTACCCGGGCCGCTAGGGGCGCCGCCGGTCATTCAGGGCGGAAGAATGGGAAGGGCCTTTCGAGCCCCTGGCCACCTTTGAAGGCCCCCCACGCCAAAACGCTTGGGCACACGCTCCCGCTCTCCAGCGCCCACACCTCGGCCTGCCCCTCCGCTCGCTGCACAGCCGGCGGATCGGGCCTCTGGCCCCCTGGGGGCTAACCCTAAACCTAGGTCGGCCCTCGAGGGGCTCATCCGATGGGGCCTGGCGCCACGTCTCTGATTGCTGAACCCCGAGCTGCAGCGCCAGACTCACTGTGCTGCCCCACCGACACCCGGGCCGCTAGCGGCGCCGCCGGTCATTCAGGGCATGAGAACGGGCAGGGCCCTCCAAGCCCCAGACGACCTTCAAAGGTACCTCCGCCAAAATGCTTCAGCCCACACTCCCGCTCGCCAGCGCCCTCACCTCGGCCGGTCCCTCCACTCGCCACACAACTGGCAGATCGGGCCTGCCGGCCTCCTGGGGGCTAATCCTAATCCTAGGTCAGCCCCCGAGGAGCCCCTCCCAAGGGGCCTAGAGCCGCAACGCCGGGGATTGGGGACCCCTGAGCCCCAGTGTCAGACTCACCCTGCCGGACCGCCGCCACCCGGGCCACTATGGGCGCCACTGGTCACTCAGGGCGGGAGAACGGGCAGGGCCCTCCGAGCCCCTGGCGACTTTCGAAGGTCCCCCGCACCAAAACGCTTGGGCCCGGGCTCACTCTCTCCAGCGCCCTCACATCGGCCCGTCCCTCCGTTCGCCACACAGCCAGCGGATCGGGCCTACCGGCCTCCTGGGGGTTAACCCTAAGCCTAGGTCGGCCCCCGAGGGGCACCTCCCAAGGGGCCTGGCGCCACAACACCGGGGATTGGGGACCCCAGAGCCCCAGTGTTGGACTCAACCTGCCACCCCGCCGCCACCCGGGCCAGTAGGGGCGCTGCCGGTCATTCAGGGCGGAGGAATGTGAAGGGCCCTCCGAGCCACCGGAGACCTTCGAAGGCCCCCCGCGCCAAAACACTTGGGCCCACGCTCCCGCTAGTCAGTGCCCTCACTTCGGCCCGCCCCTCTGCTCGCCGCACAGCTGGCAGATCGGGCCTGCCGGCTTCCTGGGGGCTAACCCTAACCCTAGGTCGGCCCCCGAGTGGTCCATTCCAAGGAGCCTGGCAGCGCAACACCGGGGATTGCGAACCCCCGAGCCCCAGCGCCGGACTCATCCTGCCGCCCCGCCGCCACCCGGCTGCTAGGGGCGCCGCAGGATATTCAGTGCGGGAGAAGGGACAGGGCCCTCGGAGTCCCTGTCGTCCTTCGAAGGCCCACCAAGCCAAAACGCTTGGGCCCACGCTCCGGCTCGCCAGCGCCTTCACCTCCGCGCCCCTCCGCTCGCCGCACAACTGGCGGATCGGGCCTGATGGCCTCCTGGGGGCTGACACTAACCCTAGGTCGGCTCCCGAGGGGCCCCTCCCAAGGGGTCTGGCATGGCAAAGCCGGAGATTGGGACCCCCGAGCCCCAGCCAGGACTCACCTTGCTGTCCCGCTGCCACCTGGACCGCTAGGGGCACCGCCGGTCATTCAGAGCGGGAGAACAAGCGGGGCTCTCCTAGCCCACGACGACATTCGAAGGAGCCCCGTGCCAAAATGCTTGGGCCCACGGTCCCATTCGCCAGTGCCCTCACTTCGGCCCGCCCCTCCCCTCGCCCCACAGCCGGCAGATCGGGCCTGCCGGCCTCCTGGGGGCTAACCCTAACCCTAGGTTGGCCCCGGAGGGGCTCGTACGATGGGGCCTGGCGCCACAACGTGTCTGATTGCTGACCCCCGAGCCGCAGCGCCCGACTCACCTTGCCGCCCCGCCAACACCCAGGCCACTAGCGGCGCCACTGATCATTCAGGGTGTGAGAACAGGCAGGGCCTTCTAAGCCCCGGATGGCCTTCGAAGGCACCCCGCGCCAAAACGCTTGGGCCCACGATCACGCTTGCCTGTGCCCTCAGCTCGGCCTGCCCCTCCACTCGCTGCACAGATGGAGGATCTGGGCTGCCGGCCTCCAGGGGGCTAACCCTAACCCTAGGTTGGCCCCCAAGGAGCCCCTCCCAAGGGGCCTGGCCTCGCAACGCAGGGATTGCGAACCCCCGAACCCGAGCTCAGAACACACCATGCCGCCCCGCCGCCACCCGGCCCTCTAGGGGCGCCGCCGGTCATTCAGGGCGGGAGAATGGGTAGGTCCCTCCAAGCCCCTGGCGAACTTCAAAGTCTCCCCGCGCCAAAACGCTTGGGCCCACGCTCCCGCTCGCCAACGCTTCACCTCGGCCCACCCCTCCGATCGCCACGCAGCCGGGGGATCAGGCCTGCCAGCATATTTGGGACTAACCCTAACACTAGGTCGGCCCCTGAGGGGCCCTTCCCAAGGGGCCTGGCCCACAACATCAGGGATTCGGACCCCCGAGCCCCAGCGCCGGACTCACCCTGCGGCTCAACTGCCACCCGAGCCGCTAGGGGCTCCGCCGGTCATTCACGGCAGGAGAACGGGCAGGGCCCTCCAAGTCCCCAGCGACTTTCGAATGCACCCCACGCCAAAACCCTTTGGCCCACGCTCCCGCTCGCCAGCACCCTTACCTCGGCCCGCCCCTCCGCTCACCTCACAGCTGCTGGATTGGAACTGCCGGCCTCCTGGGGGCTCACCCTTACCCTAGGACGGGCCCGGAGCTGCCCCTCCCAAAGGGCCTGGTGCCGCAATGCCGGGGAGTGGGGACCCCCAAGCCCCAGCGCCGGACTCACCCTGCCGCCCCACTGACACCCAGTCCGCTAGGGGTGCCACTGGTCATTCAGGGTGGGAGAACGGACAGGGCCCTCCGAGCCCGCGGCGACATTCGAAGGCCTCCCCATCCAAAACACTTGAGCCCACGCTCCCGCCCCTCAGCGCCCTCACCTCGGCCTGACCCTCCGCTTGCCGGAGAGCTGGCAGATGAAGCCTGCCCTCCTCCTGGGGACTACCCATATGCCTTAGGTGGGCCCCTGAGGGGCCTGTCCGAACGGGCCTGGCACCGCAATGCCTGGGATTGGGGACCCCCGAGCCCCACCGCCGGACTCACCGTGTCACCCCGCCGCCACCCGGGCCGCTAGGGGCGCCGCCGGTCATTCAGGGAGCGAGAACGGGCAGGGCCCTCCGATCCCCTGGCGATCTTCGAAGGCAACCTGCGCCAAAATGCTTGGGTCCACGCTCCCGCTCACCAATGCCCTCACCTAAGCCCACCCCTCCGCTCGCTGCACAGCTGGCAGATTGGGCCTAACAGGCTCTTGGGGGATAACCCTAACCCTAGGTCGGCCCCCGAGGGAATCTCCCAAGGGGCCTGGCTGCCCAGCGCCAGGGATTGGGACCCCCAAGCCCCAGCGCCGGACTCACACGGCCGCCGCGATGCCACCGGGCTGCTAGGGGTGCCGCCGGTCATTCAGGGTGGCAGAACGGGCAAGCTTTTCTGAGCCACCTGCGACCTTCGAAGGACCCCCGCACCAAAATGCTTGGGTCCACGCTCCCGCTCGCCAGCGCCCTCACCTCGGCCCGCCCCTCCACTCGTCACACAGCTGGTGGATCGGGCCTGCCTGCCTCCTGGGTGCTAACCCTAACCCTTGGTCGGCCCCCGATGGGCCCCTCCCAAGGGGCCTGGTGCCACAATACAGGGATTGGGGACACCGAGCCCCAGAGCCAAACTCACGCTGCTGCCCCGCCGTCATCCGGGCCGCTAGGGGTGCCACAGGTCATTCAGAGCGGGAGAACGGGTAGGGCCCTCCGAGCCCCTGGCGAACTTCGAAGGCCCCCCGCGCCAAAACGCTTAGGACTATGCTCCCGCTCTCCAACGCCTGCCCCTCGGCCCGCCCCTCCGCTTGCCACACAGCTGGCGGATTGTGCCTGCCAGCCTCCTGGGGGCTAACCCTAACCCTAGGTCGGACCCGAGGGGCCCCTCCCACGGGGCTTGGCGCCTCAATGTCGGGGATTGGGGACCCCCGAGCCCCAGGGCCCAACTCAACCTACCGCCCCTCCGCCACCTGGGCTGCTTGGGGCGGCGCCGGTCATTCAGGGCGGGAGAATGGGCAGGGCCCTCCGAGCCCCCGGCGACCTTCAAAGGCCATCTGCGCCAAAACGCTTGGGCCCACGCTCCTGTTCGCCACCGCCGTCACCTCGGCTAGCCCCTCCACTCACCACACATACGGCAGATCGGGCCTGCTGGCATCCTTTAGGCTAACCCTACCCTAGGTCGGCCCCCGAGAGACCACTCCCAAGCGCCTGGCGCTGCCATGCCGGGGTTTGGGGACCCGCAAGCACTTGTTGCGGGCTCACCCTGCCGCCCCTCCACGACCCAGCCTGCTAGGAGCAATGTCCTCATGGGGCGTGAAAATGGGCAGGGCCCTCCGAGCCCCCGGCGAATGTCCAAGGCCTCCTGCACCAAAACGCTTGGGCCAACGCTACCACTCACCAGCGCCCTCACTTCGGACCGTCCCTCCACTCTCTGCACAGCTGGTGGATCGGGCCTGCCATTCTCCTGGGGGCTAACCCTAACCCTAGGTCGGTCTCAGAGGGGACCGTCCCAAGGGGTCTGGCACTGCCACGCCGGGGATTGGGGACCCCCGAGCCACAACACCAGATGCACCCTGCCACTCCGCCGCCACCCGGGCCGCTAGGGGCGCCGCCGGTCATTCGGGGCTGGAGAACATGCAGAGCCTTCCGAGCCACCCTCGAACTTCGAAGGCCCCTGTGCCAAAACACCTGGGACCATGCTCCCGCTCGCCAGAGCCCTCACCTTGGCCCACCACTCTGTAATCCGCTCAGCCGGTGGATGGGGCCTGCCGGCCTCCTTTGGGCTAACCCTAACCCCAGGTCGGCTCACGAGGGGCCCCTCCCAAGGGGCCTGGCGCTGCCACGCCAGGGATTGGGGACCCCCGAGCACCAGGGCCGAACTCACCCTGCCGCCCCGCTGCGACCCGGCCCGCTAGGGGCACCTTCCTCATTCAGGGCGGGAGATGGGGCAGGGCCCTACGAGTCCCTGGCAACCTTCGAAGGCCCCCCGCGCCAAAACTATTGGGCCCAAGCTCCTGTTCGCCAGTGCCCTCACCTCGGCCCATCCTCCGCTCGTCACACAGCTGGCGGAAAGGGCCTGCCGGCCTCCTGGGGGCTAACCCTAAACCTAGGTTGGCCCCCAAGGGGCCCCTCCCAAGGTGCCTGGCGCCACCACGCCTGGGATTGGGGTCCCCCAAGCCCCCTCGCCTGAATCACCCTGCCGCCCCGCCGCCACCCGGGCCGCTAGGGGCGCTGCCGTTCATTCAGGGCGTTAGAACGGGCAGGGCTCTCCGAGCCCCCTGCAATCTTTGAAACCCTCTCGCCAAAACGCTTGGGCCCACACTCCCACTCGCCAGTGCATTCACGTCGACCTGTCCTTCGGCTCGCAGTACAGCCTACGGATAGGTCCTGCCGGCCTCCTGGAGCTAACACAAACCCTACGTCGGTGCCCGAGGGGCCCCTCCCAAGGGGCCTGGCTCTGCCATGCCGGGGCTCAGGGACCCCCGAGCCCCCGTGGCAGTCTCACCCTGCCACTGCGCCGTGACCTGGCACACTTGGGGCGCTGTCCTCATTCAGGTGGGAGAACGGGCAGGGCCCTCAGAGCCCCGGGCGACATTCGAAGACCCCCACGCCAAAACGCTTGGGCCCACGGTCCAGCTCGCCAGCGCCCTCACCTAGGCCAGCCCCTCCGCACACCGCACATGTGGCGGATCGGGCCTGCCAGCTTCCTGGGGGCTAACCCAAACCCTACATCAGCCCCCGAGGGGCCCCTCCCAATGGGCCTGGCGCCGCCACGCCGGGGATTGGGGACCCCAGATCCCCAGCTCTGGAGCCACCCTACCGCCCCTCCTCCACCCGGGCCGTTAGGGGTGCTGCCAGTCATTCAGGGCGGGAGAACGGGCAGGGCCCTCCGAGCCCCCGGCGACCTTCGAAGGCCACCCTTGCCAAAATACTTGGGCCCATGCTCCCGCTCGCCAACGCCCTCACCTCGGCCCGCCCCTCCACTCGCCGCACAGCCAGCGGATCGGGCCTGCTGGCCTCCTGGGGGCTAACCCTAAACCTAAGTCAGCCCCCGAGGGGCCTCTCCCAAGGTGCCTGGCGCCACAACGCCGGGGTTTCGTGTCCCCCGAGCCCCATTGCCAGACTCACCCTCCCGCCCCGCTGCCACCCGGGCCACCAGGGTCCCCGCCGGTCATTAAGGGCGGGAGAACAGGCAGGGCCCTCCGAGCCAACGGCGACCTTCGAAGGCCCCCGTGCGAAAACACTCGGGCCCACGCTCCCGCTCGCCAGAACCCTCACTCCAGCCCGCCACATCACTCGCCGTACAGCGGGCAGATCGGGGCTGCTGGCCTCCGGGGGGATAACTCTAAGCCTAGGTCGGCACCCAAGGGGCCCCTCCCAAGGGGCCTGGCACCGCCATGCCAGGGATTGGGGACTCCCGAGCCCCAGTGCCGGACTCACCGTACCGCCTCACTGTGACCCGGCCCGCTAGGGGCAACGTCCTCATTCAGGGCGGGAGATCGGGCAGGGCCCTCCGAGTCCCCGGCGACCTTTGAACCCCCCCCACGCAAAAACGCTTGGGCCCATGCTCCCGCTCACCAGCAACCTCACCTCTGCCCGACCATCCACTCGCTGCACAGCTGGCAGATCCGGCCTGCTGGCCTCCTGGAGGCTAACCCAAACCCTAAGTCAGGCCCGAGGGGCACCTCCCAAGGGGTCTGGTGCTGAAACGCCAGGGATTGGGGATTCCCGAGCCCCAGCACTGGACTCACCCTGCTGCCCCTCTGCAACCCGAGCCGCTAGGTGCGCCATCGGGCTTTCAGCGCAGTAGAACCCGAAGTGCACTCTGAACCCCCGGTGACTTTCGAATGCCCCCATGCCAAAACGCTTGGGCCCACGCTCCCGCTCTACAGTGCCCTCACCTCGGCCTGCCCCACTGCTCGCTACACAGCTGGCGGATCAGGTCTGCCGTCCTCTTGGGGGCTAACACTAACGCTGGTTCGGACCCCGAGGGCCCTTCCCAAGGGGCCTGGCGCCCCAACGCCGAGTATTGGGGACCCCCGCGCCCCAGCGCCGGACTTACCATGCCGCCCCACCGCAACCCGGGCCACTAGGGGCATCGCCGGTCATTCAGGTCGGGAGAACGGGCAAGGCCTTCCGAGCCCCCAAGGACTTTCGAAGGTCCCCCGCACCAAAAGGCTGGGCCCACGCCCCCGTACGCCAGCGCCCTCACCTCGGCGCGCCGCTCTGCTCACAGCACAGCCAGCGGATGAGGCCTGCCAGCTTCCTGGGGGCTAACCCTAAACCTAGGTTGGCCCCCGATGGGCCCCTCCCAAGGAGCCTGGAGCTGCAAGGCCTGGGATTGGGGACCCCCGAGTCCCAGCACCGGACTCACCCGGCCACCCCACCACAACCCAGGGCACCAGGGGCGCAGCTGGTTACTCAGGGCGGTAGAATGGGCAGGGCCCTCCGAGCCCCCGGCAACTTTTGAAGGCCCCCCACGCCAAAACGCTTGGGCCCATGCTCCCACTCACCAGCGCCCTCACCTCAGCCCGCACCACCGTCGCCGCACAGCCGGCGGATCGGGCCTGCCAGTGCCCTGGGGGATAACCCTAACTCTAGGTCGGCGCCCGAGGGGCCCCTCCCAAGGGGCCTGGCACCACAACGACAGAGATTGGGGACCCCCGAGCCCCAACTCTGAACACACCCTGCAGCCCCGCCGTCACCCGGCCCGCTAGGGGCGCCGCAGGTCAGTCAGGGCGGGAGAACGGGCAGGGTCCTTCCGAGCCCCCGGCGAACTTCGAAGGCCCCCTCGCCAAAACGCTTGGGCCCACGCTCCTGCTTGCCAGCGCCCTGACCTCGGCCCGCCACTCCCCTCACTGCACAGCTGGTGTATCGGGCCTGACGGCCTCCTTTGAGCTAACCCTAACCCTAGGTCAGCCCCTGAGGTTCCCCCCCAAGTGCCTGGAGCCGCCACACTGGGGATTGGGAAACCCTGTGCCCCAGCTCCAGACTCACCCTGCACCCTGCTGCCACCATGGCCGCTAGAGGCGCCGCCAGTCATTCAGGGTGGGAGAACTGGCAAGGCCCTCCGAGCCCCTGGCGAACATCCAAGGCCTCCCGCACCAAAACGCTTGGGCCAAGCTACCACTCACCAGCGCCCTCACGTCGGCCAGCCTTTCCACTCTCTGAACAGCTGGCGGATCGGGCCTGCAATCCTCCTGGGGGCTAACCCTAACCCTAGGTCGGCCCCAGAGGGGCCCGTCCCAAGGGGCCTGGCACTGCCACGCCAGGGATTGGGGACCCCTGAGCCGCAACACCAGACGCACCCTGCCGCCCCGCCGCCACCAGGGCCGCTAGGGGCGCCGCCGGTCATTCCCGGCTGGAGAACGTGCAGAGCCTTCCGAGCCACCCTCGATCTTCGAAGGCCCCCACGCCAAAACGCCTGGGCCCACGCTCCTGCTCTCCAGCACCTTTACCTCAGCCTGCCCCTCTGCACGCCGCACAGCTGGCAGATCGGGCCTGCCGGCCTCCTGGGGGCTAACACAAACCCTATGTCAGCCCCCGAGGTGCCCCTCCCAAGGGGCCTGGAACCGCCATGCCCCTGCTTGGGGACCCCCAAGCACCAGCGCCGAACTCACCCTGCCGCCCTGCAGCCACCCGGGCTGCTAAGGGTGCCGACACTCATTCAGGGCGGGAGAACAGGCAGGGACCTCTGAGCCCCTGGCGACCTTGGAAGGCCCCCCGTGCAAAAACACTTGGGCCCATGCTCCCGCTAGCCAGAGCCCTCACCTTGGCCTGCCACTCCATAATCCGCACAGCCGGTGGATGGGGCTTGCTGGCCTCCATTGAGCTAACCCTAACGCTAGGTCGGCACCCAAGGGACCACTCCCAAGTGCCCGGCGCTGCCACGCCGGGGATTGGGGACCCCCGAGCCCCAGCTCCAGACTCACCCTGCTGGCCCACCACCACACCGGCCGCTAGGGGAGCCACCGGTCTTTCAAGGCGGGAGAACGGGCAGGGCCTTCCGAGCCCCCGGTGACATTCGAAGGCCCCCTGTGCCCAAATGCTTGGGCCCACGCTCCCGGTCGCCAGCGTGCTCACCTCAGCCCACCCCTCGCTCGCCGCACAGCTGGCAGATCGGGTCTGCTGGCCTCCTGGGGGCTTAACCTTCCCTAGGTCAGCTCACCAGAGGCCCCTTCCAAGGGGCCTGGCGCTGCCACGCTGGTGATTGGGGACCCCCGAGCCAAAGCGCTGGACACACCCTGCCACCCCACCGACACCCAGGCCGCTAGGGGCACCACCGGTCATCTAGGTTGGAGAACGGGCAGGGCCCTCCAAGCCCCCGGTGACATTCGAAGGCCACCCCGCGCCAAAATGCTTTGGCCCACGCTTCTGCTCACCAATGCCCTCACCTTGGCCAGCCCCTCCGCAAGCTGCACAACCAGCGGATAGGGCCTGGCGGCCTCCTGGGGTCTAACCCTAACCCTAGGTTGGCTGTCGAGGGGCCCCTCCCAAGGGGTCTGGCACCACCACGCCGGGGATTGGGAACCCCCGAGCACCAGTGCCGGACTCACCCTGGTGCCCTGCGAAGACCTGGCTTGCTAGGGTCGCCGTCCTCATTCAGAGTGGGAGAACTTGCAGGGCACTCCGTGCCCCCTGAGACCTTCAAAGGCAACGTGCGCCAAAACGCTTGGGCCCCCGCTCCTGATCACCATTGCCCTCACCTGGGCCCCACCCTCCGCTCACCACACAGCCAGTGGATCGGGCCTGCCAGCCTCCTGGGGGCTAACCCTAACCCTAATTCAGCCCCTGAGGAGCCCCTCCCAAGGGGACTGGCGCCATCACTCTGGGGATTGGGGACAATCGAGCCCCAGCGCCAGACTTTCACTGCCACCCCGCCGCCACCCGGGCTGCTAGGGGCGCCGCCGGTCCTTCAGGGCAGAGGAAGGGGCAGGGCCCTCTGAGCCCCCACTGACCTTCGAAGACCCCCCACGCTAAAACGCTTGGGCTCATGCTCAGGCTCGCCAGTGCCCTCACCTCGGCCCACCCTGCTGCGTGCCGCTCAGATGCTGATCGGGTCCACCAGCCTCCGGGGGGCTAACTGTAACCCTAGATCGACCCCTGAGGGGCCCCTACCAAGGGGCCTGGCGCCGCAATGCCGGGGATTGGGGACCCTGAGCCTCAGCACCTGACTCACCCTGCCACCCAGCCGCCACCCAGGGGCTTGGGGTGCTGCCGTTCATTCAGGGCGGGAGAACGGGCAGGGCCCTCTGAGACACGGTGACTTTCGAGTCCCCCCCGCGCCAAAACGCCCGGGCCCTCGCACCCAAACACCAGCGCCCTCTCCTCGGTCCGCCGCTCCACTCTCCACGCAGCTGGCGAATAGGACCTGCCGAGTTCTTAGGGGCTAAACCTAACCCTAAGTTGTCATCCGAGGGGCCCCACCCAAAGGGCCTGGCACCACATCCCTGGGGATTGGAGATACCCGAGCTGCAGGGCCTAACTCACCCTGCCACCCCTTACCACCTCGGCCGCTAGGGGCACCGCCATTCATTCAGGGTGGGAGAACCTGCAGGGCACTTCGAACCCCCGCCGACCTTTGAAGGCGTTCTGAACCAAAACGCTTGGGCCCAGGCTCATGTTCACCACCACCCTCACCTCGGCCCAACTCTCTGCTTCATTCAGACCCGTTGGAAAGGGCCTGCCGGGCTCTTGGTTCTAAGGAAAACCCTAGGTCGGCCCCGTGGGGCACATCCCAAGGGGCCTGGCTCCGCAACGCTGGGGATTGGTGACTCAGAGCCCCAGAGCCGGACTCACCCTGCCGCACTATCGCCACCTGGGCCTCTAGGGGCGCCACCGGTCATGCACGGTGAGAGAAGGGCAGGGCCTTCTGAGTCCCCAGTGACTTTCAAAGGTTCCCCGCGCCAGAACACTGGTGCCCATGCTCCCGCTCCCCAGCGCCCTCACCTCGGCCCGCCCCTCCATTTGCTGCAGAGCCAGTGGATAGTGCCTGCCATGCTCCTGGGGGCTAACTAAAACCCTAGGTCGGCCCCGTGGGGCACATCCCAAGGGGTCTGGCTCTGCAATGCTTGGGATTGGTGACTCAGAGCCCAAGAGCCAGACTCACCCTACCACACTGTCGCCACCCAGGTAGCTAGGGGCGCCGCTGGTCATTCAGGGCGAGAGAAGTGGCAGGTCCTTCAGAGTCCCCAGTGACCTTCAAGGTCTCCCTGCACCAAAACACCTAGGTCCACCCTCCCACTCACCAGTGCCCTCACCTAGGTCTGCCACTCTGCTCTCCACACAGCTGGCGAATAGGGCCTGCTGGCCTCCGAGGGGCTAAACCTATCCCTAGGTTGGCCCCCGAAGGGCCCCTCCCAAGGGGCCTGGTGCCACAACGCCGGAGATTGGGGACCCCCAAGCCCCAGCGCCGGATGCACCCTGTCGCCACTCCCCATCCAGGCCGCTAGGGGCACCGCCATTCATTCAGGGTGGGAGGATAGACAGGGCCCTCTGAATCCCCGCCAACTTTCGAAGGCGCCCCGAACCAAAACGCTTGGGCCCAGGCTCATGTTCACCAGCACCCTCACCTCGCCCCAACTCTCCCCTCGTCGCACAGGTGGTGTATCGGGCCTGCGGGGCTCCTGGAGGCTAACCCTAACCATAGGTCGGCCACCGAGGGGCCCTTCCAAAGGGGCCTGGCGTCGCAACGCTGGGGATGGGGACCCCGAGCCCATCTGCCGGACGCACCCTGCTGCCCTTCAGCCACCCGAGCCACTAGAGGCCCCGCCGGTCAATCAGGGCAGGAGATCGGGCAGGGCCTTCCGAGCCCACGCTGACCTTTGAAGGCTCCCCGCGCAAAAACTTTGGATCCCAGGATCCTGCTCGCCAGCGCCCTCACCTCAGCCCGCCCCTCCGCTTGCTTCAGAGCCGGTGGATAGGGCCTTCCGGGCTCCTGGCAGCTAACCAAAACCCTAGGTCGGCCCTGTGGGGACATCCCAAGCGGCCTGGCTCTGCAATGCTGGGGATTGGTGACTCAGAGCCCCAGAGCCAGACTCACCCTCCCACAACGCTGCCACCCTGGCCGCTAGGGGCGCCGCTGGTCATTCAGGGCGGGAGAACAGACAGGGCCCTGGAGAAACCAGGGACATTTGAAGCCTCCCTTGCCAAAAGGCAGGGGCCCACAATCCCACTCCACAGCGCCTTTACCACAGCCCGCCCACCTCTCGCCGCCCAGCCAGAGGATATGGCCTGCCGGCCTCATGGGGGCTAACTCTAACCCTAGGTCGGCCCACGAGGAGCCCCTCCCAAGGGGACTGGCCCTGCAACGCTGGGGATTGGGGATCCCCAAGACGCAGTGCGGGACTCACCCTGCCGCCCCACTGCCAATGGAGCCGCTAGGGGCGTCGCTGGTTATTCAGGGCAGGAGAAAGGGCAAGGCCCTCCGAGCCATGGCAACATTCAAAGGCCCAGGGTGCCAAAATGCTGGGGACCATGCTCCTGCTGGGCATCGCCCTCAAACTGGCCCGCACCTCTGCTCCTCGCACAGCCGACGACTCGGGCCTGCCGGCCTCCTGGGCGCTAACCCTAACCCTAGGACAGCCCCTGAAGCTCCCTTCCAAAGGGGCCTGGCGTCGCAACGCTGGGGATGGGGACCCCGAGCCCATGTGCCGGACGCACCCTGCTGCCCTTCAGCCACCCGAGCCACTAGAGGCCCCGCCGGTCAATCAGGGCAGGAGATCGGGCAGGGCCTTCCGAGCCCACGCTGACCTTTGAAGGCTCCCCGCGCAAAAACTTTGGCTCCCAGGATCCTGCTCGCCAGCGCCCTCACCTCGGCCCGCCCCTCTGCTTGATTCAGAGCCGGTGGATAGGGCCTGCCGGGCTCCGGGGGGCTAACCAAAACCCTAGGTCTGCCCCATGGGGCACATCCCAAGTGGCCTGGCTCTGCAACACTGGGGATTGGTGACTCAGAGCCCCAGAGCCAGACTCACCCTGCTGCACTATCGCCACCTGGGCCACTAGGAGCTCCGCCGGTCATTTGGGGGAGAAAAGGGGCAGGGACTTCTGAGCCCAAGGTGACCTTCAAAGGCTCCCGGCACCAAAACGCTGGTGCCCACACTCACACTCCCCAGCGCCCTCACCTTGGCCCACCCTTCTACTCGCCGCACAGCGGGCAGATAGGGCCTGCCGGCCTCCTGGGGGCTAACCCTAACCCTAGGTCGGCCCCCCAGGGGCCCCTCCCAAGGGTCCTGGTGCCGCTACGCCAGGGATCGGGGACCCCAAGCCCCAGAGCCAGACTCACCCTGCCACAACCCTGCCACCCAGGCCGCTAGGGGCACCGCCAGTCATTCAGGGCGGGAGAAGGGACAGGGCCCTGGAGAAACCGGAGACATTTGAAGCCTCCCGTGCCAAAATGCAGAGGCCCAGGCTCCCGCTCGCCAGCGCCTTTACCTCCTCCCACCCACCTCTCCCCTCCCAGCCAGAGGATTGGGCCTGCCGGCCTCCTGGGTGCTAACTCTAACCCTAGGTCGGCCCACGAGGAGCCCCTCCCAAGGGGCCTGGCCCCGCATCGCTGGGGATTGGGGATCCCTGAACCACAGAGCAGGACTCACCCTGCCGCCCCACTGCCAACCGAGCCCCTAGGGGCGTCGCTCGTTATTCAGGGCAGGAGACAGGGCAGGGCCCTCTGAGCCATGGCAACATTCGAAGGCCCAGGGCGCCAAAATGCTGGGGACCACGCTCCTGCTGGGCATCGCCCTCAACCTGGCCCGCACCTCCGCTCCTCGCACAGCCTGCGACTGGGGCCTGCCGGCCTCCTGGGCGCTAACCCTAACCCTAGGACAGCCCCTGAAGCTCCCTTCCTAAGGGGTCTGGAGCCGCAACGCCGGGGATTGGGGACCCCCAGGCCCCAGCGCCAGATGCACGCTGCCGCCCCGCCCCACACGGGCCGCTAGGGGCGCCGCCATTCATTCAGGGTAGGAGAAGTGGAGGGCCCTCCGAACCCCTACAGACATTCGAAGGCACACCAAACCAAAACGCTTGGGCCCATGCTCATGTTCACCAGCACCCTCACCTCGCCCCAACTATCCCCTCGACGCACAGGTGGTGTATCGGGCCTGCGGTGCTCCTGGAGACTAACCCTAACCATACATCAGCCCCCGAGGAGCCCTTCCCAAGGGGCCTGGCGTCGCAACTCTGGGGATGGGGATCCCGAGCCCATGTGCCTGACTCACCCTGCTGCCCTTCAGCCACCCGAGCCACTAGAGGCCCCGCTGGTCAATCAGGGCAGGAGATTGGGCAGGGCCCTCTGAGCCCACGCTGACCTTTGAAGGCTCCCCGCGCAAAAACGTTGGCTCCCAGGATCCTGCTCACCAGCGCCCTCACCTAGGCCCACCCCACCGCTTGCTTCAGAGCCGGTGGATAGGGCCTGCTGGGCTCCTGGCAGCTAATCAAAACCCTAGGTCGGCCCTGTGGGGACATCCCAAGCGGCCTGGCTCTGCAATTCTGGGGATTGGTGTCTCAGAGCCCCAGAGCCAGAGTCACCCTGCCGCACTGTACCCACCCGGGCCACTAGGGGAGCTGTCGGTCATAGAGAGCGAGAGAAGGGCAGGGCCATCTGAGCCACAGGTGACCTTCACAGGCTCCCCACACCATAAAGCTGGTGCCCACGCTCCCACTCCCCAGCGCCCTCTCCTCGGCCCACACCTCCGCTCGCCGCACAGTGTGCGGATTAGGCCTGAAGGTCTCCTTGGGGCTAATCCTAACCCTAGGTTGGCCTCCCAGGGGCCCCTCCCAAGGGTCCTGGTGCCACTACGCCCGGGATCTGGGACTCCAAGCCCCAGAGCCAGACTCACCCTCCCACAACGCTGCCACCCAGGCCGCTAGGGGCACCGCCGGTCACTCAGAGCGGGAGAAGGGACAAGGCCCTGGAGAAACCGGAGATATTTGAAGCCTCCAGCGCCAAAATGCAGGGGCCCACAATCCTGCTCCCCAGCGCCCTCACCTCGGCCCACCCCTCCGCTCGCCCCACAGCCATCGTATTGGGACTGCAGGCCTCCTGGGGGCTAACGCTAACCCTAGGTCGGCCCCCAAAGGGCACTCCCAAAGGGCCTGGCACCGTGATGCCGGACATTGGGGACCCCCAAGCCCCAGCGATGTACTCAAAATGCCCCTCCGCTGCCACCCGGGCCACTTGGGGCGCCGCCGGTCATTCAGGGTGGGGGAATGGGCAGGACCCTCCAAGCCAAAGAATAGGAAAACAGTAAGTAAAAAGGATACGTGCACCCCTATGTTTCTTGCACCATTATTTACAATGTCACAATATGTAAGCAACCCAAGTGTCTGTAGAAAAATTGACAAATGAGATGATAGATGTGAGTATTCACACACACACACACACACAGACACAGACACACACACACACACACACATACACACACACAATGGAGTATTACTCGGATTGCAAAAGAATGAAACCTTGCCATTTGCAGACACATGGATGGAGCTAGAGAGTATTATCCTAACTAAAAACAGTCAGTCAGAGAAAGACAAATCCCATATGATGTCACTCTAATGGGGAATTTAAAAAAAAAAACAAAAATAAATAACTAAAAGAGAAAAAGGAGACACACCAAAATACAAACTCTTAACAATAGAGAACAAACGGATGGTTACAAGAGAGGAGGTGGATAGAGGGATGAGTGGAATAGATGAAGGGGATTAAGAGGACACTTCTTGATGACCACTGAGTAATATATAGAAATACTGAATCACTCTACTGTACACCTGAAACTAATGTAACACTGTATGTTAGCTTTAATGGAATTAAAATAAATTTTAAAAAAAGATTTTTCTTTCAGAAACCTCTTTGAAAAAGCTTTTCCTGTGCAATGTGCAAAAGCCCTACTTGGGAGGATTCACTCTACAATAATTATTCACTTAATGCCTAAAATTCAGATTTCACTGAGTTCTTACCATGGATCCCAGCCCACGGGAGCCATGGTCCTTTTCAGTCCAGCCTCAGCACCTATGCATTCAAGATTGGAAGTAGAGACACATATCACTTCACAGTCCAGATAGCTATTATTGTTTCTGTTTCAGTGTGAGAGAGTCACAGACTTTGGGACAGGTTTCAGAGCAGATTTATTACGGATCCTGGATCTCTACTTCAATGTTCTTTGCCTGGATCCATTTGGCTAATAGGTTCTCTGTGGATGGGCTTGCTTCCAAGCACATACATGGAAGATGCAAAGGTGGGTGGGCTTGGTGCGGGACAGGAAGAAGACCAAAAGCAGACAAGGGTCCGACCCTCCCCTGATCCAGGAACTGCTATGGGAGAGGGTACGGGAGGTAGAATCCATGTGAAATTCCAAGGTCACCAGCTGAACACAGGAGGCACAGGTCAAGGGATCTGGAGATGCAGGGGTTGAAGGCTTCTCTGAGCTACCTCTGGGAGGAAGGGAGGGAAGGAATGAGAAGGAGACACTGCCTGCCCCTGGCCCATGCCATCTGCCCACCACTCCGACACGCATCAGTCTATGAGCTGACACAGCCTGGGCTCAGGATGGGCTGGCTTGGGTCCCTCAATCCTCAGTAGGACAGCTGGCCCCAGGGCTCAGAGACATGCTGAGGGAGATGAGAGGGAAAGCTGCCCCACCCAGGTCATCCCCTCCTTGAGCAGACAGCCCTTCAGAACTGCTAAAAAAACCCCACTAACGGGGTTGAAAGACATTCCATGGATGAACTAAGGCATAGAGATATGTAAAATAACATTCATTTTTAAGTTCAGAGCTGTCATCTCAGGAAGTGGGGAGAGCTTCCCTGAAGAAGACTGAGGGGAGGGCAGGCCATGCTGAAAAGGGAGACATGGCTGTCCTGATTGGGGACCTGCAGCCCCCTTCCAGGGCAGGGCATCATCCTCACATCAAAAGAGATCCATGGAAGTGTTCCATCAGGGCCAGATGTTTGTCTCGAGAAGGCTACCCTGGCATTGGACTGCACAGGGCACCAGGGACGAGGGCCAGATGGAGGACGGACAATACCCCGGAGGCCATGGGGCAAGAGCAGAGGCACATGACCTTGAAGATGATGATGAAAAGCAGGAGGTTGCAGCATGGACCTGGCCCAAAAGTGCCATGGGAGCAGTGCCCAGAGCTACACTGACTGGGTGCCTTCTGTGCCCGGTGCGGCTAACTTCAGTGGGGTCCAGACTAGTCCTGACCACAATTCTAGGAAGTGTGCACCACCCCCGACCTCCTCTCCCCTTGCAACTGCTAGGAATCACGGTCACAGACCATGGTCAGCTTTCATGGAAACCAAGCAGTGGCTCCCCCGCACGCTGCACCTCTGGTCGTGGTCCAGTGCGACCCTCGTGCCTGGCCAGACAGTGATGTCTACCTGTCTCCACACAAATCCACAGACAGGAGGGTGTCCCTGAATTCCACAGCACCTGATGAGACAGATCCACAGAACCCAACACCCAGTGGGTCACTCGGGACCTCACCTATGGTCATGGAGCTCACCATACCTTATTTCTGTCACTTCCCACAGAAAGCCTGGTTCTGATACCCCACAATACCGTACATTCTGGTTGCTGACCTGGGGTCATGCCATGAACCCACATGACACCTTTCTTTAAGTGAAGGCTATGCCTATATCTCCTAGAAAATATTTAATGAAGTACAAGTCCAACAGGACTATGGTGTGAACAGTAGCACACAGCCTGCATGGTAGTAGTCAGTAATTCTAACAAGTGTTAACCCCACCCCCCGTCTCACAAAGCCTTCCTCCATCCCCACTGAACTCATGGTCTGCCCTCAGAAAACCCTCCAGGAAACAAACCTTTCATCTGAGTGCTCTCTTCACCTTCTGCTTCAAATCTTGTCCGACCACAATGATAGGAAATTAGAAATCAGTCTCAAGAAAAAAATGGGACAGTCAAAAATAGGTGGAGATTTTTGGGGCCTGGGTGGCTCTGTCGTTAAGGATGTGCTTTCAGCTCAGGTCTTGACCCCGGATCCTGGGATCTAGCCCCAAATCAGGTCCTTGCTCAGTGGGAAGCCCGCTTCTCCCTCTCCCACCACCCTGCTTGCGTTCCCTCTCTCGCTGTCTCACTCTCTGTCAGATACTTAAATAATCTTAAAAAATATGTGGAGATTTAACAACATGCTACTGAACAACCAACAGTCAAAGAAGAAATCAAAAAAATTTTAGAAGTACCTTGACATTGATGAAAAAGACAACCTACAAAAACTTATGGGATGCAGCAAAAGTAGCTTTATGGGGGACATTCATAGAAATTCAGATCTTCATCAATCCATGATAATGCTCTCCAATAAACAACCGGATTTATGTGGTAAAGAAGTAGAAAAAAAATAACAAAGCCCCAAATTAGTAGAAATAAGGAAATAACAAAAATGAATACATAAATAAATCCAACGGAGACTAAAAAGAAAAAAAAATGAAAATGAGAGCAGCCTTTTTTGGAAAGATAAACAAAACTGACAAACTTAGCTAGACTCACCAAGAAAGACAGAGGACTCGAATACAATCAGGAAAGAAAGATAATGGATTCCTGTCTCATATCAAAATCAAAAGAACTCTTCAACCTTGGACACAACAACATCTTGTAAGCCACGTCTCTAAAGGCAAAGGAATATAAAAGCAAAAAATGAACTATTGGCACTTCATCAGGATAAAAAGCTTCTGCTCGGCAAAGCAAATGATCAAAAAACAAAAAGGCAACCTATGGAATTGAAGAAGATATCTGCAAATGATATTACAGATAAAGGGTTGGTATCCAAGATCTATAAAGAACTCCTCAAACTCGACACCCAAAAAATGGGCAGAAGACAAAAAGAGATACTTCTCCAGAGAAGACATACAAAAGGCCAACAGACACATGAAAAAATGCTCCACATCACTTGCCATCAGGCAAATACAAATCAAAATGACAATGAGATACCACCTTACACCAGTTAGAATGGTTAAAATTAACAAGGCAGGGGGCACCTGGGTGGCACAGAGGTTAAGCATCTGCCTTCGGCTAAGGGCGTGATCCTGGCATTATGGGATCGAACCCCCATCAGGCTCCTCCGTTATGAGCCTGCTTATTCCTCTCCCACTCCCCCTGCTTGTGTTCCCTCTCTCGCTGGATGTCTCTATCTCTGTGGAAAGAATAAATAAAATCTTGAAAAAAATTAACAAGACAGAAATAAAAAAAAAGTCAGAGAGGATGTGAAGAAAGGGGAGCCCTCTTACACTACTCGTGAGAATTCAAGCTGGAACAGCCACTTTTGAAAACAATATGGAGGTTCCTCAAGACGTTAAACACAGAGCTATCCCATGACCCACCAATTGCACTACTGGGTATTTACCCCATCGACACAGAGTAATGAAAAGAAGGGGCACCTGTATCCCAATGTTCCTAGCAGCAATGTCCATAATAGCCAAACTGTGGAAGGAGCCAAGATGTCCTTCAGCAGATGAATGGACAAAGATGATGTGGTTCATCTATACAATGGACTATTACTCAGTCATCAGAAAGGATGAATACCCCCCATTTGCACCAACGTGGATGGACCAGGAGGGGATTATGCTAAGTGAAATTAAGTCAAGCAGAGAAAGACAATTATCATGTGGTTTCACTCCTATGTGGAACGGAAGGAATAGCATGGAGGACATTAGAAGAAGGAAGGGAAAACTGAAGGGGTGGGAATGAGAGGGGAAGATGAACCATGAGAGACTACTGACACTGGGAAACAAACTGAAGGTTGCAGAAAGGGAGGGGAAGAGGAATGAGTTATCCTGGTGATGGGTATTAAGGAGGGCACGTGTTGGGGCGCCTGGGTGGCACAGCGGTTAAGCGTCTGCCTTCGGCTCAGGGCGTGATCCCGGCGTTATGGGATTGAGCCCCACAACAGGCTCCTCTGCTGTGAGCCTGCTTCTTCCTCTCCCACTCCCCCTGCTTGTGTTCCCTCTCTCGCTGGCAGTCTCTATATCTGTCGAATAAATAAATAAATTCTTTTAAAAAAAAAGGAGGGCTCGTGTCATAATGAGCACTAGGTGTTATATGCAAACAATGAATCATGGAACACTACATCAAAAACAAATGAAGTACTGTAGGGTGACATCATTTTAAAAAAAGAAAGATATGAAATCCATACAGGAAAACTGTCACTATTTGCAAATGACATGAAATCCCGAAAGATTCCACAAAAAAAAAAAACTGTAAGAATAAACAAATTCAAGAAAGCTGCAGGATATAAAGTCAATATACAGAGACCTGTTGTCTTTATTTATTTTCAAATTTTATGTATTTATTTGACAGGAAGAGAAAAAGCACAAGCAGTGGGAGTGTCAGAAAGAGGGAGAAGCAGACCCTCGCTAAGCGGGGAGCACAACACGGGGCTCGATCCCAGAACTCTGGGTTCATGACCTGAGCTGAAGGCAGACGCTTCACCTATGGGGCCACCCAGATGACCCAACTTCTTTCATTTCTGTATACTGATGACACACTGTCGTAAAGAGAAATTAAAAAAGCAATGCCATTTACAATTGCATAAAAAAAATCTAGGAATGAAACTAACCAAGAATGAGAAAGACATAGTACACTCAACACATGGCAGAAAATAAATGAAAAGCATGTGTGTCGAGGGGGGCAGGATGAATGGGTCAAAGATTTGGAAGGCAACACAAACAAATGGAAGCATACGCCATGCTCCTTAACTGGAAGAGTTAATTATGTGAACATGTCCATCGTACCCAAAGCAATCGACAGATGTGATGAAATCCCTATCTGAATTCCAGTGGCATTATTCCAGCAAGTAGAAAACAGTCCTCAAACTTGTATGGAATCACAAAACACCCCAAATACCCAAAGGAACCTGGAGAAAGAAAGGTGCAGTCAACACACTCCTGGATTTCAAGGTAGATTACAAAGCTCTTGTCATCAAAACAGGATGGTACTGGCATAAACACAGACACCAGGTCAGTGGAACAGAACAGAAAGCTCACAAACTTACCCACACGTAGATGATCCTAACTTACGACACAGCAGCAGAAGATATGCCATGAGGGAAGGACTCTCTCTTCAGTGAGCGGTAACAGGCAAACTGGACACTAAATGCAGAAGAATATAACTGGGTCACTTTCTTACACCACACACAAAATTTTTAATGGATGAATGATATGAATGTAAGACCTGAATCCATAAACCTCCAAGAAGACACAGGTACTAAGTCTCTCGACATTGGTTTTGACAAAGTGTCTTCAGATCGGACACCAAATGCAAAGGCAACAAAAGCAAAAATAAACAAGTGGAACAACTTCAAAGTGAAATCTTCCACGCGGAAAAAGAAACCAGCAAAAACTTACAAGGCCACAGACCCAATAAGAAAAAAATATCTGAGTCATATGTGTGAGAAGACGCTAATATCCAAAATACACACAACACTCATACAAATCAAAACAAACAAACAAAATAAAAACGGTATAAAAAATGTGGGGAATATGTGAATAGATACTTTCCAAAGACGGCACACAGGTGCCAACAGACAGAAAAAGTTGTTCCACATCACTAAATATCGTCAGGGAAACATCAGTCAAACCCACAATTGGCTATTCCCTCACAACTGTTGGAACACCTATTGTCCCAGAGACAGACACCAGGTGGGGTCAAGGGTGTGCAGACGAGGAGACTCTGTGCACTGTAGGTGGGAATGGAAATTGGTGCAGCCACTGTGACAAACGGTATGGAGGTTCCTGAAAAAATAAAAGCAACTACGACATGACCCAATAATGGCTCTACTGAGTATTGATTCGGAGAACACAAAAATACTGCCTCAAAAAGACAGATGCACTCCCACGGTCACTGCAGCATTATTCACAAGAACCAGACATGGAAACACAGACCTTGGGGGCCTTATGCCAAGTAACTCAGACACAGAAAGACCAATACCAGATGCTCTCATGTACATTCCACGAGGAATAAACAAATACTGAACGCATAGACACTGAGAGCAGATTGGTAGGTGCCAGATTCAGGGTTGGGGTGGTAGAAACGGGTAAAGGTGGTCAAAGTCTCAATGTTTGAGTGAGAAAATCCGACAGTCATGAAATGTTCTGTCCAGCATGGAGACTAAAACTAACCCCGCAGTATGAGGTATAGGTTTCCCTGCTCTTTGAAAGTACAGGGCTTCTGAGAAACCTTGCACAGCAGAAATGGTGTCAAGAAGGAATGGCCATTAATTTACACGGAACAATTAGACAGTGTGGTCAAACACCAAAATTCCTTCTCTTTGGCTTTTCTTAGGCCTCAGCACACAAGTTTCTAAGGGAGGCCCAGCATAAATGAAGATAAAGCACAGCAGAGGCTCACAGACACCATTCAAAGTGCTGGTGGCTGGATGCGGAGAGCGGTTCCCAGCGGAAGGAGCTGGTTGGGGTGCACGCCGCCTCTGTTGTGCTTCTCCCCAAAACAGATGCTGAACGTGATTCTCACTGTTCACCTTTTTTCATAAGAGGGAAATCCTCTTCAGGTCTCTTCCTCTTACTGAAGATGGGTAATAACATAGTTCTTTCAAGAAAGCCCAATGTCTTACTGTGAACGTTTAAAAAGTGGGGTACACTTGTACTTGAGCATTACTGAGGGAGGAGATGTGAAAGGTTCTCCTAGACACAAATCTCAGCAGATCCACCGGGAAAGCCACCTTCCTCAGCATGCGGAACATGGACTACATCCTACCCCCAGAAACCCTCTCCTTCCCCTCGATCAGGACAACCCACACCAGCTGGGAGTTACCCCAACTCCTCCGTTCTCCTGCTCCTAATAGCTAACCGATCAGCAAATCCTGTGAGCTCCATCTTCAAAATGGACCCCGAATAGGTCTAACCACTCCATCCAAGGCCACCTGTCTGGTCCACAGTGCCTGAGTTCCTGGAAAAGCTTCGTCATTGACGTGCCTTGCCGTCTTCAACACTCTGTCATCTGTTCTCAACACTTTAGCCAGGATGGCCCAGTGAAACAGGGTCTCATGGGGTTATAGCCCTGGAATGCCTTTCTTTCACCTCTCTGAGGTAATGTCCTAAGCTGTCTCCTGTGGCCACAGGGCCTTCTTGCTGCTCCTGGACATACCTGGAATTCTCCTTCCCCAGAGCCTTTGCACATGCTTTCCCTTCTGTTAAGAATGCTCTTGATGTGTTCTCACTCACCTTCGGAGAAGTCTGAATTGGAGTGACAGGGACAGAAGATGAGCCTGTGTGTGTTGGGTGAGGCTGGTGGCCCAGAAGAGGGTTCTCTGCCAGCTCTCCGCCTGTGCCTCACCTGTCCTCAGCCAGGAACTTGCACACAGCCCTCACCTGTCACAACTCTCACCCAGGAGACCCACATCCACCCTTGGAGCCCACCCTGCCCATACCCTGCTGCAGAATGCATTCAGCTCTCCTCTGGGACCCCTGTCAGCTTTACCCAGACCTGGAACTCCCCCATCTCCTGCAATGCTCCTGGATTCCCCCTCTTCTTCCAAAATCACACTGGCGCAAGGCTTTCATGAGAAAGATATAATGCTAACTAATGAAAGGTTCACACCTACTTTCCCCTTCTGTTGCCTTTCTCTCCACCTTCTTTCCTACCTGTGCAAATTGTAACATATCAGTGGAACATGAACATGCTCTGAGACCTGAATCTTTCATTGCAGCTTTCTGAGGACTCCTTATGTGATAAGAAACTAGTGTATCTTACAACAGGGTGTTTTACAACTCTCATCTATAGAATAGTACAGCCCAAATCACTACAATTTTACCTCACTCTTCATGAAGCAGAACACTTTTTCCTTTCTTCTCTTACTTAAATTCCAGTTAGTTCACATGCCATGGAATATTCGCTTCAGGGGTAGGATTTAGTGATTCCTCACCTGCATACAGTACCCGGTGCTCATCACAAGTACCATCCTTAATACCCCTCACCCATTTAACTCTTCCCCCCACGCCCCTGTCCTGCAGCAACACTCAGTTTGTTCTCCAAGGTTGAGTCTATTTCCTTGTTTGCCTCTCTCATCACCCCTCCACTCTGTTCATCTGTTTTTTTTTTTCTGAAATTCCACAAGTGTGAGAGCATAGGATATTTGTCTTTCCTCACTGATTCTGCTTAGCTTAATACACTCTAGGTCCATCCACATCCTTGCAAATGGTAAGATTTCATTCTTTTTGAAGCTGGGTCATATTCCATTATATATAGGTATCCCACATCTGCTTTATCCATTCATCAGTGCATGGACTTTGGGATTCTCTCCATAGTTTGGCTACTGTGGACATTACTGCCATAAACATCATTGTGCATGGACCCCCTTCGAATCTGCATTTCTGTATCCTTTGGGTAATTACATAGGAGAGCAATTGCTGAATCATGGGGTTTTTCAATGTTTAACTTTTTGAGGAACCCCCACACTGTTTCCCAGACTGGCTGAACCACTTTGCATTGCCACCAACAGGATGGGAGGGTTCCCCTTTAAGCAGAACATTATCTGCCAGCAATTTCATAAGAGGAAACAAAACCTCTGGGAGATGCACCCAGGGTCAGGCAAGCAGTTGCAGACTTCACCCCAAGGCTCCTGACGCCAAGCCCCTTGAAGCCACCAGCATGCCACTATCCAAAAGAATTCCCAGACTCTCCTTCTGACTCCACCACCAAAGAAACTACAGAGAGAATATGGCACCTCAAAATATCGAGATAATACATTTAGTAAAACTAGAAATTCAAGCTCAACTTTTAAACAGGAGCAGGCTGCTTTGGATAATTTTCAATTTTCCCTCCACCCTAATTTTAACTCTTCTGACGAATAAACTAATCAATGATGAAACATCACCTTTGTCACATGACATCATCCAAGTCTGTATCAGATGAAAAAAAAAGCCACCTAACTCTAGATGCTGGCCACTCAACCATATCTTAGGCCCAATTGAATAAACACTGTTAGATGAAGGAACAAATTAGATGATACAAACAGGCACAGAGTGAATCTCACCTTCCCTTTCTAATAAAAGAGGGTTCCTAGGAAACAGATGGTCAAAATACATTTGTAAGCAATAAATGGACAGAGAAATTGTGATCCCCTGCAAAGTTCTACCTGCAGGGAAACTAAGTAATTCTTGCACCAAACCCAGAATCCTGACAGCTACTTCAATTTTACTTTGTGGCTCAACTAGAGAAAAGAGAAAAGCCCAGGAGGTTTTGGGATAATGAGAGGTTTTACCTGCAGCCCTGACATAGATAGGACATTTTGCCAAACATACCTGTGCTTTCTCTGAACACTGGCGTCCTGTGACAAGCTGCCTCGCTGACTCCGATGCTAACGTTCAAAACCTCGGGTGTCTTGGAGCCAGAGCAGAGAAGTGTTGTCAGCTGGGGAGAAGAAGGCACCTCTGACCTAAGGCCTGCACACCTGCTTCGGTTTCTGGGTGAAGGGGCAACACATACTTGTTGTTTGTCAGTAATTATCTTCATTCTCAACAGACCAATGACCTTGCCTTTTCTGGAAAGCAGACTTACTCTTCTAAAGAAACCCTCAATTCATCTATTCCCAATGCAACTAGAGTGGGGTCTGGTTTACGCACGCCTCCAGGCCCCCACCTGGAGGATTTTCCTGCATGATTCTAATAGCCAATTACCACTAACCCGGGGGCACAGGGGCATAATGCTGAAGTTGGGGGATGGCTCTGGGGCTTGCTACTGCCACACCTGTGCCTGGGGGACCAGGGCACACCCTGCTGAACTCGGGGTACTGCTCAAGAGGCATCACCTGCACTGTGTCAGAGAACTAAATGTGGGGATTGTGTGAGGTCGTTACCCGCACTCTTCCAGGGGAACAGGGGAAACCCTGAAATTCTGCAACCCATCCCACCAAAGCTCAGGGGAGCGGGCGCCATGGAGTTCACGGGTATGGAGATAAGGCCAGTTGAGGACATGGGGCAGAAGAGACTTTAAAGGGAAAAAGAAAACTCACCTGAGTCCCCACAATGAACCCTCTCCATGTGCCCTTCCAGAACCCTGCCTCCCACCTGAGGCACACCCTACCCCCGGACCCCCACCCCAGTGCATGCTGCTCACTCACCAGCAGGGATCTCCACAGGGCAACTCTCTCTCTCTCAGTGCCCCTTCTTCTGCCCCAAGTCTGCAACCCACTGCAAATCTGGGCCAGCCCACAGTGATGTAGCTCCACCCCCAAGTGGTGAATGGTCTGGGAGGGTGGTGCCTGAGCTCCTTGGATGCTGCGCAACCAGTCCTCAAGCCCCTGGAACCCTGAAAGTGCAGGGGGCACAAGAGGAGCCTCCTCTACCCAACACCAGGCACAGGCATGGGTGGGCTCGTGGGCTGGGGCCCCCACACAACCTGGCCCCTTCTAGGGACCTCTCTAGCTGTAGACAACCCTCAGAGTCCTGCCCCTTCCCTTTCTGCACCAGCCCTCCCTGCTGGGGTGTGCCTGGTTCTGGGCATAGTCAGTGACTATCAGACCCTCCAAGACTTGGGCTTTAGGAAATGCAATGATTTCATGCATTTTCAGTATGCACATGTCAGTATGACTTTAATCTTATGGGAGCCAAAGAGGTTCTTTATTTTCTCTTATCTTTATGTTGGCATTTTTGGTTATTGTTTTCTTCTCGAAGCAGATGTACAACATGTGCTTGGGGCAGAAATAGGGCCCATGCTTTCAGGTGTTGCCCAGTCATTTTGAGCCGGGTAAAATGTTAAAGGATAGCTTCCCTGGGAGCCGAGGATCAGGGCCCACAGATGATATAAGATAAAAATTCCTTTTATCATTATAATTACTCCTAAATGGAGGAATTTGAGACAAAAGCACCTTTCACAACAGTACCAAGAAATCAAAATGATGCCCACGGAAGGCTTACTGCTCCATGGTCAGCACAGATAACAGAAGTGTTAACAGTCTCTGGACTACTGCCCTTCTCCTGCCCAAATCACTGAAGCACACAGACCACTTAAAATCAGAATTGTAGAACTGCTAGACACCTTAGAGATGTCTGGCACCATTCCCTTGGACTGCAGAATAAAACACAGTAGCTCGTTGTCACAAACTAATTTCAACATGAAGTGCTCCCTGGATGCAGTAAGTTCTTTCTCTGCAAATGTTGACTAATATAAGTCACAGTCATACCATATAAACACTACGATGGCTGGGAAGTCATCGTAGGTAAGGGAATATTTTAGCCATGTTTATAAGCATTGGCTCACTTTGTAGAAGAGGCTGAGCTGAGTGTTTTTAAATACTATTTCAGACCTGTTTTACAGCACCCTCTGAACATACCAGAGCCTGAATGGACTGAAAAAGATAGTTGGTTTCAGTAACTTTAATACCAGAAAAATATTATACTGTCTGTATTCCTTAGGATCTTTGAGTATCTTACCCAGAGGTCCTCCACTGAGATAATGATCTTAATGATCACCATGGGTAGATGTGAAAAGGCCCGCTGAATTCATTCCAGTTGTCCACATGACAAGAAAATCCTGATACTTGATAGGTTTCCAGATCGAGAAGACCAGAGATAAGAGGGAAATAGTACCCAGTATGGAACAACAAGGGACTTGTAGTCAATTTGGGGATCCCACTTAGGTTTCTGACACTAAACCCTCTGTGACTCATATCATCTGAGTCCCTTTCTAACCGTCTGAAAATGTGCCTAAAAATATCTACACCCTAGATTCAAGTTTAAGAGCAAAATGCTATTAAGAGGCAGTATGATGTCTCTCAAGAACAGGTGCTCAGGAAGCCCTAATTGCTATTGGGTCTATTTCTTTTCCAGAAGAAAGAACACATGTTGAATCCATATTCCTAATAGATGACTCACCAGATGATTTTCAAACCTGAAGGAAGGCCAAGAAGTCGCTCTTGTGTCATATTTCACTCAGAAATCATATTGTTGGACTGGTGAGGACGATACGATAGCAACGTTATCACTAAGAGTGGGGAGCTTCTAATTTCCATACGGCCATGTTGACCCCCTTAGCTCAGCGCCACCAGAAAGGGCAGCTGGGGAGTGGGCACCGCCATCACTATGAGTGGGGAGCTTCCCATTTCCATATGGCCATGATGACCCCCTTAGCTCAGGGCCACCAGAAAGGACAGCTGAGGGGGACCACAGGCCAAGGCTGCCAGGTGTGGCTGGGGCAGGCAGAACTCTGACTTAAGGCTCAACTCCTGTCTAGGTTATTATAATGCTCTTCACAAAGAAAGTGCCATTGTGTGTGAGCCCTCATGTAGAAAAGGTTCAGAATTTCCATTAAGATTCCCTCTCTGACCTTTAGGATATGTAGCAAAGTTCCATTTAATTTTTAAACATTGAAGGACTTCCTGGTTTTCTTTTCGTTATGACTGTGGCTCAATTCCCCTGTGGTCTAGGAATAGAACCTAGTTAATTTCAGGGTTTAACATTTGTAGCCTTGATTCATGGCCCCACCTATCATCTATTTGGGTAAAGAGTCTATGACCACTTGAAAATAATGTATTCTGCACTTATTATGGAATGTTCCCTATATGTCAATTAGGTCACATTTGTTACCAATGTTTTGTCTGCTTTTTCTGTCAGATATTGAGAAAGGTATATTAAAATCTTCAAACAATGCTGCTCTATTCAACGTGGAATCGAAGAATCTACCAGTGTTAGAAGGCAAGAGAAACAAAAAGTATAAGAATTGAGGGGATAATTGTGACTATTCACAGATAATACGATTGTGTACATAGAAAATCCAAAACAGTCTATAAATACCCTATTAGAATTAAAAATGTAATTTATAAATTTGAGATGGATTGTAGCTTCCCATTGGACAGTTTCTGAAAGAAAACGTAGAACCTGTCAATCTTGGGGTAAGACATAGTGTGCAATAACCATTGAGAAGAATTCAGTGGGACTTCATAAAAATGTGACATTTCTCCTTATCTTATGACCATAAGAAAATGAAAAAGTGAACCGCAGGCTGGGAAGTAAAGATTTGCAATACACACACTGACGAAGACTTGTCAATAATGAATTCCTGCTCATCAACCATAAAAAGTCTATGTACAAATGAATACTTCACAAAAGATTGACTGATGGCCAATAAGAACAGGAAAGGGTGCTCTACAGTATTATTTTCAGGAACAGCAAGGCCTTTCCTAAAATGAAAACATACACACAAACCAGTATTCCCTAGATGGATGATGTCCTTATTTCTGAGGACAGCTTGAAGAACAAGAACACACTAGCATCAAAGTAAAGTGATGGAATTCCTGACACTCAGAGGATGGATAATTGACCTCAAACTACAGTACAATTTCTAGGCATCATTCGGTCCTCTGAAGGCAGACAACTACCACACCCCTTCCTACACCACACAGGTTGCTTCCCAACCCCTACCATAAAAGAAGAAGATGAGAAACAGATAGGACTAGTAGGAAATAGTAAAAATCACATGTGGGGATTATCCTGAAACACACTGATCACATAACTAGTGTAAGGAAGTGTAAGGAACTGAGAAGGACAGAGACTCAAGAGGTACTTCTTTGGGAAATGTTGTCTGAAATCGTCCCACGTTGGTACCAGCTAATGAGGGCTCTGAGCATATCCTAGGGTTTGCTCACAAGGGTCTGCAACACCATCGCTGAGGACTGAAACTCTTCAAGACCTCAAAGCTTGCCTGATTGACTATTGGACTAAGAGATTCCCAAGTTCTGAAAACAGATACCAACTCACTGAAAGGTTCACCTGGGCTCTCACGGAGGCCCTACAAGTAGCTGAACCATTCATTGAAAATCAATTACACACACACACACACACACACACACACACACACACACACACACCCCTTTCATTTCACCAATTACTTAAACATTCAAGGTTCTTCCTACCTTTTCTTTTTCACATTGATATTTATACTCACATGAAATGTCATCATTTCTAATGAACACTGATGGCAAAATAGAGATCCATTGACACAATATTCACAAAATGGAACTTCCCTGCTGTCATTTTCAATATAGCGTTTTTTAAAGTTCATACATATTTTAGGTTTTTGGTAACTTATACAGGAGAAGATCAGCATTGAAAAACTCTGAATACTGACAATGAGTTTTAAGCCTAGAGAACAAAAATTGTCCAATTTCATAGATAATAAGGAACCAAAGGGAAAGCATAGAAGCTGTAGTTGAATAATTTTACACATATGCATCCTCTATTATTCTGCTACTGAGGGGTATGTTTTATTACCACTATACATGCATCAATTGTCTTCCACGTGCACTTGCACAGGTATAATGAATTACTACAGTAGAATGAAATGTCTGGGAACTACTTGGTGGCATGTATAATGAACAATGAAATTTCGATCTTATATTTGGTGAACTTCCACTGTCTGTCCCTTTAGACAATGGACCCTAAACAGAAGGGGGAATATACCACGAGAGACTATGGACTCTGGGAAACAAACTGAGGGCGTCAGAGGGGAGAGGGGTGGGGGATTGGGGTGGTCCAGTGATGGGTATTAAGGAAGGTACATATTGCATGGAGCACTGGGTGTTATATGCAAATAATGAATCACGGAACACTACATCAAAAACTAAGGAAATACTGTATAGTGACTAACATATCATAATAAAAATTATTATTAGAAAAAAAATTAAAGGTAAAAAAAAAAAACAATACAGCTTTTCTGTTTCAAGAACAATCACAATTGAGAAAAAACTAACTTCCAATCCCTAAAGCCAAACACAGACCAAGTTCCATTTCACTCCCCTTTATTCACATTCTCTGTGGGTTCTAAGCTATTTCCCTACCTCCTTTCCTGCTGAGCAGGGAGCCCGGGCTCGATCCCAGAACCCTGAGATCATAACCTGAGCCAAAGGCACATGCTTAACTGGCTGAGCCAGCCAGGAGCCCCAGCCATGTTTTTCTTAAGCAAAAGGACACTTTCTCACAAAGCCTTCACATGACTTCACATGGTACCAGAGATCTGCATTTGCCTCTAGGAGGTTGCAGATGAAGGCAATTGCAAACTCTTACAGTGGTTTATCAAATACAATGACCTGCCTGGTGATAGTGAAACTCTTATGAGCCCACGAGAGGGTGCTGTGACACTCAGCTGTGGCTGGGTTGGCACAGAGAACCAAATCCATTTCCCTGCCTGATGTCTGTGAGGAACAGATGCCCCCACTGTGAATGAGACCCTGCCACTGAGCTGTCCAGAGATGGCCATCCTCACGGAGGATGAGGATAAAGGACAATGCCTGAGGAGACCTCATCTGTCTCTTTTATCTTTTCATATTTTTGACAGTGGACAAATCACTGCCTAGGAGTCCCCAACTACCTTAGTCTCAACTGTGAATGACCAAGAGATTTTACAAAACACTCAAGATTTTCACCTCACAATTGGCCACAACCACTTATCATAGGGATTCAACATTAAGCAAAGATAATGTTCCTTGGAAGAGAGGTCCTGCCCACTGTTGTTTCTCACTTATATGCTCATCTTCCTTACCTCATGGTAACATAACCAGCTTGATTCCTGCTTCCATCTTCAGGAAGGCTGATGTGACTTGAAGGGCATTACCCTGACATCATTCTTTCTTAGCAATAAGATGTGGACATTTCCCTAGTCCTACACACCCAAAGTTGATTCGGAATCAGGATTGAGGAGGCTGATGAGAGTTGAAGGTGTTTTCCTGTACAGGGTGGTTTATTACCAATAAGGATGGGTCAGAATCCTCGAAATTCAAGAACCTTTTCATTAATGCTTCCTACTCGTGAAAGATGATGTACATTGGTCTTTCCCTGTATAGTGTGGTGACTCAGAGAAAAGTGCTTAGCCCTTTCGTCAGACTTCCACGACCACTTGGGGCTGGCTTCCATATTCACAAATGATGATATTAGGGCTAACAGGGTTCCTGTACACTGTTATTTCTTACAGATAAGTTTATGGCATTTTTGTTACATTGCCAGAACCACTTAGCACCGGGTTTGCCGGCCTCCTGGGGACTAACACTAACCCTATGTGGGCCCCCGAGGGGCCCCTCCCAAGGGGCCTGGCACCACAGCGCCGGGGATTGGGGATCCCTGAGCCCAGCGTCGGAGTCACCCTGCCGCCCCGCAGCAATGCCGGCTGCTAGGGGCGCCGCCAGTCTTTCAGGGCGAGAGAACGGGCAGGGCCCTCCAAGCCCCCGGCGACCTTCGAAGGCCCCCCCGCGCCAAAACGCTTGGGCCCACACTCCCTCTCGCCAGTGCCCTCACCTTGGGTTGCCCCTCCACCTGCCTCAGAGCTGGCGGAACGGGCCTGCTCGACTCCTGCGGGCTAACACTTACCCTAGGTCGGCCCCCGCGTGGCCCCTCCCAAAGAGCCTGGCACCGCAATGCCGGAGATTTGGGACCCCCGAGCCCCAGTGCTGGACTCACTCTGCCACCGGGCAATCACCCAGGGTGCTAGGGGCGTTGCCAGTCATTCAGGAAGGGAGAACGGGCAGGGCCCTCCGATCCCCCTGGGACCTTCAAAGGCCCCCCCGCCCAAAAACTCTGGCTCGCATGCGCCTGCTCCCCAGCGCCTTAATCTCGGCCAACCCCTCTGCTCGCTGCAGAGCTGGCGGATTGGGCCTGCCGGCATCCTGGGGGCTAACCCTAACACTAGGTGGGCCCCTGAGGGGCCTCTCACAAGGGGCCTGGCGCAGCAATGCCAGGAATTGGGGACACCGAGCCCCAGCACCTCACCCTGCTGACATGCGCCACCCGGTCTGCTAAGGGCGCCGCTGGTCATTCAGGGCAGGAGTATGGGCAGGTCCCTCTGAGCCCCCGGCGACCTTCAAAGGCCCCCCACGCCAAAACTCAGGAGCCCACACTCCCGCTCACCATCGCCCTCACCTCGGCACGACCATCCGCTCGTGGTACAGCAGGTGGATCGGGCCCTGCTGGCCTACTGGGGTCTAACTCTAACCCTAACCCCTAACCCCTAACTCTAAGCCCTAAACCCTAACCCCTAACCCTAACCCTAACCCTAAACCCTAACCCTTACCCTAAACCTAACCCTAACCCTAAACCCTAAACCTTAAACCCTAAACCCTAACGCTAACACTAATCCCTAAACCTTAATCCCTAACCCTAAACCCAAAAGCCTAAATTCTAAACCCTAACCCTAACCGCTAACCCCAAACCCCAAACCCTAACCCTAAACCCTAAACCTACCCCAACTCCTACCCTACCCCCAACTCTACCCCCAACCCTACACCTTCAGCTAACCCTACCCCTAACCCGTACTCTAACCCATATGCTAACCCGTACCCTATCCCTAACCCGAACTCTAACCCATACCCTAACCCGTACCTAACCCTAACATGTACCCTAACTTGTACTCTAACCCTAAACCGTACCCTATCCCTAACCTGTTCCCTAACTCGTATCCTAACTTTAACCCTAAACCGTAACCAAACCCGTACCATAACCCTAACCCATACCTTAACCCTAAACCGTACCCTAAACCGTACCCTAACCCGTACCCTAACCCATACACTAACCCGTACCCTATCCCTAACCCGGACCGTAATCCGTACCCTAACCCGTACCTAACCCTAACATGTACCCTAACCCATACCCTAACCCTAAACCGTACCCTATCCCTAACCTGTTCCCTAACTCGTATCCTAACTCTAACCCTAAACCATAACCAAACCCGTACCATAACCCTAACCCGTACCCTAACCCTAAACCGTACCCTAAACTGTAACCTAACCCGTACGCTAACCCGTACCCTAAACCGTACCCTAACCCGTACCCTAAACCTTACCTAATGTCTACCCTAACCCATACACTAACCCTAACCCATACCCTAACACTAACCCGAACTCCAACCCTAATCCTAACCCTAAACCCAAACCCTAATCCCTAACCCGTACCCTAAACCTTAATCCGTACCCTAACCCATAACCCCTAACCTGTAACCCCTAAAGCCAACCCCAACCCGTACCCTCACCTTACCCTAAACCTAACCCCTACCCTCACCCATACACTAACAGTAACCCATACCCTAACCCGTACCCTAATCTGTACCCTAACCCTGGGGATTGGGTACACCTGAACCCCACCACAGGACTCAGCCTGCCACCCCACAGGAAACCATGCCCCTTGGGGCGCCACAGAGCATCCCGTGCAGGAGAACTGGTAGGGCCCACCTGAGCCCCCAGCGATCCTCGGCGGCCCCCTACACCCCAACCCTGATGCCCACGCTCATCCTGCCCCATGCCTTCCCTTCAGCCTGCCACCGAGCTTGTCGCAAAGCCGGAAGATCAGGCCTGTTGGGTTCCTGGGGTGTAGCCCTGACCCTAGGTCGGCTGGGGAGGGCCCTCCCCCGGGGCCCAGGCCGTAGCCCCAGGGACTGGGTACACCTGAGCCCCACTGCAGGACAAAGCCTGCCACCCCGCAGGAAACTGTGCCTCTTGGGGCTCTATGGAGCATACAGGGCTCGAGAACTTGGGGAGGCCCCCGGAGCCTGTCCTCAGCTTTGGCAGCCCCCATGCCCCAACCCTGAGGCCCATGCTCACTCTCCCCCATGACCTCATCTCAGCCCTCCACGGAGCTCACCGCACAGCCTGCGGATTAGCGCTGCCGGTCTCCTGGACCCTAACCCTTACCCTAGGTTGGCCACAGAGGGGCCCTTCCCCAGGGTCCTGGCACCGCACTCTGGGGGATTGGGGACACCCCAGCCCCACCATAGGACTCAGCCTGCCGCCCACAGGAAACTGTACCATTTTGGGGCACAACAGAGCATTCAGGGCAAGAGAATTGGGGCACCCCCTGAGAGACCCTGCTGGTGAACTCCGACATTTGTGGGCCCTTCTGGATGAAACCCCAAGGCTCATATTCACCCGCCCTTGTGCCCTCATCTCACTCGGCCTGGGAGTTCTCTGAGCACTGGGCAGTTCAGAAATGCTGTCTTTTGAGGCCTAACCTAACCCTGGGTCTTCTGCTGAGGGTCCCCTCCCCATTTGCCTGCCTCCAAGGCACCAGGCATTGGGCTCACCTCTGCACGACCAGAGGACTCAGCCAGCCCCACAGCAGGAAACTGTCCATTTGGGGCTGTAGCAAGGATTCATAGGAAAATCGGAGGGCCCCCCTCAGCCCATTCCAGGGAACCCCCACTTTCAGAGATCTCCCCAGATCCAATTAGTAGCTTCACACTGACCTTTAAACTTGCTCTCCACGGAGATCTTTTGAAATTCTCCACACTTCCAACCGATGGCATCATCCAGCTTCAGTGCCTTACCCAGCTTTAGGTCTTGAGATGGATTAAAATGGGAAGTTATTTCACTGATGATGACGTACTGGTGACCAAAAGATACATGCATAAATGCTTCATATCATTTGGCTTCAGGGAAATGCAAATCTAAACCCCTATAGATGCCATATCACACGAGGCCGAATATATAAAAATAAGAAGACATGAAACTATACATGTTGGAGAGGATGTGGAGAAACGGGAACCCTATTACACCCCTGTACGAATGCAGTCCATTACAGCCACTCTTGAAAATGGTACGGCGTTTCCTCAAGAAGTTATAAATAAAGCTACCCTATGTCACAGCACTTGCACTACTGGGTATTTACCCCAAAGAGACAGAGGTAGTGAAGACGGGACACATGCACCCCAGTGTTCATAGCAGCAATATCCATAATAGACAAACTGTGGAAAGAATGCAGATGACCATCGATAGATGAATGGATAAAGAAGATGTGGATCATATATATACTGGAATATTACTCAGCCATCAGAAAGCATGAACACTTACCATCACACCGACCTGGGTGGAGCTGGAGGGTATTATGCTGAGTGGAATAAGCCAATGAAAGAAAGACAATGATCATATGCTTTCACTCCTATGTGGAATATCAGAAAAAGGGAAGAAGACCATAGGGGAAGGGAGGGAAAATAGAATGGGAAGTCATCGGAGAGGAAGAAAACCCATGATAGACTCTTAACTATCGCAAATAAAATGATGTATGCTGGAGGAGAAGTTGGGGGGGGGTAACTGGGTGAGTGGCATTAAGGAGGTCACACGATACAATGAGCACTGGGTGTTACACACGACTGAAAATTTATTGAAGACTACATCTGAAACTAATGGTGTACTGTAAGTTGGCTAATTGAATTTAAATTAAAGAATAAAAGACCTCGAATAAACAATCCTAAACATTTGTATGGAACCACTAAAGATTCCGAACAGCCAGTGCAATGTGGAAAAGAAAAACAAAGCTGGAGGACTGACAATTTCAGATTTCAGGTTATACTACAAAGCTGCAGTCATCCTAACAAGACAGTACGGCACAAAAATAGACACAGCGACCAAAGGAACAGGATACAAGTTCAGACAGAAACCCACAATTATGTGGTCCATGAATCTTCCACAAAGCAAGCAACGATATCAAAAGGGAAAAGGTCATTATCTACAACAAACGGTGTTGGGAAAACTAGACAGCTACGCACAAAAGAATGAAATTAGACTGCTTTCTTACACAATACAGACAAACACAAAACAGTTTCAAGACCTCAATATGAGACCTGAATCCGTAAAAATCCTACAGGAGGGAAGACAGTAACTTCTTGACATGGACCATACCAACGTTTTTCTGGACTGTCTCCTGAGGCAAAGGAAATGAAAACAAAAATAAACTATTGGGAATACAGCAAAATAAAACGTTTCCACATGGCAGAAGAACAATGAAAACGTAAAAATAATAAGACAACCTACTCAAAGGGAAAAGATATTGGCAATGATCATAAGCAATAAAGGGATAGTGTCCAAAACGTATAGAACTGATACTACCTGAACCCAAAAACACATATAATCCAGTTAAAAAATAGGCAGAGGACATGGACAGACATTTCCCCAAGGAAGAGATACAAATGGCCAACAGTCCCGTGAAAAGATATTCACCATCACGCATCATCAGGAAAATTTAAATCCAAAGGACAATGAGGTATTACATCAAACCTGTCAGAATGGCTAACATCAAAAGCACAACAAAGAGCAGGTGTTGGGAGGATGTGGATAAAGGGGAATCCTCGCAAACTGTGGGTGGGAATGCAAACTGTGGTGGCCACCGTGGAAAACAGTATGAAGGTTCCTCAAAAAATTAAATATAGAACTACTCTACGATCCAACAATCACTCTACTGGTATTTCCCCAAAGGCTAGGAAAACAGTAACTTATAAGGATATGTGCACCCCTATGTTTCTTGCACCATTATTTAGAATATCACAATATGGAAGCAACCCAAGTGTCTGTAGAAAAATTGACAAATGAGATGACAGATGTGTGTATTCACAAACACACACACACACACAGACACACACACACAATGGAGTATTACTCGGCTTGAAAAAGAATGAAACCTTGCCATTTGCAGCCACATAGATGGAGCTGGAGAGTATTATGCTAACTGAAATCAGTCAGTCAGAGAAAGACAAATCCCATACGATGTCACTCTTATGGGGAATTGAAGAAACAAACAAAAATAAATAGAGAGAAAAAGGACACACACCAAAATACAAACTCTTAACAAGAGAGAACAAACGGATGGTTACCAGAGAGGAGGTGAATAGAGGGATGAGTGAAATAGATGAAGCAGATTAAGAGGACACTTTTCTAGATGACCACTGAGTAATATATAGAATTACTGAATCACTCTCTTGTACACCTGAAAAGAATGTAACACTGTATGTTAGCTCTACTGGAATTAAAATAAATTTTTAAAAAAGAATTTTCTTTCAGGAACCTCTTTGAAAAAGCTTTTCGTGTGCAATGTGCATAAGCCCTACTTGGGAGGATTCACTCTACAATAATTATTCATTCTATGCCTCGAATTCAGATTTCACTGAGTTCTTACCATGGATCCCAGCCCACGGGAGCCATGGTCCTTTTCTGTCCAGGCTCAGCACCTATGCATTCAAGATTGGAAGTAGAGACACATGTCACTTCACAGTCCAGAAAGCTATTATTGTTTCTGTTTCAGTGTGAGAGAGTCACAGACTTTGGGACAGGTTTCAGAGCAGGTATACTATGGATCCTGGATCTCTACTTCAATGTTCATTGCCTGGATCCATTTGGCTAATAGGTTCACTGTGGATGGGCTTGCTCCCAAGCACATATATAGAAGATGCAAAGGTGGGTGGGCTTGGTGTGGGACAGGAAGAAGACCAAAAGTAGACAAGGGTTCGACCCCTCCCCTGATACAGGAACTGCTACAGGAGAGGGTACGGGAGGTAGAATCCATGCAAAACTCCAAGGTCACCAGCTGAACACAGGAGGCATAGGTCAAGGGATCTGGAGATGCAGGGGTTGAAGGCTGCTCTGAGCTACCTCTGGGAGGAAGGGAGGGAAGGAATGAGAAGGAGACACTGCCTGCCCCTGGCCCATGCCAGCTGCCCACCACTCCGACACGCATCCGTCTACACAGCTGACACAGCCTGGGCTCAGGATGGGCTGGCTCAGATCCTTCAATCCTCAGTGGGATAGCTGGTCCCAGGGCTCAGAGACATGCTGAGGGAGATGAGAGGGAAAGCTGCCCCACCAAGGTCATCCCCTCCTTGAGCAGACAGCTCTTCAGAACTGCTAAAAAAAAAACCCACTAACGGGGTTGAAAGACATGCCATGGATGAACTAAGGCATAGAGATATGTAAAATAACATTCATTTTTAAGTTCAGAGCTCTCAGCTCAGGAAGTGGGGAGAGCTTCCCTGAAGAAGACTGAGGGGAGGGCAGGCCATGCTGAAAAGGGAGTCATGGTTCTCCTGATTGGAGACCTGCAGCCCCCTTCCAGGGCAGGGCATCATCCTCAATCACATGAGATCCATGAAAGTGTTCCATCAGGACCAGATGTTTGTCTCGAGAAGGCTACCCTGGCATCGGACTGCACAGGGCACCAGGGACGAGGGCCAGATGGAGGATGGACAATACCCCGGAGGCCATGGGGCAAGAGCAGAGGCACATGACATTGAAGATGATGATGAAAAGCAGGAGGTGGCAGCATGGAGCCGGCCCAAAAGTGCATTGGGAGCAGTGCCCACAGCTACACTGACTGGGTGCCTTCTGTGCCCGGTGTGGCTCACTTCAGTGGGCTCCAGACTAGTCCTGACCACAAGTCTAGGAAGTGTGTACCACCTCCGGCCTCCTCTCCCCTTGCAGCTGCTAGGAATCACGTTCACAGACCCTGGTCAGCTTTCATGGAAACCAAGCAGTGGCTCCCCCGCACGCTGCACCTCTGGTGGTGGTCCAGTGCGACCCTCGTTCCTGGCCAGACAGTGATGTCTACCTGTCTCCACACAAATCCACAGACAGGAGGGTGTCCCTGAATTGCACAGCACCTGATGAGACAGATCCACAGAACCCAACACCCAGTGGGTCACCTGGGACCTCAAGTATGGTCATGGAGCTCACCATACCCTATTTCTGTCACTTCCCACAGAAAGCCTGGTTCTGATCCCCCACAATACCATACATCCTGGTTGCTGACCTGGTTAAGCATCTGCCTTCGGCTAAGGGTGTGATCCTGGCATTATGGGATCGAACCCCACATCAGGCTCCTCCGTTATGAGCCTGCTTCTTCCTCTCCCACTCCCCTGCTTCTGTTCCCTCTCTCGCTGGATGTCTCTATCTCTGTTGAATGAAATAATAAAATCTCGAAAAAAATTAACAAGACAGAAATAAAAAAAAGTCAGAGAGGATGTGAAGAAAGGGGAGCCCTCTTACACTACTCGTGAGAATTCAAGCTGGTACAGCCACTTTTGAAAACAATATGGAGGATCCTCAAGACATTAAACACAGAGCTATCCTACGACCCACCAATTGTACTGCTGGGTATTTACCCCATCGACACAGAGTAATGAAAAGAAGGGGCACCTGTATCCCAATGTTCATAGCAGCAATGTCCATAATAGCCAAACTGTGGAAGGAGCCAAGATGTCCTTCAGCAGATGAATGGACAAAGAAGATGTGGTTCATCTATACAATGGAATATTACTCAGTCATCAGAAAGGATGAATACCCCCCATTTGCACCAACGTGGATGGACCAGGAGGGGATTATGCTAAGTGAAATTAAGTCAAGCAGAGAAAGACAATTATCATATGGTTTCACTCCTATGTGGAATGGAAGTAATGGCATGGAGGACATTAGAAGAAGGAAGAGAAAAGTGAAGGGGGGGAATGAGAGGGGAAGATGAACCGTGAGAGACTACTGACACTGGGAAACAAACTGAAGGTGGCAGAAAGGGAGGGGAAGGGGAATGGGTTATGCTGGTGATGGGTATTAAGGAGGGCACGTGTTGGGGCGCCTGGGTGGCACAGAGGTTAAGCATCTGCCTTCGGCTCAGGGCGTGATCCCGGTGTTATGGGATCGAGCCCCACCACAGGCTCCTCCGCTGTGAGCCTGCTTCTTCCTCTCCCACTCCCCCTGCTTGTGTTCCCTCTCTCGCTGGCAGTCTCTATATCTGTCGAATAAATAAATAAATTCTTTTTTTAAAAAAAGGAGGGCACGTGTCATAATGAGCACTAGGTGTTATATGCAAACAATGAATCATGGAACACTACATCAAAAACAAATGAAGTACTGTAGGGTGACATCATTTTAAAAAAAGAAAGATATGAAATCCGTACTGGAAAACTGTCACTATTTGCAAATGACATGAAATCCCAAATGATTCCACAAAAAAAAAAAAAACACAAAAAACCACAACAACAAAAAAAAACAAAACACAACTGTTAGAATAAACAAATTCAAGAAAGCTGCAGGATATAAAGTCAATATACAGAGACCTGTTGTCTTTATTTATTTTCAAATTTTATTTATTTATTTGACAGGAAGAGAAAAAGCACGAGCAGGGGGAGTATGAGAAAGAGGGAGAAGCAGACTCTTGCTAAGCAGGGAGCCAAACACGGGGCTCGATCCCAGAACTCTGGGATCATGACCTGAGCTGAAGGCAGACGCTTCACCTATGGGGCCACCCAGATGACCCAACTTCTTGCATTTCTGTATACTGATGACACACTTTCGCAAAGAGAAATTAAAAAAGCAATGCCATTTACAATTGCATCAAAAAAATCTAGGAATGAAACTAACCAAGAATGAGAAAGACATAGTACACTCAACATATGGCAGAAAAGAAATGAAAAGCATGTGTGTCGAGGGGGGCAGGATGTATGGGTCAAAGATTTGGAAGGCAACACAAACAAATGGAAGCTTATGCCATGCTCCTTAAATGGAAGAGTTAATTATGTGAACATGTCCATCGTACCCAAAGCAATTGACAGATGTGATGAAATGCCTATCTGAATTCCAGTGGCATTATTCGAGCAAATAGAAAACAGTCCTCAAACTTGTATGGAATCACAAAAGACCCCAAATACCCAAAGCAACCTGGAGAAAGAAAGGTGCAGTCAACACACTCCTGGATTTCAAGCTAGATTACAAAGCTGTTGTCATCAAAACAGGATGGTACTGGCAGAAACACAGACACCAGGTCAGTGGAACAGAACAGAAAGCTCACAAACTTACCCACACGTAGATGATCCTAACTTACGACACAGCAGCAGAAGATATGCCATGAGGGAAGGACTGTCTCTTCAGTGAGCGGTAACAGGCAAACTGGACACTAAATGCAGAAGAATATAACTGGGTCACTTTCTTACACCACACACAAAATTTTTACTGGATGAATGATATGAACGTAAGAACTGAACCCATAAACCTCCAAGAAGACACAGGTACTAAGTCTCTCGACATTAGTTTTGGCAAAAATCTTCAGATCGGACACCAAATGCAAAGGCAACAAAAGCAAAAATAAACAAGTGGAACAACTTCAAACTGAAATCTTCCACATGGAAAAAGTAACCAGCAAAAACTTACAAGGCCACAGACCCAATAAGAAAAAAAATATCTGCGAATCATATGTGTGAGAAGAGGCTAATATCCAAAATACACACAACACTCATACAAATCAAAACCAAAAAAAAAAAACTGTATAAAAAATGTGGGGAATATGTGAATAGATACTTTCCAAAGATGGCACACAGGTGCCAACAGACAGAAAAAGTTGTTCCACATCACTAAATATCGTCAGGGAAACATCAGTCAAACCCACAATTGGCTATTCCCTCACAACTGTTGGAACACCTATTGTCCCAGAGACAGACACCAGGTGGGGTCAAGGGTGTGCAGACGAGGAGAGTCTGTGCACTGTTGGTGGGAATGGAAATTGGTGCAGCCACTGTGACAAATGGTATGGAGGTTCCTGAAAAAATAAAAGCAACTACAACATGACCCAGTAATGGCTCTACTGAGTATTGATTCGGAGAACACAAAAATACTGCCTCAAAAAGACAGATGCACTCCCACGGTCACTGCAGATTTATTCAAAAGAAACAGACATGGAAACACAGACCTTGGGGGCCTTATGCCAAGTAACTCAGACACAGAAAGACCACTACCAGATGCTCTCATGTACATTCCACGAGGAATAAACAAATACTGAACGCATAGAAACTGAGAGCAGATTGGTAGGTGCCAGATTCGGGGATGGGGTGGTAGAAACGGTTGAAGGTGGTCAAAGTCTCAATGTTTGAATGAGAAAATCCGACAGTCATGAAATGTTCTGTCCAGCATGGAGACTAAAACTAACGCTGCAGCATGCGGTATAGTTTTCCCTGCCCTTTGAAAGTACAGGGCTTCTGAGAAACCTTGCACAGCAGAAATGGTGTCAAGAAGGAATGGCCATTAATTTACACGGAACAATTAGACAGTGTGCTCAAACACCAAAATTCCTTCTCTTTGGCTTTTCTTAGGCCTCAGCACACAAGTTTCTAAGGGAGGCCCAGCATAAATGAAGATAAAGCACAGCAGAGGCTCACAGACACCATTCAAAGTGCTCTTGGCTGGATGCGGAGAGCAGTTCCCAGAGGAAGGAGCTGGTTGGGGTGCACGCTGCCTCTGTTGTGCTTCTTCCCAAAACAGATGCTGAACGTGATTCTCACTGTTCACCTTTTTTCATAAGAGGGAAATCCTCTTCAGGTCTCTTCCTCTTACTGAAGATGCGTAATAATATAGTTCTTTTAAGAAAGCCCAGTGTCTTACTGTGAACGTTCAAAAAGTGGGGGATACTTGTACTTGAGCATTTCTGAGGGAGGAGATGTGAAAGTTTCTCCCAGACACAAATCTCAGCATATCCACCGGGAAAGGCACCTTCCTCAGCATGCGGAACACGGACTACCTCCTACCCCACGAGAAACCCTCTCCTTCACCTCGATCAGGACAACCCACAACAGCTGGGAGTTACCCCAACTCCTCCGTTCTCCTGCTCCTAATAGCTAACCCATCAGCAAATCCTGTGTGCTCCATCTTCAAAATGGACCCCGAATAGGTCTAACCACTCCATCCAAGGCCACCTGTCTGGTCCACAGTGCCTGAGTTCCTGGAAAAGCTTCGTCATTGACGTGCCTTACCGTCTTCAACCCTCTGTCATCTGTTCTCAACACTGTAGCCAGGATGGCCCAGTGATACAGGGTCTCATGGGGTTATAGCCCTGGAATGGCTTTCTTTCACCTCTCTGAGGTAATGTCCTAAGCTGTCTCCTGTGGCCACAGGGCCTTCTTGCTGTTCCTGGACATACCTGGAATTCTCCTGCCCCAGAGCCATTGCACATGCTTTCCCTTCTGTTTTGAATGCTCTTGATGTGTTCTCACTCACCTTCTGAGAAATCTCAATTGGCGTGACAGGGACAGAAGATGAGGCTCTGTGTGTTGGGTGAGGCTGGTAGCCCAGAAGAAGGTTCTCTGCCAGCTCTCCGCCTGTGCCTCACTTGTCCTCAGCCAGGAACTTGCACACAGCCCTCACCTGTCACAACTCTCACCCAGGAGACCCACAGCCACCCTTGGAGCCCGCCCTGTCCACACCCTGCTGCAGAATGCATTCAGCTCTCCTGTGGGACCCCTGTCAGTTTACCCAGTCCTGGAACTCCCCCGTCTCCTGCAAAGCTCCCGGATTCCCCCTCTTCTTTCAAAATCACACTGGCGCAAGGCTTTCATGAGAAAGCTATAACGCTAACTAATGAAAGGTTCATACCTACTTTCCCCTTCTGTTGCCTCTCTCTCCACCTTCTTTCCTACCTGTGCAAACTGTAACATATCAGTGGAACATGAACATGCTCTGAGACCTGAATCTTTCATTGCAGTTTTCTGAGGACTCTTTATGTGATAAGAAACTAGTGTATCTTACAACAGGGTGTTTTACAACTCTCATCTATAGAATAGTAGAGCCCAAATCACTACAATTTTACCTCACTCTTCATGAAGCAAAACACTTTTTCCTTTCTTCTTTTACTTAAATTCCAGTTAGTTCACATGCCATGGAATATTCACTTCAGGGGTAGGATTTAGTGATTCCTCACCTGCATACAGTACCCGGTGCTCATCACAAGTACCCTCCTTAATACCCCTCACCCGTTTAACTCTTCCCCCCACGCTCCTGTCCTGCAGCAACACTCAGCTTTTTCTGCTCAGTTGAGTCTATTTACTTGTTTGCCTTTCTCATCACCCCTCAACTCTGTTCATCTGTTTTCTTTCTGAAATTCCACAAGCGTGAGAGGATAGGATATTTGTCTTTCCTCACTGATTTTGCTTAGCTTAATACACTCTAGGTCCATCCACATCCTTGCAAATGGTAAGATTTCATTCTTTTTGAAGCTGGGTCATATTCCATTATACATAGGTATCGCACATCTGCTTTATCCATTCATCAGTGCATGGACTTTGGGATTCTCTCCATAGTTTGGCTACTGTGGACATTGCTGCTATAAACATCATGGTGCATGGACCCCCTTTGAATCTGCATTTCTGTATCCTTTGGGTAAATACCTAGGAGAGCAATTGCTGGATCATGGGGTTGTTCAATGTTTAACTTTTTAAGGAATCCCCACACTGTTTCCTAGACTGGCTGCACCACTTTGCATTGCCACCAACAGGATGGGAGGGTTCCCCTTTAATCAGAACATTATCTGCCGGCAATTTCATAAGAGGAAACAAAACCTCTGTGAGATGCACCCAGGGTCAGGCAAGCAGTTGCAGACTTCACCCTAAGGCTCCTGACGCCAAGCCCCTTGAAGCCACCAGCATGCCACTATCCAAAAGAATTCCCAGACTCTCCTTCTGACTCCACCACCAAAGAAACTACAGAGAGAATATGGCACCTCAAAATATCGAGATAATACATTTAGTAAAAGTAGAAAGTCAAGCTCAACTTTTAACAGGAACAGGCCGCTTTGGATAATTTTGAATTTTCCCTCCACCCTAATTTTAACTCTTCTGATGAATAAACTAATCAATGATGAAACATCACCTTTATCAAATGACATCATCCAAGTCTGTATCAGATGAAAAAAAGCCACCTAACTCTAGGTGCTGGCCACTCAACCATATCTAAGGCATAATTGAATAAACAGTGTTAGATGAAGGAACAAATTAGATGTTACAAACAGGCACAGAGTGAATCTCACCTTCCCTTTCTAATAAAAGAGGGTTCCTAGGAAACAGATGGTCAAAATACATCTGTAAGCAATAAATGGACAGAGAAATTGTGATCCCCTGCAAAGTTCTACCTGCAGGGAAACTAAGTAATTCTTGCACCAAACCCAGAATGCTGACAGCTACTTCAATTTTACTTTGTGGCTCAACTAGAGAAAAGAGAAAAGCCCAGGAGGTTTTGGGATAATGAGAGGTTTTACCTCCAGCCCTGACATAGATAGGACATTTTGCCAAACATACCTGTGCTTTCTCTGAACACTGGCGTCCTGTGACAAGCTGCCTCGCTGACTCCGATGCTAACGTTCAAAACCTCTGGTGTCTTGGAGCCAGAGCAGAGAAGTGCTGTCAGCTGGGGAGAAGAAGGCACCTCTGACCTATAGCCTGCACACCTCCTTCGGTTTCTGGGCAAGGGGCAACACATACTTGTTGTTTATCAGTAATTATCTTCATTCTCAACAGACCAATGACCTTGACTTGTCTGGAAAGCAGACTTACTCTTCTAAAGAAACCGTCAATTCGTCTATTCCCAATGCAACTAGAGTGGGGTCTGGTTTACGCACGCCTCCAGGCCCCCACCTGGAGGATTTTCCTGCATGATTCTAATAGCCAATTACCACTAACCCGGGGGCACAGGGGGCATAATGCTGAAGTTTGGGGATGGCTCTGGGGCTTGCTACTGCCACACCTGTGCCTGGGGGACCAGGGCACACCCTGCTGAACTCGGGGTACTGCTCAAGAGGCATCACCTGCGCTGTGTCAGAGAACTGAAGGTGGGGATTATGTGAGGTCCTTTCCCGCACTCTTCCAGGGGAACAGGGGAAACCCTGAAATTCTGCAACCAATCCCACCAAAGCTCAGGGGAGCGGGCACCCTGGAGTTCACGGGTATGGAGAATAAGGCCAGTTGAGGACATGGGACAGAACAGACTTTAAAGGGAAAAAGAAAACTCATCTGAGTCCCCACAATGAACCCTCTCCTCGTGCCCTTCCAGAACCCTGCCTCCCACCTGGGGCGCACCCTACCCCCGGACCATCACCCCAGTGCAAGCTGCTCACTCACCAGCAGGGATCTCCACAGGGCAACTCTCTCTCTCTCAGTGCCCCTTCTTCTGCCCCAGGACTGCAACCCACTGCAAATCTGGGACCGCCCACAGTGATGGAGCTACACCCCCAAGTGGTGAATGGTCTGGGAGGGTGGTGCCTGAGCTCCTTGAATGCTGGGCAACCTGCCCTCAAGCCCCTGGAACCCTGAAAGTACAGGGGGCCCAAGAGGAGCCTCCTCTACTCAACACCAGGCACAGGCATGGGTGGGCTCGTGGGCTGGGGCCCCCACACACACCTGGCCCCTTCCAGGGACCCCTCTAGCTGCAGACCACCCTCAAAGACCTGCCCATTCCCTTTCTGCACCAGCCCTCCCTGCTGGGGTGTGCCTGGTTCTGGGCAAGGTCAGTGACTCTCAGACCCTCCAAGACTTGGGCTTTAGGAATGCAATGTTTTCATGCATTTTCAGTATGTATATGTCAGTATGACTTTAATCTTATGGGAGCCAAAGAGGGTCTTTATTTTTTCTTATCTTTATGTTGGCATTTTTGGTTATTGTTTTCTTCTTGAAGCAGATGTACAACATGTGCTTGGGGCAGAAATAGGGCCCATGCACTGAGGTTTTGCCCAGTCATTTTGAGCCAGGTACAATGTTAAAGGATAGCTTCCCTGGGAGCCCAGGATCAGGGCCCAAAGATGATATAAAATAAAAATTACTTTTATCATTATAATTACTCCTAAATGGAGGAATGTGAGACAAAAGCACCTTTCCCAAGAGTACCAAGAAATCAAAATGATGTCCACAGAAGGCGGCCTGCTCCATGGTCAGCACAGGTGACAGAAGTGTTCACAGTCTCTGAACTCCTGCCCTTCTCCTGCCCAAATCTCTGAAGCACACAGACCACTTAAAATCAGAATTGTAGAACTGCTAGACACCTTAGAGATGTCTGGCACCATTCCCTTGGACTGCAGAATAAAACACAGTAGCTCATTGTCACAAACTAATTTCAACATGAAGTGCTCCCTGGATGCACTAAGTTCTTTCTCTGCAAATGTTGACTAATGTAAGTCACAGTCATAACATATAAACACTACGATGGCTGGGAAGTCATTGTAGGTAAGGGAATATTTTAGCCATGTTTATAAGCATTGGCTCACGTTGTAGAAGAGGCTGAGCTGAGTGTTTTTAAATACTATTTCAGACCTGTTTTACAGCACCCTCTGAACATACCAGAGCCTGAATCGACTAAAAAAGATAGTAGGTTTCAGTAACTTTAATACCAGGAAAATATTATACTGTCTGTATTCCTAAGGATCTTTGAGTATCTTACCCAGAGGTCCTCCACTGAGATAATGATCTTAATGATCACCATTGGCAGAGGTGAAAAGGCCCACTGAATTCGTTCCAGTTGTCCACATGACAAGAAAATCCTGATACTTGATAGGTTTCCAGATCGAGAAGACCAGAGATAAGAGGGAAATAGTACCCTGTATGGAACAACAAGGGATTTGGAGTCAATTTGGGGATCCCACTTAGGTTTCTGACACTAAAATCCTCTGTGACTCATATCATCTGAGTCCCTGTCTAACCACCTGAACATGTGCCTAAAAATATCTACACCCTAGTTGAGAAGTTTAAGAGGCAGAATGCTACAAAGAGCCAGTATGATGTCTCTCAGGAACAGGTGCTCAGGAAGCCATAATTGCTATTGGGTCTATTTCTTTTCCAGAAGAAAGAACAAATGTTGAATCCATATTCCTAATCGATGACTCACCAGATGTTTTTCAAACCTGAAGGAAGGCCAAGAAGTCGCTCTTGTGTCATATTTCACTCAGAAATCATGTTGTTGGACTGGTGAGGATGATACGATAGCGACGTCATCACTAAGAGTGGGGAGCTTCTAATTTCCATATGGCCATGTTGACCCCCTTAGCTCAGAGCAACCAGAAAGGGCAGCTGGGGAGGGGGCACTGCCATCACTATGAGTGGGGAGCTTCCCATTTCCATATGGCCATGTTGACCCCCTTAGCTCAGGGCCACCAGATAGGACAGCTGAGGGGGACCACAGGCCAAGGCTGCCAGGTGTGGCTGGGGCAGGCAGAACTCTGACTTAAGGCTCAACTCCTGTCTAGGTTATTATAATGCTCTTCACAAAGAAAGTGCCATTGTGTGTGAGCCCTCATGTAGAAAAGGTTCAGTATTTCCATTGAGATTCCTTCTCTGACCTTTAGGATATGTAGCAAAGTTCCATTTAATTTTTAAACATTGAAGGACTTCCTGGTTTTCTTTTCGCTATGACTGTGGCTCAATTCCCCTGTGGTCTAAGAATAGAATCTAGTTAATTTCAGGGTTTAACATTTGTAGACTTGATTCGTGGCCCCACCTATCATCTATTTGGGTAAAGAGTCTATGACCACTTGAAAATAATGTATTCTGCACTTATTATGGAATGTTCCCTATATGTCAATTAGGTCACATTTGTTACCAATGTTTTGTCTGCTTTTTCTTTCAGATATTGAGAAAGGTATATTAAAATCTTCAAACAATGCTGCTCTATTCAACGTTGCATCAGAGAATCTACCAGTGTTAGAAGGCAAGAGAAACAAAAAGTATAAGAATTGAGGGGATAATTGTGACTATTCACAGATAATACGATTGTGTACATAGAAAATCCTAAACCGTCTATAAATACCCTATTAGAATTAAAAATGCAATTTATAAATTTGAGATGGATTGTGCTTCCCATTGGACAATTTCTGAAAGAAAACGTAGAACCTGTCAATCTTGGGGTAGGACATAGGGTGCACTAACCATTTAAAAGAATTCAGTGGGACTTCATAAAAATGTGACATTTCTCCTTATCTTATGACCATAAGAAAATGAAAAAGTGAACCGCAGGCTGGGAAGTAAAGATTTGCAATACACACACTGACAAAGACTTGTCAATAAAGAACTCCTGCTCATCAACCATAGAAAGTCTATTTATAAATGAATACTTCACAAAAGATTGACTCATGGCCAATAAGAACAGGAAAGGGTGCTCTACAGTATTATTTTCAGGAACAGCAAGGCTTTTCCTAAAATGAAAACATACACACAAACCAGTATTCCCTAGATGGATGACATCCTTATTTCTGAGGACAGCTTGAAGAACAGACTAGCATCAAAGTAGAGTGATGGAATTCCTAACACTCAGAGGATGGACAATTGACCTCAAACTACAGTACAATTTCTAGGCATCATTCGGTCCTCTGAAGGCAGACAACTACCACACCCCTTCCTACACCACACAGGTTGCTTCCCAACACCTACCATAAAAGAAGAACATGAGAAACAGATAGGACTAGTAGGAAATAGCAAAAATCACATGTGGGGATTATCCTGAAACACACTGATCACATAACTAGTGTAAGGAAGTGTAGGGAACTGACAAGGACAGAGACTCAAGAGGTACTTCTTTGGGAAATGCTGTCTGAAATCGTCACACCTTGGTACCAGCTAATGAGGGCTCTAAGCATACCCTAGGGTTTGCTCACAAGGGTCTGCAACACCATCGCTGAGGACTGAAACTCTTCAAGACCTCAAAGCTTGCCGGATTGACTATTGGACTAAGAGATTCCCATGTTCTGAAAACAGATACCAACTCATTGAAAGGTTCACCTGGGCTCTCTCGGAGGCCCTACAAGAAGCTGAACCATTCACTGAAAATCAGTTAAACCCACACACACACACACACACACACACACCTGTCATTTCACCAATTACTTAAACATTCAAGGTTCGTCCTACCTTTTCTTTTTCACATTGATATTTATACTCACATGAAATGTCATCATTTCTAATGAACACTGATGGCAAAATAGAGATCCATTGACACAATATTCACAAAATTGAACTTCCCTGCTGTCATTTTCAATATAGCGTTTTTTAAAGTTCATACATATTTTAGGATTTTGGTAACTTATACAGGAGAAGATCAGCATTGAAAAACTCTGAATACTGACAATAAGTTTTAAGCCTAGAGAACAAAAATTGCCAATTTCATAGATAATAAGGAACCAAAGGGAAAGCATGGAAGCTGTAGTCGAATAATTTTACACATATGCATCCTCTATTATTCTACTACTGAGGGGCATGTTTTATTACCACTATACATGCATCAATTGTCTTCCACGTGCACTTGCACAGGTATAATGAATTACTACAGTAGAATGAAATGTCTGGGAACTACTTGGTGGCATGTATAATGAACAATGAAATTTCGATCTTATATTTGGTGAACTTCCACTGTCTGTCCCTTTAAACAGTGGACCCTAAACAGAAGGGGGAATGAACCACGAGAGACTATGGACTCTGGGAAACAAACTGAGGGCTTCAGAGAGGAGAGGGGTGGGGGATTGGGATGGGCCAGTGATGGGTATTAAGGAAGGTACATATTGCATGGAGCACTGGGTGTTATATGCAAATAATGAATCACGGAACACTACATCAAAAACTAAGGAAATACTGTATAGTGACTAACATATCATAATAAAAATTATTATTAGAAAAAAAATTAAAGGTAAAAAAAAAACAATACAGCTTTTCTGTTTCAAGAACAATCACAATTGAGAAAAAACTAACTTCCAATCCCTAAAGCAAAACACAGACCAAGTTCCATTTCACTCCCCTTTATTCACATTCTCTGTGGGTTCTAAGCGATTTCCCTACCTCCTTTCCTGCTGAGCAGGGAGCCCGGTCTCAATCCCAGAAGCCTGGGATCATAACCTGAGCCAAAGGCACATGCTTAACTAGCTAAGCCAGCCAGGAGCCCCAGCCATGTTTTTCTTAAGCAAAAGGACACTTTCTCACGATGCCTTCACATGACTTCACATGGTACCAGAGATCTGCATTTGCCTCTAGGAGGTTTCAGATGAAGGCAATTGCAAACTCTTACAGTGGTTTATCAAATACAATGACCTGCCTGGTGATAGTGAAACTCTTATGAGCCCACGAGAGGGTGCTGTGACACTCAGCTGTGGCTGGGCTGGCACAGAGAACCAAATCCATTTCCCTGCCTGATGTCTGTGAGGAACAGATGCCCCCACTGTGAATGAGACCCTGCCACTGAGCTGTCCAGAGATGGCCATCCTCACGGAGGATGAGGATAAAGGACAATGCCTGAGGAGACCTCATCTGTCTCTTTTATCTTTTCATATTTTTGACAGTGGACAAATCACTGCCTAGGAGTCCCCAACTACCTTAGTCTCATCTGTGAATGGCCAAGAGATTTTACAAAACACTCAAGATTTTGACCTCACAAATGCCCACAACCACTTACCATAGGGATTCAACATTAAGCAAAGATACTGTTCGTTGGAAGAGAGGTCCTGCCCACTGTTGTTTCTCACTTATATGCTCATCTTCCTTACCTCATGGTAACATAACCAACTTGATTCCTGCTTCTGTCTTCAGGAAGGCTGAGGTGACTTGAAGGGCATTACCCTGACATCGTTCTTTCTTAGCAATAAGATGTGGACATTTCCGTAGTCCTACACACCCAAAGTTGAATCGGAATCAGGATTGAGGAGGCTGATGAGAGTTGAAGGTGTTTTCCTGTACACGGTGGTTTATTACCAATAAGGATGGGTCAGAGTCCTCGAAATTCCAGAACCTTTTCATTAATGCTTCCTACTCCTGAAAGATGATGTACATTGGTCTTTCCCTGTATAGTGTGGTGATTCAGAGATAAGTGCTTAGCGCTTTCGTCAGACTTCCACGACCACCTTGGGGCTGGCTTCCATATTCACAAAGGATGAAGTTAGGGCTAAGAGGGTTCCTGTACACTGTTATTTCTTACAGATAAGTGTATGGCATTTTTGTTACATTGCCAGAACCACTTAGCGCTGGGCTTGCCGGCCTCCTGGGGACTAACACTAATCCTAGGTCGGCCCACGAGGGGCCCCTCCCAAGGGGCCTGGCGCCACAACGCCGGGGATTGGGGACCCCTGAGCCCAGCACCGGAGTCACCCTGCCGCCCCGCAGCAACCCGGGCTGCTGGGGCGCCGCCAGTCTTTCAGGGCGAGAGAACTGGCAGGGCCCTCCAAGCCCCCAGCGACCTTCGAAGGCCCCCCGCGCCAAAACGTTTGGGCCCACATTCCCTCTCACCAGCGCCCTCACCTCGGGTTGCCCCTCCGCCTGCCGCAGAGCTAGCGGAATGGGCCTGCCGGACTCCTGGGGGCTAACACTTACCCTAGGTCGGCCCCCGAGGGGCCCCTCCCAAGGAGCCTGGCACCACAATGCCGGGGATTTGGGACCCCCGAACCCCAGTGCTGGACTCACTCTGCCACCCCGCAAGCACCCAGGGTGCTAGGGGTGTTGCCAGTCATTCAGGAAGGGAGAACGGGCAGGGCCCTCCAATCCCCCTGCGACCTCGAAGGCCCCCCGCGCAAAAACTCTGGCTCCCACGCTCCTGCTCGCCAGTGCCCTAACCTCGGCCTATCCCTCCGCTCGCTGCAGAGCTGGCGGATCAGGCCTGCTGGCTTCCTGGGGGCTAACCCTATCCCTAGGTTGCCCCCGAGGGGCCCCCCCCACATGGCCTGGAGCCACATGCCAGGGATTCGGGACCCCCAAGTCCCAGCACCAGACGCTCCCTGCCGTTCCGCCTCCACATGGGGCGCTAAGGGCGTCACCAGTCCTTCAGGGCGACAGAACGGGCAGGACCCTCCGAGCAACCTGCGACCTTCGAAGGCACCCCAAGCCAAAGCCAAAATGCTCTGGCCCACGCTCCCGCTCTCCAGCTACCTCACCTACCCCACCTGCACATGGGCGGAATGAGCCTGCCAGCCTCCTGGGGGCTAACCCTAACCGGAGGTCGGCCCCCGAGAGGCCCATCCCAAGGGGCCTGGCGCCACAACGCCGGGTATTAGGGACCCCGAGCCCCAGCGCCGGAATTGCCCTGCCACCCCACCGCCACCTGGGCCGCTAGAGGTGCCGCTGGTCATTCAGCGCGGGAGAATGGGCAGGGCCTTCCGAGCCCGTGGCGACCTTCAAAGGCCCCCCCATGCAAACGCTTGAGCCCACGCTCCCGCTCCTCAGCGCCCTCACCTCGGCCTGCCCCTCCGCTCGCCACAGAGCCAGCGGATGAGGCCTGACCTCATCCTGGGGGCTACCCATAACCCTATGTTGTTCCCTGAGGGGCCCCTCTGAAGGGGTCTGGCACCGCAATGCCTGGGATTGGGGACCCCCGAGGCCCAGCCCGGACTCACAGTCTCGCCCCGCCGCCACCCGGGTCGCTAGGAGCACTGTTGGTCATTCAGGGTGGGAGAACGGGCAGATCCCTCTGAGTCCCTGGTGACCTTCGAAGGCCCCCCGCGCCAAAACGCTTTGGCCCGTGCTCCTGCTCGCCTGGGCCCTCACTTCGGTCCACCCCTCCGCTCGCTGCAGGGCCAGTGGATCGGGACTGCCGGCCTCCTGGGTGTTACCCTAGCCGTTGGTGGGCACCTGAGGGGCCCATCCCAGGTTCCTATTGCCACAACACCGGGGATTGGGGACTCCCGAGCCCCAGCGCCGGACTCACCCTCCCGCCCTACCGCCACCTGGGCCGCTACGGGCGCCCTTGGTCATTCAGGGAGGGAGAACGGACAGGGACCTTCGAGCCACCTGCAACATTCGAAGGCCCCCCGCACCAAAACGCTTGGGCCCACGCTCCCGCTCGCCAGCACCCTTACCTCGGCCCTCCCCTCTGCTCCCCACACAGTGGGCGGATCGGGCCTGTGGGCCTTCTGGGGGCTAACACTAACCCTAGGTCGGCCTCCTAGTGGCACCTCCCAAGGGGCCTGGCGCCACAACAACGGGGAAAGGGGACTCCCGAGCACCAGCGCCAGACTCACCATGCCCCCCGCTGCCACCCGAGCCACTAGGGGCACCGCCGGTCATTCAGGGCGGGAGAACGGGCAGGGCCCTCCAAGCCCCCAGCGACCTTCGAAGGCCCCCCGCACCAAAGCACTAGGTCCCACGCTCCTGCTCGCCATCACCCTTACCTCGGCCTGCCCCTCCTCTCGCCACACAGCCGGCGGATCGGGCACCCTAGCCTCCTGGGGGCTAACCCTAACCCTAGGTAGGCCCCCTAGGGGCCCATCCCAAAGGGCCTGGTGCTGCAATGCCGGTGATGGGAGCCCCGAGCCCCAGCACCAGACTCTCCCTGCCGCCCCGCTGCCAACCAGGCTGCGAGGGGTGTCGTCGGTCATTCAGGGCAGGAGAACGGGCAGGGCCGTCTGAGCCCCCGGCGACCTTCGAAGGCCTACCACGCTAAAACGCTAGGGCCCATGTTCCCTCTTGCCAGCGCCCTCACCTTGCCCGCCCCTCCGCTTGCCGCACAGCCTGCGTAATGGGCCTGCCAGCCTCCTGGGGCTAACCCTAAACCTAGGTCGGCTCCCAAGGGGCCTGGAGTCGCACCGCTGGGGATTGGGGACCCCTGAGCACCAGCGCCGGACTCACCTTGCCGCCCCGCCACCACAAGGGCCGCTAGGGGTGCGGCAGGACATTCAGTGCAGGAGAACGGGCAGGGCCCTCCGAGCCCCTATCGTCCTTCGAAGGCCCACTGCACCAAAACGCTTGGGCCCACGCTCCCGCTCACCAGCGCCCTCACCTCGGCCCGCCTCTCCACTCGCCACACAGCTGCCGGATCGGGCCTCCCAGCCTCCTGGGGGTTAACCCTAACCCTAGGTAGGCCCCCCAAGGGCCCATCCCAAGGGGCCTGGCATCCGCAATGCCTGGGATTGGGGACTCCTGAGCCCCAGTGCTGGACTCACTGTGCCGCCCCGCCACCACCCGGGCCGCTAGGGGAGCCGCCCGTCATTCAGTGCGGGAGAACGGGTAGGGCCCTCTGAGACCCAGAGACATTTGAAGGCCCCCCGCGATAAAACGCTTCGGCCCACACTCCTGCTTGCCAGCGCCCTTACCTCAGCCTGCCCCTCCACTCGCCGCACAGCTGGTGGATCCGGCCTGCCGGCCTCCTGGGGGCTAACCCCAACCCTAGGTCGGCCCCCGAGGGGCCCTTAATGGGGCCTGGCGCCACAACACCTGGGATTGCTGACACCTGAGCCCCAGCGCCGGACTCACCATGCCGCCCCGCCACCACCCGGGCTGCTAGCTGCACCACCGGTCATTCAGGGCGTGAGAACAGGCAGGGCCCTCTGAGCCACGGGCGACCTTCGAAGGCACCCCACATCAAAACGCTTGCGCCCACACTCCTGCTTGTCAGCACCCTCGCCTCGGCCCGCCCCTCCGCTCGCCGCAAAGCTGGCCTATCGGGTCTGCCAACCTCCTGGGGGCTAACCCTAACCCTAGATCGGCCCAGGAGGGACCCCTCCCATGGCACCTGGCGCCACAACCCCGGGGATTATGGACCCCCGAGTCCCAGCGCCGGACTCACTCTGCTGCCCCGCTGCCAACTGGGCCAGTAGGGGCGCCGCCGGGCATTCAGGGAGGGAGAACGGGCAGGGCCCTCTTAGCCCCCGGCGACCTTTGAAGGCCACTCGCGCCAAAACGCTTGGGCTTATGTTCCAGCTCGCCAGTGCCCTCATCTCGGCCTGCCCCTCTGCTTGCCGCACAGCCGGCGAATCGGGCCTGCTGGGCTCCCGGGGGCTAAACCTAAACCTAGGTCTGTCCCCAAGGGGAAACTCCGAAGGGCCCAGGCGCCTAAAAGGCGGGGATTGGGGACCCCCGAGCCCCAGCACCAGACTCTCCCTGCTGCCCCGCTGCCAAACGGGCCGCGAGGGGTGCCGTTGGTCATTCAGGGCAGGAGAATGGGCAGGGCCCTCCGAGCCCCTGGTGAACTTCAAAGGCCCCTTGCGCCAAAATGCTTGGGCCCACATTCCCGCTCGCCAGCGCCCTCATCTCAGCCTGCCCCTCTGCTCGCCGCACAGCTGGCAGATCTGACCTACCGGCCTCCTGGGGGTAACCCTAACCCTAGGTCGACACCCAAGGGGGCCTTCCCAAAGGGCCTGGCGCCGCAACGCCAGGGATTGGGGACCCCCGAGCTCCAGCGCTGGACTCACCCTGCTGCCCCTCCAGCACACGGGCTGCTAGGGGCCTGGCAGGACATTCAGTGCAGGAGAACGGGCAGGGCCCTCCAGTAGGGGCGCCGCCGGTCATTCAAAGAGGCAGAAGGGGCAGGGCCCTCTGAGCCCCTGGCGACCTTTGAAGAACTCCCGCACTAAAACGCTTGGGCCCACCTTCCCGCTCACCAGCGCCCTCACCTCGGCCAGATCCTGCGCTAGCCGCACAACCAGCTGATGAGGCCTGCCGGCTTCCTGTGGGCTAACCCTAACCCTAGGTCGGCCCTCGAGGGACCCGTCTGATGGGACCTGGCGCCACAAAGCCTGGGATTGCTGACCCCCGAGCCCCAGCGCCGGACTCACCGAGCCGCCCTGCTGCTACCCGGACCGCTAGTGGCGCCACCGGTCATTCAGGGTGGGAGAACGGGCAGGGCCCTCCGAGTCCCCGGAGACTTTCGAAGGCCCCCCACGCCAAAACGCTTGGACCAATGCTGCCGCTCGCCAGCGCCCTCACCTCGGCCCGCCCCTCCGCTCTCCAAACAGCCGGCGGATCAGGCCTGCTGGCCTCCTAGGGGCTAACCCTAACCATACGTCGGCCCCCGAGGGGTATATCCCAAGGGGCCTGGCTCTGCAATGCAGGGGATTGGGGACCCCTGAGCCCCAGCGCTGGACTCATCCTGTCACCCTGATGTAACCGGGCCGCTACGGGTGCTGCCGGTCATTCAGGGCGGGAGAATGGGCAGGGTCTACCGAGCCTCTGGCGACCTTTGAAGGCCCCCCCATTCAAAACGTTTGAGCCCATGCTCCCGCTCCTCAGCGCCCCCACCTCGGCCTGCCCCTCCTCTTGCCGCAGAGCTGGCGGATGAGGCCTGCTCTCCTCTGGGGGCTCCCCATAACCCTAGGTTGGCCCCTGAGGGGCCCCTCCGAAGGGGCCTGGCACCGCAACGCCGGGGATTGGGGACCCCCGAGCCCCAGCGCCGGACTCACCCTACTGCCCCAATGCCACCCGGGCTGGTAGGGGCACCGCTGGTCATTCACGACGGCAGAATGGGCAGGGCCCTTCGAGCCCCCGGCAACCATCGAAGGCCCCCCACGCCAAAATGCTTGGGCCCACGCTCCCACTCGCCAGCGCCCTCACCTCAGCCTACCCCTCCGCTCAATGCACAGTTGGCGGATCGGACCTGCCGGCCTCCTGTGGGCTAACCCTAACCAAAGGTCAGCTCCTGAGGGGCCCATCCCAGTGGCCTATCGCTGCAATGCCGGGGATTGGGGACCCCCGAGCCCCAGTGCTGGACTCAACTTGCTGCCCCACCACCACCCAGGCCGCTAGGGGTGCCGCTGGTCATTCAGTGCAGAACGGGCAGGGCCCTCCGAGCCCCCGGCCACCTTCAAAGGCCCCCCGCGCCAGAATGCTTGGGCCCACACTCCCGCTCGCCAGCACCCTTACCTCAGCCCGCCCCTCCGCTTGCCGCACAGCCGGCGGATCGGGCCATCCGGCCTCCTGGTGGCTAACCCTAACCCTAGGTCTGCCCCCGAGGGCCCATCCCAAGGGGACTGTCTCCGCAATGACGGGGATTGAGGACCCCAGAGGCCCAGCGCTGGACTCACACTGCTGCCACGCCGCCCCCTGGGCAGCTAGGGGCACCGCCGGTCATTCAGACCGGAAAAACAGGCAGTGCCTTCCGAGCCCTGGTGACTTTCGAAGGCCTCCCGTGCCAAAACGCTTGGGCCCATGCTCCTGCTCGCCTGCGCCCTCACTTTGGTCTGCCCCTCAGCTCGCTGCACAGCTGGTGGATCGGGATTGCCAGCCTCCTGGGTGTTACCCTAATTGTTGTTGGGCCCCAGAGGGGCCCATCATAGGTTCCTATTGCCACAATGCCAGGGATTGGGGACCCCCGAGCCCCAAGGACGGACTCACCCTCCCGCCCTACCGCCACCTGGGCCGCTAGGGGCACCGCCGTTCATTCAGGCAGGGAGAACGGGCAGGGCCCTCTGAGCCACTGGCAAATTTCGAAGGCCCCCCACACCAAATCTCTTGGGCCCACGCTCCTGCTCCCCAGTGCCCTTACCTCGGCCCGCCCCTCCACTCACTGCACAGCTGGTGGATCGGGCCTGTGGGCCTTCTGGGGGCTAACCCTAACCTTAGGTCGGCCCCCTAGTGGACCCTCCCAAAGGGCCTGGCCCCACAACAACAGGGATTGGGGTCTCCCGAGCCCCAGCGCCGGACTCATCCTGCTGCCCTGCCACAACCCGGGCCGCTAGGAGCGCCGTCGATCATTCAGGGAGGGAGAACTGGTAGATTCCTCTGAGCCACTGGCGACCTTCGAAGGCCCCCCGCGCCAAAATGCTTGGGCCCATGCTCCTGCTCGCCTGCACCCTCACTTCGATCCGCCCTTCAGCTCACTGCACATCTGGTGGATCGGGACTGCCGGCCTCCTGAGTTTTACCCTAATCGTTGGTGGGCCCCGGAGGGGCCCATCCCAGGTTCCTATTGCCGCAATGCCGGGGATTGGGGACCCCCGAGCCCCAAGGCCGGACTCACCCTCCCGCCCTACCGCCACCTGGGCCACAAGGGGTGCCGCCGGTCATTCAGGGAGGGAGAACGGGCAGGGCCCTCCAGGCCACCAGTGACCTTCGATGGCTCCCCGCACCAAAACGCTTGGGCCATGCTCCCGCTCACCAGCGCCCTTACCTTGGCCCGTCCCTCCGCTCGCCGCACAGCTGGCGGATTGGTCCTGTGGGCCTTCTGGGGGCTAACCTTAACCTTACGTCGGCCCCCTAGTGGCCCCTCCCAAGGGGCCTGGTGCCGCAACAACAGGGATTGGGGACTCCCGAGCCCCAGCGCCAGACTCACCCTGCCACCCCGCTACCATCCGGGCCGCTAGGGGAGCCGCCGGTCATTCAGGGCAGGAGAACGGGTAGGGCCCTCTGAGCCCCCGGAGACTTTTGAAGGCCCCCTGTGACAAAATGCTTCGGCCCACGCTCCCGCTCGCCAGCGCCCTTACCTTGGCACGCCCCTCCACTCGCCGCACAGTGGGAAGATCCGGCCTGCCGGCCTCCTGGGGACTAACCATAACCCTAGGTCGGCCCCCAAGGGGCCCGTCCGATGGGGCCTGGCACCACAACGCCTGGGATTGCTGACCCCCGAGCCACAGCACCGGACCCACTGTGTCGCCCCGCTGCCACACGGGCCGCTAGCGGCGCTGCCATTCATTCAGGGCGTGAGAACAGGCAGGGCCCTCCGAGCCCCAGGTGACCTCGAAGACACCCCTCATCAAAACGCTTGCGCGTATGCTCCCACTTGTCAGCGCCCTCACCTCGTCCCGCCCCTCCGCTCACCGCAAAGCTGGCCGATCGGGCCTGCCGGCCTCCTGGGGGCTAACCCTAACCATAGGTCAGCCCTCCCAAGGCACCTGGCGCCGCAACGCTGGGGATTGTGGACCCCCAAGCCAAAGCGCCGGACTCACCCTGAACCCTGCCGCCAACCGGGCAGGTAGGGGCACCGCCGGTCAAACAGGGAGGGAGAAGGGGCAGGGCCCTCTTAGCCCCCGGCGACCTTCGAAGGCCACTCGCGCCAAAAAGCTTGGGCCCATGTTCCAGCTTGCCAGTGCCCTCATCTCGGCCCGCCCCACCGCTCGCCGCACAGCCGGTGGATCGGGCCTGCAGGCCTCATGGGGGCTAAACCTAACCCTAGGTCCGTCCCCAAGGGGCCCCTCCCATGGGCCCTGGTGCCACAAAGCTGGGGATTGGGGACCCCCGAGCCCTAGCGCCGGGCTCACACTGCTGCCACACTGCCCCCAGGGCTGCTAGGGGTGCTGCCGGTCATTCAGAGCGGGAGAACGGGCAGTGCCCTCCAAGCCGCTGCGACTTTCGAAGGCCTCCCGCGCCAAAACGCTTGGGCCCACACTCCCGCTCGCCAGCGCCCTCCCTCGTACTTCCCCTCTGCACGCCACACAGCCGGCAGATCGGGCCTCCCAGCCTCCTGGGGGCTAACACTAACCCTAGGTAAGCCCCCTAGTGCCCCATCCTAAGGGGCCTGGCGCCGCAATGCCGGGGATTGGGGAACCCCGAGCCCCAGCGATGGACTCACCCTGCTGCCCCGCCGCCACCCTGGCCGCTAGGGTGCCGCCGGTCATTAAGGGCGGGGGAACGGGCAAGTCCATCAGAGCTCATGGCGACCATCGAAGGCCCCCTGCGCCAAAACGCTTGGGCCCACGCTCCTGCTTCCAGCGCATTCACATCGGCCCGCCCCTCCGCTCGCCGCACAGCTGGCAGATCGGCCTGCCAGCCTCCTTGGGGCTAACCCTAACCCTAGGTCGACGCACGAGGGGCCCCTCCCGAGGGGCCCCTCCCAAGTGGCCTGTCGCCACCACGCCAGGGATTGGGGACGCCCGAGCCCCAGCGCCGGACTCACCATGCCACCCCGCCACCACCCGGGCCACTAGGGGCGCCGCTGGTCATTCAGGGCGGGAGAACGGGCAGAACCCTCCAAGCCCCTGGCGACTTTCGAAGGCTGGCCATGCCAAAACGCTGCGCCCATGCTCCTGCTCGCCAGCGCCCTCCCCTGGCCTGCCCTACTACTCGCCGAACAGCTGGCGGACCGGGCCTGCTGGCCTCCTGGGGGATAACCATAAGCCTAGATCGGCCCCCGGGGGGCCCCTCCCAAGGGGCCTGGCGCCACCACGCCAGGGATTGGGGATGCCTGATCCCCAGCGCCGGACTCACCTGGCCGCCCCACCACAACCAGGGGCACTAGGGGCGCCGCCAGTTATTCAGGGCGGGAGAATGGGCAGGGCCCTCCGAGCCCCCGCCGACTTTTGAAGGCCCCCCATGCCAAAACACTTGGGCCCATGCTCCCGCTCCCCAGTGGCCCCACCTCGGAACGCCCCTCCTCTCGCCGCACAGCCAGCGGATCGGGCCTGCCGGCCGCCTGGGGCTAACCATAAACCTAGGTCGGTCCTCGAGGATCCCATCCCAAGGGGTCTGGAGCAGCAATGCCTGGGATTGGGGACCCCCAAGCTCCAGCACCGGACACACCCGGCAGCCCCGCCAACACCCGGGGTGCTAGAGGCGCCGCCGATTATTCATGGTGGTAGAACGGGCAGGGCCCTCCGAGACGTCGACGACCTTCGAAGGCCCGCTTCGCAAAATGCGTGGAGCCATGCTCCCGCTCGCCAGCGGCCTCACCTCGGCCCACCCGACCGTATGCCGCACAGCCTGCGGATCGGGCCTGCCGGCCACCTGGGGCTAACCCTAAACCCAGGTCCCCCCTGAGGGGCCCCTCTCAAGGGGCCTAGCGCCACAAAGCCAGGGATTGAGGACACCCGAGCCCCTGCGCCGAACTCACCCTGCCTTCCCGCCTCACCCGGGCCGCTAGGGGCGCTGCAGTCATTCAGGGCGGGAGAACCGGCAGGGGCTTCCAAGCCCCCGGAGACATTCAAAGGCCCTCCGCGCCAAAACGCTTGGGCCCACGCTCTGGCTCTCAAGCGCTCTCACCTGGGCCCACCCCTCTGCTCGCCTCACAGCTGGGTGATTGGGGCTGCCGGCCTCCTGGGGGCTAATCCTAACCCTAGGTAGGCCCCCGACGGGCCCCTCCCAAGGGGCCTGGCGCCACAACGCCATGGATTGGGGACCCCTGAGCCCCAGTGCCGGACTCACCCTGCCACCCCGCCCCCCCCCGGCCCCTAGGGGCGCCGCTGGTCATTCAGGGCAGGAGAACGGGTAGGCCCCTCCGAACCCCCGATGACCTTCAAAGGCCCCCCGCACCAAAGCGCGTGGGTCAACGTTCTTGCTTTCAAGCGCCCTCACCTGGGTCCACCCCTCTGCTCGCCTCACAGCCGGCGGATCGGGCCTGCTGGCCTCCTGGGGGCTAACAATAACCCTTGGTCGGCCCCGAGGGGCCCATCCAAAGGGGCCTGGTGCCGCAAGGCCGGGGTTTGGGCACCCCCGAGCCCCAGCACCGGACTCACCCTGCTACCCCTCTGCAACCCGGACCGCTAGGTGCGCCATCGGGCATTCAGCGTGGTTTAACGGGAAGGGTGCTCTGAGCCCCGGCGACATTCGAATGCCCCCCACGCCAAAACGCTTCGACCCACACTCCCGCTTACCAGCGCCCTCACCTCGACCCACCCCTCTGCTCGCCACACAGCCAGCAGATCGGGTCTGCCGGCCTCCTGTGGGCTAACAGTAACGCTTGGTCGGCCCCCTAGAGCCCTTCCAAAGGGGCCTGGCTCCCCAACGCCGAGGATTGGGGACCCCCAAGCCCCAGCGCCCGACTCACCCTACCGCCCCTCCTCCATCCAGGCCGCTAGGGGAGCCACCGATCATTCAGTGCAGAAGAACTTACAGGGCCCTTAAAGCCCCCGGCGACTTTTGAAGGACCCCCGCGCCAAAACTCCTGGGCCCACGCTCCAGCTCGCCAGCGGCCTCACCTCCGCCCGCCCTCCGCTCGCCACAGAGCTGGCGGATCGGGCTGACGGCCTCCTGGGGGCTAAATCTAACCGTAGGCCGGTCCCCTAGGGGCCCCTAGCAAGGAGCCTAGAGCTGCAACACCGGGGATTGGGGAACCCTGAGCCCCAGCGCCGGACTCACCCGGATGCCCCGCCACCACCCGGGCCGCTAGGGGCACCTCCAGTCATTCAGGGCGGGAGAACAGGCAAGGCCCTCCGGGCCATCGATGACCTTCGAAGGCCCCCTTCGACAAAACGCTTGGGCCCATGCTCCCGCTCTCCAGCGCCCTCACCTCGGTCCGCCCCTCCGCACATTGCACAGCCGGGGGATAGGGCCTGCAGGCGTCCTGTGGGTTAACCCTAACCCTAGGTCATCCCCCAAGGGGCCCCTCCCAAGGGGCCTGGCGCAGCAACCCCAGGGATTGGGGACCCCTCAACCACAAGGCCGGACTCCCCCTGCCGTACTGCCACAACCCGGGCCACTAGGGGCGCCGATGGTCATTCAGGGCGGGAGAACGATCAGAGCCCTCCGATCCCCAAGCGACCATCGAAGGCCCTAGTGCCAAAATGCTTGGGCCCACGCACCCGCTCCCCAGCGCCCTCACCTCGGCCCACCTCTCCACTCCCCACACAGCTGACGGATCTGGCCTGCCGGCCTCCTCGGGGCTAACCCTAACCCTAGGTCGGTCCCCAAGGGCCCCTCCAAAGGGGCCTGGCTTTGCCACGCCAGGGATTGGGGACTCTAGAGCCCCAGAACCAGACTCACCCTGCCGACCCGCCACCACCCGGGCCGCTAGGTGCGCCGCCGATCATTCAGGGTGGTAGAACGGGCAGGGCCCTCAGAGCTCCTGGCGACCTTCGAAGGCCCCCAGTGCCAAAACGCTTGGGCCCACGATCCCTGTCGCCAGTGCCCTCACCTCAGCCCACCACTCCGCTCGCCGCACACCCGGCAGATCGGGCCTGCCGACCTCCTTTGGTCTAACCCTAACACTAGCTCGGCCCCCGAAGGCCCCTCCCAAGGTGCCTGGCGCAAAACACGCCGGGGTTTGGGGACCCCCGACCCCAGCGCCGGAATCACCCTGCAACCCCACCGCCACACTGGCCGCTAGGGGTACCGCTGGTCATTCAGGGCGGGAGAACGTGCAGTGCCCTCCGAGCCCCCAGCGAACTTCGAAGGCCCACGTGCGAAAACTCTTGGGCCCACGCTCCTGCTCGTCAGCATCCTCACCTCGGCCAGCACCTCCGTATGCCTGCCGGCCTCCTGGGGCTAACCCAAACCCTACTTCGGCACCCAAGGGGCCCTTCCCAAGGGGCCTGGCACCACCACGCCGGGGATTGGGGACACCTGAGCACCAGCACCGGATTCACCCTGCCGCCCTGCCGCGACCCCGCCCGATAGGGGCGCCATCCTCATTCAGGACGGGAGAATGGGCATAGCCCTCCGAGCCCCCGGCGACCTTTGAAGGCCCGCCACGCCAAAACGCTTGGGCTCACGTTCCCGCTTGCCAGCGCCCTCAACTTGGCCCGCCCCTCCGCTCCCCACACAGCCGGCGGATCGGGCCTGCTGGCCACCTGGGACTAACCGTAACCCTAGGTCGGTCCTCGAGGGGCCCATCCCAAGGGGCCTGGAGCAGCAACGCCTGGGATTGGGGACCCCCAAGCTCCAGCACCGAAGTCACCCGGGGCCCCACCGCCACCCGGGGTGCTAGGGGCGCTGCCGGTTATTCAGGGCGGTAGAACGGGCAGGGCCCTCTGAGACTTCGACGACCTTCGAAGGCCCACTTTAAAAAATTCTTGGAGCCATGCTCCCACTCGCCAGCGGCCTCACCTAGGCCCGCCCCATCGTATGCCGCACAGCCTGTGGATTGGGCCTGCTCGCCTCCTGGGGCTAACCCTAAAACCAGGTCCCCCCGGAGGGACCCCTTTCAAGGGTCCTAGCGCCACAACGCCAGGGATTGAGGACACCTGAGCCCCTGCGCCGGACTCAACCTGCCAACCTGCTGCCACCCGGGCCGCTAAGGGAGCCGCCGGTCATTCAGGGCGTGAGAACGGGAAGGGCCCTCCGAACCCCCGATGACTTTCGAAGGCCCCCCGCGCCAAAACGCTTGGGCCCACGCTCCCACTTGACAGCGCCCTCACCTCGGCCTGCCCCTCTGCTCACTACACAGCATGCGGATCGGGCCTGCCAGCTTCCTGGGGGCTAACCCTAAACCTAGGTCGGCCCCTGATGGGCCCCTCCCAAGGAGCCTGGAGCTGCAAGGCCTGGGATTGGGGACCCTCGAGCCCCAGCAGTGGACTCATACGGCCGCCCCACTGCAACCCGGGGCTCTAGGGGTGCCGCCGGTTATTCAGGGCGGGAGAACGGGCAGGGCCCTCCAAGCACCCACCGACTTTTGAAGACCACCCACACCAAAACGCTTGGGCCCACGCTCCCACTCCCCAGCGCCCCCACCTCGGCCCACCCCTCTGCTCGCTGCACAGCCTGCGGATCGGGCCTGCCAGCCGCCTGGAGCTAACCATAACCCTAGGTCGGTCCCCGAGGGACCACTCCCAAGTGCCTGGTGTTGCCACGCTGGGGATTGGGGACCCCCAAGCACCAGCACCGAACTCACCCTGCCGCCCCGCCATGACCTGGCCCGCTATGGATGCCGTCCTCATTCAGGGCGGGAGATCGGGCAGGGCCTTCCGAGCCCCTGTCGACCTTCCATGGCCCCCCACGCCATAACGCTTGGGCCCAAGCTCACATTCACCAATGCCCTCACCTCGGCCCGTCCCTCCGCTCACCACAGGCAGGCACATTGGGCCTCTCGGCCTCCTGGGGACTAACCCTAACCCTAGGTCTGCTCACGAGGGGCCCCTCCCAAGGGGCCTGGCACCGCGAAGCTGATGATTGGGGACCCTCGAGCCTCAGCGCAGGACTTACCCTGCCACCCCGCCGCCACCCGGGCAGCTAGGGGCGCCGCCGGTCATTTAGGGCGGGAGAACGGACAGGGACCTCCGAGCCCCTGGAGACCTTCGAAGCCCCCCCACGCCAAAACGCTTGGGCCTACGCTCCTGCTCACCAGCACCCTCTCCTCAGGCCACCCCTCCGCTCGCTGCACAGCTGGCAGATCGGGACTGCCGGCCTCCTGGGGGCTAACCCTAACCCTAGGTTAGCTCCTGGGGGGCCCATCCCAAGGGGCCTGGCGCTGCCACACTGGGGATTGGGGACCCCCAGAGCAAACTGCGGGACGCACCCTCGCACCCCGCTGCCACCCGGGCCGCTAGGGGCGCCACCAGTCATCTGGGTTGGAGAATGGGCAGGGCCCTCCGAGCCTCCGGCGACATTCCAAGGCCTCCCGCGCCAAAATGCTTTGGCCCACGCTTCTGCTCACCAGCGCCCTGCCCTCGGCCAGCCCCTCCGCAAGCTGCACAACCGCCGGATCAGGCCTGCTGGCCTCCTGGGGTCTAACCCTAACCCTAGCTCGGCCCCTGAGGAGCCCCTCCCAAGGGGACTGGCACCGCCATGCCGGAGATTGGGGACCCTCGAGCCCCAGCGCCGGACTTACACTGCCACACCACCGCCAACTGGGTTGCTAGGGGCACCGCCGGTCCCTCAGGGCGGGAGAAGGGGCAGGGCCTCCGAGCCCCTGGCGACCTTCGAAGGCCCCCCACGCCAAAATGCTTGGGCCCACGCTCCAGATCACCAGCGCCTCACCTCGGCCCACCACTCTGCTCGCCGCACAGCTGGCAGATCCGGCCTGCCGGCCTCCTTTGAGCTAATTATAACCGTACGTCAGCCGAGAGGGACCCCTCCCAAGGGGCCTGGTGATGCCACGCCGGGGATTGGGGATCCCCGAGCCCCAGCTCCGGGCTCACCCTACCGCCCCGCCGCCACCCAGGCTGCTAGGGCACCGGCGGTCATTCAGGACGGGAGAACTTGCTGGGCCCTCTGAGCCCCCGGTGACCTTCGAAGGCACCCCACGCCAAAACGCTTGTGTTCACGTTCCCACTCACAAACGCCCTCAACTCAGCGAGCCCTTCCACACACCGCATAGCTGGTGGATCAGGCCCACCTGCCTCCTGGGGGTTAAACCAAACCCTACATAAGCGCCCAAGGGGCTCCTCCCAAAGGGCTTGGCGCCGCCACGCCAGGGCTTGGGATCCCCCGAGCCCTAGCTCTGGACTCACCCAGCCGTCCCGCCGCCACCCGGGCCACAGGGGCGCCGCCGGTCATTCAGGGCGGGAGAACAGGCAGGGCCTTCCAAGCCTCCGCTGACCTTCGAAGGCCCCCCGCGCAAAAACGTTGGCCCCATGCTCCTGCTCGCCAGTGCCCTCACATTGGCCAACGCCTCCGCTTGATTCAGAGCCGGTGGATAGGGCCTGCCAGGCTCCTGGGGGCCTACCGAAACCCTAGGTCGAGCCCGAGGGGCACATCCCAAGGGGCCTGGCTCTGCAACGCTGGGGATTGGTGACGCAGAGCCCCAGAGCCGGACTCACCCTGATGCACTGTCCCCACCCGGGCCGCTAGGGGCACCGCCGGTCATTCAGGGCGACAGAACCAGCAGGGCCCTCCGAGCCCCCGCCGACCTTTAAAGGCCCCCCGCGCTAAAACACTTGGGCTCATGCTCAGTCTCGCCAGTGCCCTCACCTCGGCCCAACCCTCAGCGTGTTGCACAGCCGCTGATCGGGTCCACTGGCCTTCTGGGGGCTAACCGTAACCCTAGATTGACCCCCGAGGGGCCCCTTCCAAGGGGCCTGGCGCCACAACGCCAGGGATTGTGGACCCCCGAGCTTCAGCACTGGACTCACCCTGCCCCCCAGCTGCCACCCGGGGGCTTGGGGTGCTGCCGTTATTCAGGGCGTGAGAACGGGCAGGGCCCTCAGAGACACGGAGACCTTCAAAGGCCCCCCGCGCCACAACACCTGGGCCCACAGTCCTGCTCACCAGCGCCCTAACCTCGCTCCGTCACTCCAGTCTCCACACAGCTGGGGAATAGGGCCTGCCGGCCTCCTAGGGGCTAAACCTAACCCTAGTTTGGCCCCCGAGGGGCCCCTCCCAAGGGGCCTGGCGCCACAATGCCAGGGATTGGGGATACCCGAGCCACAGTGCCTGACTCACCCTGCCGCCCCGCCGCCACCTGGGCTGCTAGGGGCGCTGCCGGTCACTCAGGGAGGAGAATGGGCAGGGCCTGTCGAGTCCCCGGAAACATTCGAAGGCCCCCGGTGCCAAAACGCTTGAGCCCACGCTCCCACTCCACAGAGACCTCACCTCGACCCACCCCTCAATTCGCTACACAGCTGGCGGATTGAGCCTGCCGGCGTCCTGGGGGCTAAGCCTAACCCTAGGTCATTCCCTGAGGGGCCCCTCCCAAGGGGCCTGGCGCCGCAAAACAGTGGATTGGGGACCCCTGAGCCCCAGCGCCGGATTCACCTGCCGCCCCTCCACCACCCGGGCCGCTAGAGGCACCGCCGGTCATTCAGGGCGGGAGAACGGGCATGGCCCTCCGAGCCCCCGGTGACACTCGAAGGCCCCCCGCGCCAAAATGCTTGTGCCCATGCTCCCGCTCACCAGCGTCCTCACCTCTGCCCACCCCCCCCTCCGTTTGCCACACAGCTGGTGGATCAGGCCTGCAGGACTCCTGGGGGCTATCCCTAACCCTAGGTCGGCACACGAGGGGTGCTTCCCAAGGGGCCTGGGCCACAACGCCGGGGATTGGGGACCCCCGAGCCCCAGCGCCAGACTCACTCTGCCTCCCTGCTGACACCAGGCACGCTGGGGCGGCGCTGTTCATTCAGGGTGGGAGAACGGGCAGGGCCCGCAAGACCCCAGCGACCTTTGAAAGCCCCAAGTCAAAACGCTGGTGCCCATGTTCCCGCTCGCCAGCACCTTTACTTCCGCCCGCCCCTCCTCTCGCAGTCTAGCTGGCATATCAGGCCTGCCGGCCTCCTGGGAGCTAACCCTAACCCTAGATTGGCCCATGAGGGGCCTATCCTAAGGGTCTTGATCCCGCAATGCCGGGTATTGGGGACTCCCGATTCCTAACGCCTGACTCACCCTGCCGTCCCACATCACCCGGGCCACTAGGGGCGCCGCCGGTCATTCAGGTCGGTTGAAGGGGCAGGGCTTTCGGAGCCGCGGGACATTCGAAGGCCCCCCCGAGCCAAACCACCGCGGCCACGCTCCCACTGACCAGCACCCTCAACTCAGCCCGCCCCTCTGCTGCCCCACAGTGGCGTATCGGTCCTGCCGGCCTCCTGGGGGCTGACGCTACCCTAGGTCAGCCCCCAAGGGGCCACTCTCAAGGGGACTGGAGCAGCAACGCCTGGGATTGGGGACACCCTAGCTGCAGCACTGGACTCACCCTGCCACCCCGCCGACACCGGACCCACTGGGGCATCGCAGGTCATTCAGGGTGGGAAAACGGGCAGGGCTCTCAAGAACCCAGAAACTTTCGAAGGCCATCCATGCCAAAACGCTGGGGCCCATGCTCCCACTCACCTGGGCCCTCACCTCAGTCCACCCTCTGCTTCTCCAACAGCCGGTGAATCAGGCCTGCAGGCCTCCTAGGGGCTAAACCTAACCCTAGGTCGGCCCCAAGGGGCCCATCCTAGGGGCCTGGTGCTGCAACGCCTGGGATTGGGGATTCCTGAGCCGCAGCGACAGAGTCACCATGCCTCCCCGTCACCACCCAGGCCGCTAAGGGTGCCGCCAGTCATTCAAGGCGGGAGAAAGGGCAGGATCCTCAGACCCCTGGCGACCTTCGGAGGCCCCCCGTGCCAAAATGTTGGGTACCACGATTCCACTAGCCAGCACCCTTACCTCGGCCCACACCTCCACTCGCCCCACAGCCATCTTATCGGGCCTGCCGGCCTCCTGGGGGCTAACTCTAACCCTAGGTCGGCCCCCGAAGGGCCCTACCAAAGGGCCTGGCACCACGACGCCGGAGATTGGGGACCCCCAAGCCCCAGCGATGTACTCAACCTGCCCCTCCGCCGCCACCCGAGCCACTTGGGGTGTCACCTGTCATTCAGGGTGGGGGAACAGGCAGGGCCCTCCGAGCCCCAGGCGACATTCGTAGGTCCCCTGCGCCAAAACGCTGAGGCCCACGCTCCCGCTCTACAGCGCCCTCACCTCGGCCCACCCCCCCTCTAGCCACACAGCTGGCGGATCCGGCCTCCCGGGCTCCTTGGGGCTAACCATAACCCTAGGTGGGCCCCAGAGTGGCCCCTCCCAAGAGGCTTGGTGCTGCAATGGCAGGGATTGGGGACCCGCAAGCCCCAGCGCCAGGCTCACCCTGCCGTCCCGCTGCCATGCGGGCCACTAGCGGCGCCACTGGGCATTCAGGGCGGGATAACCGGCAGGGCCCTCCGAGCCTCCGGTCAAATACGAAGGCCCCCGACACGCCAAAATGCTGGGTACCACGCTACCGCTCGACTGCGCCCTACCACGGTCAATCCCTCCCCTCACTGCACACCCGGCAAATCGGGACTGCTGGCCTCCTGGGGGTTAACCTAACCCTAGGACAGTCCCCGAGGGGCCCCTCCCAAGGGGCCTGGCGCTGCAATGCTGGGGATTGGGGAAAACCGAGCAACACTGCTGGACTGACCCTGCCACTCCGCCGCCACCCGGGGCGCTAGGGGATTGCCGATCCTTCATGGCGGGAGAACAAGCAGGGCCCTCCGAGCCCCCTGTGACATTCGAAGGCCCACTGAGCCAAAATGTTGGGGCCCACGCTTCCGCTCGTCAGCGACCTCACCTTGGCCCACCCCTCCATTCGCCGCAGAGCCAGTGAATCGAGCCTGCCGGCCTCCCGAGGGCTAACCCTAACCCTAGGTTAGCCACCAAGGGGCCCCTCCCAAAGCGACTGCCGCCGAACGCCAGGGATTGGGGACCCCTGAGTCGCAACGCTGGACTCACCCTTCCGCCCCGACCATACGCAGGCCGCTAGGGCACAGCCGATCATTCAGGGCGGGAGAATGGGCAGGACCCTCCTTGCCCTGGTGACTTCGAAGGCTCCCAGCGCCAAAACGCTGGGGCCCACTCTCCCGCTCACCAGCGCCCTGATCTTCACTGCACCTCCATTCGCCCCAGACGGTGGATTGTGCCTGCCGGCCTCCAGGAGCTAACCTTTACCCTAGGTTGGCCCCCAAGGGGCCCCTCCCAAGGGGCCTGGGGCTGAAACGCTGGGGACCCCTGAGCCCCAGCGCCGTAATCACTGTGCCGCCCCGCCGCCACCCAGGCCGCTAGGGGTACAGCTGGCCATTCAGGGCGGGAGAACCGGCAGGGCCCTCCGATCCCCGGGCGACTTTTCAAGGCCCCCCGCGCCAAAATGCTTGGGCCCACACTCCAGCTTGCCAGCACCTTCACCTCGGCCCAGCCCTCCGCTACCGCACAGCTGGTGGAATGGTCCTGCTGGAATACTGGGGTGTAACCCTAACCCTAAACCCTAACCCATAACCTTAAAACCTATACCTTAACCCCTAACCCTACCCTAACCCTAACCCCTAAACCTTACCCTAACCCTATACCTACCCTAAACCTAACCCTAAACCCTAATCCTTAAACCCTAAACCCTAACCTTAACCCTAAACCCTAAACCCTAAACCCTAACCCTAAACCCGATACCCTAAACACTAAACCCTAACCTTAACCACTAACGCCAAACCCCAAACCCTAACCCTAAACCCTAACCCTACCCCGACCCCTACCATACCCCTAACCCCCATCCCTACCCCTTCAGCTAACCCTACCCCTAACCCGTAACCTAACCCTAAACCTAACCCTAACCCATACACTAACCCATACTCTAACCCTAACTCTAACCCATACCCTAACACTAACTCTAACATGTACCCTAACCCTAACCGTAACCCTAACACGTACTCTAACCCATACTCTAACCCGTACCCTACCCTAACCATAAACGGTACCCTAACCCATAACTTAAACCGTACCCTAAACCTAACTGTAGCCCTAACAAGTACCCTAACCCGTACCCTAACCTTAACCCTAAACCCTAAACCCTGACCCTAACCCATACCCTAACTCGTAACATAACCTGTACCCTAACCCTACCCATACCCTAACCCGAACCTGTACCCTAACCATAACCCTAAACCCTAAACCGTAACCCGTACCCTATCCCGTACCCTAACCCATACCCTAATCCATACCCTATCTCTAACCCGGACCCTATACCATACCCTAACCCATACCTAACCCTAACCTGTACCCTAACCCATACCCTAACCCATACCCTAACCCTAAACCGTACCCTATCCTTATCCCAAACCCGTTCCCTAACCCGTACCCTAACCCTAACCCTAAACCGTAACCTAACCTGTACCATAACCCAAAAACTGTACCCTAACCCTAACCCTTACCCTAAACCTAACCCGTAACCTAAAGCGTACCCTAATCCGTACGCCAACACTTACCCTAAACAGTACCCTAACCCGTACCCTAAACCATACCCTAATGCATACCCTAACCCGTACCCTAACCCTAACCCATACCCTAAACCTAACCCGTACTCCAACCCTAACCCTAACCCTAAACCCAAACCCTAAACTCTAACCCGTACCCTAAACCCGCATCCGTACCCTAACCCATAACCTCTAACCTCTAACCTGTAACCCCTAAACCCAACCCTAACCCGTACCCTCTCCTTACCCTAACCCTAACCCCTACACTCACCCATACCCTAACCCTAACCCATACCCTAACCTTAACCCGTACCCTAATCCGTACCTTAAACCCAGGGATTGGGTACACCTGAGCCCCAGCACAGGACTCAGCCTGCCACCCCTCAGGAAACCATGCCCCTTGGGGCGCCGCAGGCATCCCATGCAGGAGAACTGGTAGGGCCCCCCTGAGCCCCAGCGATTCTCGGCAGCCCCCTACACCCCAACCCTGAGGCCCACGCTCATCCCACCCCACGCCTTCCCTTCAGCTTGCCACCGAGCTCGACGCAGAGCCGGAAGATCAGGCCTGCCAGGTTCCTGGGGCGTAGACCTGACCCTAGGTTGGCTGGGTAGGGCCCCTCCCGTGGGGCCCGGTGCCGCAGCCCCAGGGACTGGGGACACCTGAGGCCCATTGCAGGACAAAACCTGCCAGCCCGCAGGAAACCAGGCCCCTTGGGAGGCTGTAGAGCATTCAGGGGGGGAGAACCAGGAGGGCCCCCAGAGCCCCCGGCGAACTTCGGCGATCCCTAAACCCAACCTTGAAGCCCATGCTCTCCCCACCCCGCACCCTCACCTCAGCCCGTGGCAGAGCTCGCGACATAGTGGGCAGATCTGGCCTGCGGGGTTCCTGGACCCCAACCCTAACCCTAGTTCATCTGTGGAGGGGCCCCTCCCCAGGAGCCTGGAGCTGCAGCCCCAGGGATTGGGGACACCTGAGCCCCACAGCAGGACTCAGTCTGCCACCCCACAGGAAACCATGTGCCTTGGGAGGCCATAGAGTATTCAGGGCGGGAGAACCAGGAGGGCACTCCTGAGCCACCAGCGAACTTCGGCAGCCTCCCGCACCCCAACCCTAAGGCCCACGCTCACCCTCCCCACACCCTCACCTCAGTCCATGTAGCTCGACATACAGCCAGCAGATCGGGCCTGCAGGGCCCCTGAGACCTAACCCTAACCCTAGGTCGGCCGCGGGTGTGGGGGCCTCCCCAGGAGCCTTATACTGCAGGCCTGGGGAATTGGGATACCTGTGCCCCACCGCAGGACTCAGCTTGCCACCCGACAGGAAACCATGCCCCTTGGGGCTCTACGGAGCCTACAGGGCACAAGAACTTGGGGAGGCCCCCGGAGCCCATCCCCACATTTGGCAGCCCCCCATGCCCCAACCCTGAGGCCCATGCTCACCCTCCCCCATGGCCTCCTCTCAGCCCTCCACGGAGCTCGCCGCACAGCCTGCAGATTGTCCCTGCCGGGCTCCTGGACCGTAACCCTTACCCTAGGTTGGGCAGAGAGGGGCCCCTCCCCAGGGTCCTGGCACCCCACTCCGGGGGATTGGGGACAGCCAAGCCCCACCGTAGGACTCAGCCTGCAGCACACAGGAAACTGTACCGTTTGGGGGCACAACAGAGCATTCAGGGCAAGAGAATTGGGGCACCCCCTGAGAGCACCTGCTGATGACCTCTGACCTTTGTGGGCCTTTCTGGATGAAACCCCAAGGCTCACATTCACCCGCCCTTGTGCCCTCATCTCAGTCGGCCTGGGAGTTCTCTGAGCACTGGGCAGTTCGGACCTGCTGTCTCTTGAGGCCTAACCTAACCCTGGGGCTTCTGCTGAGGGTCCCCTCCCCGTTTGCCTGCCTCCAAGGTACCAGGCATTGGGATCACCTCTGCACGACTAGAGGACTCAGCCTGCCCCACAGCAGGAAAATGTCCGTTTGGAGCTACCACACGGATTCATAGCAGGAAAATCGGAGGGCCCCCCTCAGCCCATCCCAGGCAACCCCCACTTTCAGAGATCGCCCTGGATCCAATTACTACCTTCACACTGACCTTTAAACTTACTCTCCACAGAGATCTTTTGAAATTCTCCACACTTCCAACCGATGGCATCATCGAGCTTCAGTGCCTTACCCAGCTTTAGGTCTTGAGATGGATTAAAATGGGAAGTCATTTCACTGATGACGACGCACTAGGGACCAAAAGATACATGCATAAATGCTTCATATCACTTGGCTTCAGGGAAATGCAAATCTAAACCCCTATAGATGCCATATCACACGAGGCCGAATATCTAAAAATAAGAAGACATGAAACTATACATGTGGAGAAGATGTGGAGAAACGGGAACCCTCTTACACCCCTGTGCGAATGCAGTCCGGTACAGCCACTCTTGAAAATGGTACGGAGTTTCCTCAAAAAGTTATAAATAAAGCTACCCTATATCCCAGCAATTGCACTACTGGGTATTTACCCCAAAGAGACAGGTAGTGAAGACGGGACACATGCACCCCAGTGTTCATAGCAGCAATATCCATAATAGACAAACTGTGGAAAGAGTGCAGATGAGCATGGACAGATGAATGGATAAAGAAGATGTGGATCATATATATAATGGAATATTACTCAGCCATCAGAAAGCATGAACACTTACCATCACACCGACCTGGGTGGAGCTGGAGGGTATTATAGTGAGTGGAATAAGCCAATGAAAGAAAGGCAATGATCATATGCTTTCACTCCTATGTGGAATATCAGAAAAAGGGAAGAAGACCATAGGGGAAGGGAGGGGAAATAGAATGGGAAGTCATCAGAGAGGGAGAAAACCCATGATAGACTCTTAACTATTGCAACAAACTGATGATTGCTGGAGGAGAAGTTGGGGGGGGTAACTGGGTGAGTGGCATTAAGGAGGCCACACGATACAATGAGCACTGGGTGTTACACACGACTGATAATTTATTGAAGACTACATCTGAAACTAATGGTGTACTGCAAGTTGGCAAATTGAATTTAAATTAAAGAATAAAAGACCTTGAATAAACAATCCTAAACATTTGTATGGAACCACTAAAGATACTGAACAGCCAGTGCAATGTGGAAAAGAAAAACAAGGCTGGAGGACTCACAATTTCAGATTTCAGGTTATACTACAAAGCTGCAGTCATCCTAACAAGACAGTATGGCACAAAAATAGACACAGCGACCAAAGGAACAGGATACAAGTTCAGACAGAAACCCACAATTATGTGGTCCATGAATCTTCCACAAAGCAAGCAACGATATCAAAAGGGAAAAGGACAGTCTCTACAACAAATGGTGTTGGGAAAACTAGACAGCTACGCACAAAAGAATGAAATTAGACTGCTTTCTTACACAATACAGACAAACACAAAACAGTTTCAAGACCTCAATATGAGACCTGAATCCATAAAAATCCTACAGGAGGGAAGACAGTAACTTCTTGACATGGACCATACCAACGTTTTTCTGGACTGTGTCCTGACAAAGGAAATGAAAGCAAAAATAAACTATTGGGAATACAGTAAAATAAAAAGTTTCCACACGGCAGAAGAACAATGAAAACGTAAAAATAATAAGACAACCTACTCAAAGGGAGAAGATATTTGCAATGATCATATGCAATAAAGAGATAGTGTCCAAAACATATAGAACTGATACTACTCGACCCCAAATAAACAAATAATCCAGTTAAAAAATAGGCAGAAGACATGGACAGACATTTCTCCAAAGAAGAAATACAAATGGCCAACAGTCCCGTGAAAAGATGTTCACCATCACCCATCATCAGGAAAATGTAAATCCAAAGGACAATGAGGTAATACCTCAAACCTGTCAGAATGGCTAACATCAAAAGCACAACAAACAGCAGGTGTTAGGAGGATGTGGATAAAGGGGATTCCTCGCGAACTGTGGGTGGGAATGCAAACTGCGGTGGCCACCGTGGAAAACAGTATGAAGGTTCCTCAAAAAATTAAATATAGAACTAAGCTACGATCCAACAATCACTCTACTAGTATTTCTCCAAAGACTAGGAAAGCAGTAACTTAAAAGGATACGTGCGCCCCTATGTTTCTTGCACCATTATTTACAATATCACAATATGGAAGCAAACCAAGTGTCTGTAGGAAAATTGACAAATGAGATGATAGATGTGTGTATTCACACACGCATGCACACACACACACACACACACACATACACACAAGATGGAGTATTACTCGGCTTGAAAAAGAATGAATCCTTGCCATTTGCAGCCACATGGATGGAGCTAGAGAGTATTATCCTAACTAAAATCAGTCAGTCAGAGAAAGACAAATTCCATACGATGTCACTCTGATGGGGAATTTGAGAAACAAACAAAAATAAATCAATAAAATAGAAAAAGGAGACACACCAAAATACAAACTCTTAACGAGAGAACAAACGGATGGATACCAGAGAGGAGGTGGATAGAGGGATGAGTGAAATAGATGAAGCGGATTAAGAGGACACTTTTCTTGATGACCACTGAGTAATATAGAATATACTGAATTATAGATTCATATAGAATCACTGAATCACTCTATTGTACATTTGAAACGAATATAACACTGTATGTTAGCTCTACTGGAATTAAAATAAATTTTTAAAAAGATTGTTCTTTCAGGAACCTCTTTGAAAAAGCTTTTCCTGTGCAATGAGCATAAGCACTACTTGGGAGGGTTCACTCTACAATAATTATTCACTCTATGTCTCGAATTCAGATTTCATTGAGTTCTTACTGTGGATCCCAGCCCACGGGAGCCATGGTCCTTTTCTGTCCAGGCTCAGCACCTATGCATTCAAGATTGTAAGTAAAGACACATGTCACTTCACAGTCCAGAAAGCTATTATTATTTCTGTTTCAGTGTGCTATAGTCACAGATTTTGGGACAGGTTTCAGAGCAGGTTTATTATGCATCCTGGATCTCTACTTCAATGTTTATTGCCTGGATCCATTTGGCTAATAGGTTCCCTGTGGATGGGCTTACTTCCAAGCACATACATGGAAGATGCAAAGGTGGGTGGGCTTGGTGCGGGACAGGAAGAAGACCAAAAGCAGACAAGGGTCCGACCCCTCCCCTGATCCAGGAACTGCCACAGGAGAGGGTACCGGAGGTAGAATCCATGCGAAACTCCAAGGTCACCAGCTGAACACAGGAGGCACAGGTCAAGGGATCTGGAGATGCAGGGGTTGAAGGCTGCTCTGAGCTACCTCTGGGAGGAAGGGAGGGAAGGAATGAGAAGGAGACACTGCCTGCCCCTGGCCCATGCCAGCTGACCACCGCTCCGACACGCATCAGTCTACACAGCTGACACAGCTTGGGCTCATGATGGGCTGTCTCGGGTCCCTCAACCCTCAGTGGGACAGCTGGCCCCAGGGCTCAGAGACATGCTGAGGGAGATGAGAGGGAAAGCTGCCCCACCCTGGTCACCCCCTCTTTGAGCAGACAGCCCTTCAGAACTGCTAAAAAAAACCCACTAACGGGGTTGAAAGACTTGCCATGGATGAACTAAAGCATAGAGATATGTAAAATAACATTCATTTTTAAGTTCAGAGCTGTCATCTCAGGAAGTGGGGAGAGCTTCCCTGAAGAAGACTGAGGGGAGTGCAGGCCATGCTGAAAAGGGAGACATGGCTCTCCTGATTGGGGACCTGCAGCCCCCTTCCAGGGCAGGGCATCATCCTCGCATCACACGAGATCCATGGAAGTGTTCCATCAGGGCCAGATGTTTGTCTCGAGAAGGCTACACTGGCATCGGACTGCACAGGGCACCAGGGACGAGGGCCAGATGGAGGACGGACAATACCCCGGAGGCCATGGGGCAAGAGCAGAGGCACAGGACCTTGAAGATGATGATGAAAAGCAGGAGGTGGCAGCATGGAGCCGGCCCGAAAGTGCCATGGGAGCAGTGCCCACAGCTACACTGACTGGGTGCCTTTTGTGCCCGGTGTGGCTGACTTCAGTGGGTTCCAGACTAGTCCTGACCACAAGTCTAGGAAGTGTGTACCACCTCCGGCCTCCTCTCCCCTTGCAGCTGCTAGGAATCATGGTCACAGACCCTGGTCAGCTTTCATGGAATCAAAGCAGTGCCCCCCCCTGCACGCTGCACCTCTGGTGGTGGTCCAGTGCGACCCTCGTGCCTGGCCAGTGATGTCTACCTGTCTCCACACAAATCCACAGACAGGAGGGTGTCCCTGAATTGCACAGAACCTGATGAGACAGATCCACAGAACCCAACACCCAGTGGGTCACTTGGGACTTCACCTATTGTCATGGAGCTCCCCGTACCCAATTTCTGTCAATTCGCACAGAAAGCCTGGTTCTGATCCCCCACAATACCATACATCCTGGTTGCTGACCTGGGGTCATGCCATGAACTCATATGGCACCTTTCTTTAAAGAGAAGGCTATGCCTACACCTCCTAGAAAATATTTCTAATGAAGTACAAGTCCATCAGGATTACACTGTGAACGGTAGCACACAGCCTGCATGGTGGTAGTCAGTAATTCCAACAAGGGTTAACCCCATCCCCCGACTCACAAAACCTTCCTCCGTCGACACAGAACTCATGGTCTGCCCTCAGAAATCCCTCCAGGAAACAAACCTTTCATCTGAATGTACTCTTCACCTTCTGCTTCAAATCTTGTCCAAACACAATGATATGAAACTAGAAATCAGTCTCAAGAAAAAAAAATAGGACAGTCAAAAATAGGTGGAGATTGGGGGGCCTGGGTGGCTCAGTCTTAAGGATCTGCCTTCAGCTCAGGTCGTGATCCCAGGATCCTAGAATCTAGCCCCGAATCAGGCTCCTTGCTCAGTGGGAAGCCCGCTTCTCCCTCTCCCACCCTCTGCTTGCATTCCCTCTCTCGCTGTCTCACTCTCTGTCAGATAATTAAATAATCTTAAAAAATATGTGGAGATTTAACAACATGCTACTGAACAACCATCAGTCAAAGAAGAAATAAAAAAAAAATTTTTGGAAGTACCTTGACACTGATGAAAAAGTCAACCTACAAAAACTTATGGGATGCAGCAAAAGTAGCTCTATGGGGACGTTCATAGAAATTCATGTCTTCATCAATCCATGAGAATGCTCTCCAATAAACAACCTGATTTATGTGGTAAAGACGTAGAAAATAAAACAAAAAACAAAGCACCACATTAGTAGAAATAAGGAAATAACAAAAATGAATACATAAATAAATCCAAAGGAGACTAAAAAGACAAAAAAAAAAAAACCAATAAAAATGAGAGTTGCCTTTTTTGGAAAGATAAAAAAAACTGACAAACTTAGCTAGACTCACCAAGAAAGACAGAGGACTCCAACACAATGAGGAAAGGAAGATAATGGATTCCTGTCTCATATCAAAATCAAAAGAACTCTTCAACCTTGGACAAACAACTTCTTGCAAGTCACGTCTCTAAAGGCAAAGGAAATAAAAGCAAAAATGAACTATTGGCACTTCATCAAGATAAGAAGCTTCTGCTCAGCAAAGCAAACGATCAACAAAACAAAAAGGCAACCTTTGGAATCGAAGAAGATATCTGCAAATGATATTACAGATAAAGGGCTGGTATCCAAGATCTATAAAGAACTCCTCAAATTCGACACCCAAAAAATGGGCAGAAGACACAAAGACGGGGTGTCTGGGTGGCACAGCAGTTAAGCATCTGCCTTCAGCTCAGGGAGTGATCCCAGCGTTATGGGATCGAGCCCCACATCAGGCTCCTCCACTATGAGCCTGCTTCTTCCTCTCCCACTCCCCCTGCTTGTGTTCCCTCTCTTGCTGCCTGTCTCCATCTCTGTGGAATAAATAAATAAAATTTTGAAAAGAAAATTAACAAGGCAGGAAATTTAAAAAAGTCAGAGAGGATGTGGAGAAAGGGGAACCCTCTTACACTACTCGTGAGAATTCAAGCTGGTACAGCCACTTTTGAAAACAATATGGACGTTCCTCAAGACATTAAACACAGAGCTATCCTACGACCCACCTATTGCACTACTGGGTATTTACCCCATAGACACAGAGTAATGAAAAGAAGGGGCACCTGTATCCCAATGTTCATAGCAGCAATGTCCATAACAGCCAAACTGTGGAAGGAGCCAAGATGTCCTTCAGCAGATGAATGGACAAAGAAGATGTGGTTCATCTATACAATGGAATGTTACTCAGTCATCAGAAAGGATGAATACCCACCATTTGCACCAAGGTGGATGGACAGGAGGGGATTATGCTAAGTGAAATTAAGTCAAGCAGAGAAAGACAATTATCATATGGTTTCACTCCTATGTGGAATGGAAGGAATAGTATGGAGGACATTAGAAGAAGGAAGGGAAAAGTGAAGAGGGGGAATGAGAGGGGGACATGAACCATGAGAGACTACTGACACTCGGAAACAAAATGAAGGTTGCAGAAAGGGAGGGGTAGGGGAATGGGTTATCCTGGTGATGGGTATTAAGGAGGGCACGTGTCATAATGAGCACTAGGTGTTATATGCAAACAATGAATCATGGAACACTACATCAAAAACAAAAGAAGTACTGTAGGGTGACTAACATAATTTTAAAAAAAGAGAAAGATATGAAATCCATACAGGAAAACTGTCACTATTTGCAACTGACACGAAATCCCGAAAGATTCCACAAAAATAATGTTAGAATAAACAAATTTAAGAAAGCTGCAGGATATAATATACAGAGACCTGTTTTCTTTATTTTTTTCAGATTTTATTTATTTATTTGACAGGAAGAGAAAAAGCACAAGCAGGGGGAGTGTCAGAAAGAGGGAGAAGCAGACCCTCGCTAAGCGGGCAGCCCAACACGGGGCTCAATCCCAGAACTCTGGGATCATGACCTGAGCTGAAGGCAGACGCTTCACCTATGGGGCCACCCAGATGAACCAACTTCTTGCATTTCTGTATACTGATGACACACTTTCGCAAAGAGAAATTAAGAAAGCAATGCCATTTACAATTGCATAAAAAAAAATCTAGGAATAAAAGTAACCAAGAATGAGAAAGACATAGTACACTCAACACATGGCAGAAAAGAAATGAAAAACATGTGTGTCGAGGGGGAAGAATGTATGGGTCAAAGATTTGGAAGGCAACACAAACAAATGGAAGCATACGACATGCTCCTTAACTGGAAGAGTTAATTATGTGAACATGTCCATCGTACCCAAAGCAATTGACAGATGTGATGAAATGCCTATCTGAATTCCAGTGGCATTATTCAAGCAAATAGAAAACAGTCCTCAGACTTGTATGGAATCACAAAAGACCCCAAATACCCAATGCAACGTGGAGAAAGAAAGGTGCAGTCAACACACTCCTGGATTTCAAGGTAGATTACAAAGCTGTTGTCATCAAAACAGGATGGTACTGGCATAAACACAGACACCAGGTCAGTGGAACAGAACAAAAAGTTCAGAAACTTACCCACACGTAGATGATCCTAACGTACGACACAGCAGCAGAAGATATGCCATGAGGGAAGGACTGTCTCTTCAGTGAGTGGTAACAGGCAAACTGGACACTAAATGCAGAAGAATATAACTGGGTCACTTTCTTACACCACACACAAAATTTTTAATGGATGAATGATTTGAACATAAGACCTGAATCCATAAACCTCCAAGAAGACACAGGTACTAAGTCTCTCGACGTTGGTTTTGGCAAAGAGTCTTCAGATCGGACACCAAATGCAAAGGCAACAAAAGCAAAAATAAACAAGTGGAACAACATCAACCTGAAATCTTCCACACGGCAAAAGAAACCAGCAAAAACTTAAAAGGCCACTGACTGAATAAGAAAAAAGTATCTGCGAATCATATGTGTTAGAAGACGCTAATATCCAAAATACACACAACACTCATACAAATAAAAAAAACTGTATAAAAAATGGGGGGAGGGGCGCCTGGATGGTGCAGTCATTAAGCGTCTGCCTTCAGCTCAGGGCGTGATCCCAGTTTTGGGATCGAGCCCCACATCAGGCTCCTCCAATGGGAGCCTGCTTCTTCCTCTCCCACTCCCCCTGCTTGTGTTCCCTCTCTCGCTGGCTGTCTCTATCTCTGTCAAATGAATAAATAAAAAAAATCTTTAAAAAAATGGGGGGAATGTGTGAATAGAAACAATCCAAAGATGGCACACAGGTGTCAACAGACAGAAAAAGATGTTCGACATCACTAATCTTCGTCAGGGAAACATCAGTCAAACCCACAATCGGCTATCCCCTCACAACTGTTGGAACAGAAATTGTCCCAGAGACAGACACCATGTGGGGTCATGGGTGTGCCGACGAGGAGACACTGTGCACTGTTGGTGGGAATGGAAATTGGTGCAGCCACTGTGACAAACGATATGGAGGTTCCTGAAAAAATAAATACAACTACCACATGACCCAGTAATGGCTCTACTGAATATTGATTTGGAGAACACAAAAATACTGCCTCAAAAAGACAGAAGCACTCCCACGTTCACTGCAGCATTATTCACAATAACCAGGCATGGAAACACAGACCTTGGGGGCCTTATTCCAAGTAACTCAGACACAGAAAGACCAATACCAGATGCTGTCATGTACATTCCACGTGGAATAAACAAATACTGAACGCATAGATACTGAGAGCAGATTGGTAGGTTCCAGATTCAGGGATGGGGTGGTAGAAACGGGTGAAGGTGTTCAAACTCTCAATGTTTGAGTGAGAAAATCTGACAGTCATGAAATGTTCTGTCCAGCATGGAGACTAAAACTAACCCCGCAGCATGGGGTATAGGTTTCCCTGCTCTTTGAAAGTACAGGGCTTCTGAGAAACCTTGCACAGCAGAAATGGTGTAAAGAAGGAATGGCCGTTAATTTACACGGAACAAGTAGACAGTGTGCTCAGACTCCAAAATTCCTTCTCTTTGGCTTTTCTTAGGCCTCAGCACACAAGTTTCTAAGGGAGGCCCGGCATAAATGAAGATAAAGCACAGCAGAGAATCACGGACACCATTCAAAGTGCTGGTGGCTGGATGTGGAGAGTGGTTCCCAGAGGAAGGAGCTGGTTGGGGTGCACGCCGCCTCTGTCGTGCTTCTCCCCAAAACAGATGCTGACCGCGATTCTCACTGTTCACCTTTTTTCATAAGAGGGAAATCCTCTTCAGGTCTCTTCCTCTTACTGAAGCTGGGTAATAACGTAGTTCTTTCAAGAAAGCCCAGTGTCTTACTGTGAACGTTTAAAAAGTGGGGGATACTTTTACTTGAGCATTGATGAGGGAGGAGATGTGAAAGGTTCTCCCAGACACAAACCTCAGCAGATCCACCTGGAAAGGCACATTCCTCAGCATGCGGAACACGGACTACCTCCTACGCCCCGAGAAACCCTCTCCTTCCCCTCGATCAGGACAACCCACAACAGCTGGGAGTTACCCCAACTCCTCCGTTCTCCTGCTCCTAATATCTAACTCATCAGCAAATCCTGTGAGCTTCATCTTCAAAATGGACCCAGAATAAGTCTAACCACACCATTCAAGGCCACCTTTCTGGTCCACAGTGCCTGAGTTCCTGGAAAAGCTTCATCATTGACCTGCCTTGCCATCTTCAACTCTCTGTCATCTGTTCTCAACACTGTAGCCAAGATGGCCTAGTGAAACAGGGTCTCATGGGGTTATAGCCCTGGAATGGCTTTCTGTCACCCTCTTTCACCTCTCTGAGCTCATGTCCTAAGCTGTCTCCTGTGGCCACAGGGGCTTCTAGCTGCTCCTGGACATACCTGGAATTCTCCTGCCCCAGAGCCTTTGCACATGCTTTCCCTTCTGTTTTGAATGCTCTTGATGTGTTCTAACTCACCTTCTGAGAAGTCTGAATACGAGTGACAGGGACAGAAGTTGAGGCTGTGTGTGTTGGGTGAGGCTGGTGGCTCAGAAGAAGGTTCTCTGCCAGCTCTCTGCCTGTGCCTCACTTGTCCTCAGCCAGGAATTTGCAGACAGCCCTCACCTGTCACAACTCTCATCCAGGAGACCCACAGCCACCCCTGGAGCCCACCCTGCCCACACCCTGCTTCAGAATGCATTCAGCTCTCATCTGGGACCCCTGTCAGCTTTACCCAGACCTGGAACTCCCCCGTCTCCTGCAAAGCTCCCGGATTCCCCTCTTCTTCCAAAATCACATGGCGCAAGGCTTTCATGAGAAAGCTATAACGCTAACTACTGAAAGGTTCACACCTACTTTCCCCTTCTGTTGCCTTTCTCTCCACCTTCTTTCCTACCTGTGCAAACTGTAACATATCAGTGGAACATGAACATGCTCTGAGACCTGAATCTTTCATTGCAGCTTTCTGAGGACTCCTTATGTGATAAGCAACTAGTGTATCCTACAACAGGGTGTTTTACAAATATCATCTATAGAAGACTACAGCCCAATTCACTACAATTTTACCTCACTCTTCATGAAGCAGAACACTTTTTCCTTTCTCCTCTTACTTAAATTCCAGTTAGTTCACATGCCATGGAATATTCGCTTCAGGGGTAGGATTTAGTGATTCCTCACCTGCATACAGTACCCGGTGCTCATCACAAGTGCCCTCCTTAATACCCCTCACCCATTTAACTCATCGCCCACGCCCCTGTCCTGCAGCAACACTCAGTTTGTTCTCCAAGATTGAGTCTATTTCCTTGTTTGCCTCTCATCACCCCTCCACTCTGTTCATCTGTTTTCTTTCTGAAATTCCACAAGTGTGAGAGCATAGGATATTTGTCTTTCCTCAATGATTTTGCTTAGCTTAATACACTCTAGATCCATGCACATCCTTGCAAATGGTAAGATTTCATTCTTTTTGAAGCTGGGTCATATTCCAGTATATATATGTATCCCACATCTGCTTTATCCATTCATCAGTGCATGGACATTGGGATTCTCTCCATAGTTTGGCTACTGTGGACATTGCTGCTATAAACATCATGGTGCATGTACCCCCTTTGAATCTGCATTTTTGTATCCTTTGGGTAAATACCTAGGAGAGCAATTGCTGGATCATGTGGTTGTTCGATGTTTAACTTTTTGAGGAACCCCCACACTGTTTCCTAGACTGGCTGCACCACTTTGCATTGCCACCAACAGGATGGGAGGGTTCCCCTTTAAGCAGAACATTATCTGCTGGCAATTTCATAAGAGGAAACAAAACCTCTGGGAGATGCACCCAGGGTCAGGCAAGCAGTTGCAGACTTCACCCCAAGGCTCCTAACGCAAAGCCCCTTGAAGCCACCAGCATGCCACTATCCAAAAGAATTCCCAGACTCTCCTTCTGACTCCACCACCAAAGAAACTACAGAGAGAATATGGCACCTCAAAATATCGAGATAATACATTTAGTAAAACTAGAAAGTCAAACTGAACTTTTAAACAGGAACAGGCCGGTTTGGATAATTTTGAATTTCCCCTCCACCCTAATTTTAACTCTTCTGATGAATAAACTAATCAATGATGAAACATCACCTTTGTCAAATGACATCATCCAAGTTTGTATCAGATGAAAAAAGCCACCCAACTCTAGATGCTGGCCACTCAACCATATCTTAGGCCCAATTGAATAAACACTGTTAGATGAAGGAACAAATTAGATGTTACAAACAGACACAGAGTGAATCTCACCTTCCCTTTCTAATAAAAGAGGGTTCCTAGGAAACAGATGGTCAAAATACATTTGTAAGCAATAAATGGACAGAGAAATTGTGATCCCCTGCAAAGTTCTACCTGCAGGGAAATTAAGTAATTCTTGCACCAAACCCAGAATGCTGACAGCTACTTCAATTTTTCTTTGTGGCTCAACTAGAGAAAAGAGAAAAGCCCAGGAGGTTTTGCGATAATGAGAGGTTTTACCTCCAGCCCTGATATAGTTAGGACATTTTGCCAAACATACCTGTGCTTTCTCTGAACACTGGCGTCCTGTGACAAGCTGCCTCGCTGAATCCGATGCTGACGTTCAAAACCTCATGTTTCTTGGAGCCAGAGCAGAGAAGTGCTGTCAGGTGGGGAGAAGAAGGCACCTTTGAACTAAAGCCTGCACACCTGCTTCGGTTTCTGGGTGAAGGGGCAACGCATACTTGTTGTTTATCAGTAATTATCTTCATTCTCAATAGACCAATGACCTTGCCTTTTCTGGAAAGCAGACTTACTCTTCTAAAGAAACCCTCAATTCATCTATTCCCAATGCAATTAGAGTGGGGTCTGGTTTACGCCCTCCTTCAGGCCCCGAATTGGAGGATTTTCCTGCATGATTCTAACAGCCAATTACCACTAACCTGCGGGCACACGGGCCATAATGCTGAAGTTGGGGGATGTCTCTGGGGCTTGCTACTGCCACACCTGTGCCTGGGGGACCAGGGCACACCCTGCTGAACTTGGGGTATTGCTCAAGATGCATCACCTGCACTGTGTCAGAGAACTGGGGGACACATCACTGAAGGTGGGGACTCTGTGAGGTCCTTACCCGCACTCTTCCCGGGGAACAGGGGAAACCCTGAAATTCTGCAACCAATCCCACAAAAGCTCAGGTGAGTGGGCGCCCTGGAGTTCACGGGTATGGGGAATAAGGCCAGTTGAGGACATGGGGCAGAAGAGACTTTAAAGGGATAAAGAAAACTCACCTGAGTCCCCACAATGAACCCTCTCCAGGTGCCCTTCCAGAACCCTGCCTCCCACCTGGGGCACACCCTACCCCTGGACCCCCCCCCACCCTCGGTGCACGCTGCTCACTAACCAGCAGTGACTTCCGCAGGGCTACTCTCTCTCTCCCAGTGCCCCTTCTTCTGCCCTAGGTCTGCACCCCACTGCAACTCTGGAACAGCCCACAGAGACGTAGCTCCACCCCCAAGCGGTGATTGGTCAGGCAACGTGGTACCCCAGCCCCTGGGATGCCAGGCACCCGCCCTCAAGCCCCTGGAACCCTGAAAGTGCAGGGGGTCCAAAAGGCGCCTCCTCTACACAACACCCAGCTCAGGCATGGGTGGGGTTCTGGGCCGGGCTCCCTCCACACACCTGGCCCCTTCCAGGAACCCCTCTGGCTGCAGACCACCCTCAGAGTCCTGCCCCTTCCCTTTCTGCACCAGCCCTCCCTGCTGGGGTGTGCCTGGTTCTGGGCAAGGTCAGTGGCTCTCCCAACATCCAAGGCTTGGGCTTTAGGAAATGCAATGATTTCATGCATTTTCAGTATGTACATGTCAGTATGACTTTAATCTTATGGGAGCCAAAGAGGTTCTTTATATTTTCTTAACTTCATGTTGGCATTTTGGTTATTGTTTTCTTCTCAAAGCAGATGTAAAACATGTGCTTGGGGCAGAAATTGGGCCCATGCTTTGAGTTTTTGCCCAATCATTATGAGCTGGGTAAAATGTTAAAGGATAGCTTCCCTGGGATCCCAGGATCAGGGCCCACAGATGATATAAGATAAAAATTACTTTCATCATTATAATTACTCCTAAATGGAGGAATTTGAGACAAAAGCACCTTTCAGAAGAGTACCAAGAAATCAAAATGATGCCCACAGAAGGCTACCTGCTCCATGGTCAGCACAGGTAACAGAAGTGTTCACAGTCTCTGGACTCCTGCCCTTCTCCTGCCCAAATCTCTGAAGCACACAGACCACTTAAAATCAGAATTGTAGAACTGCTAGACACCTTAGAGATGTCTGGCACCATTCCCTTGGACTGCAGAATAAAACACAGTAGCTCATTGTCACAAACTAATTTCAACATGAAGTGCCCCCTGGATGCACTAAGTTCTTTCTCTGCAAATGTTGACTAATGTAAGTCACAGTCATACCATATAAACACTAGGATGGCTGGGAAGTCATCGTAGGTAAGGGAATATTTTAGCCATGTTTATAAGCATTGGCTCACGTTGTAGAAGAGGCTGAGCTGAGTGTTTTTAAATACTATTTCAGACCTGTTTTACAGCACCCTCTGAACATACCAGAGCCTGAATGGACTAAAAAAGATAGTTGGTTTCAGTGACTTCAATACCAGAAAAATATTATACTGTCTCTATTCCTAAGGATCTTTGAGTATCTTACCCAGAGTCCTCCACTTAGATAATGATCTTAATGATCACCATGGGCAGAGGTGAAAAGGCCCGCTGAATTCGTTCCAGTTGTCCACATGACAAGAAAATCCTGATACTTGATAGGTTTCCAGATCGAGAAGACCAGAGATAAGAGGGAAATAGTACCCTGTATGGAACAACAAGGGATTTGGAGTCAATTTGGGGATCCCACTTAGGTTTCTGACACTAAAATCCTCTGTGACTCATATCATCCGAGTCCCTGTCTAACCACCTGAAAATGTGCCTAAAAATATCTACACCCTAGTTGAGAAGTTTAAGAGGCAGAATGCTACAAAGAGCCAGTATGATGTCTCTCAGGAACAGGGGCTCAGGAAGCCATAATTGCTATTGGGTCTATTTCTTTTCCAGAAGAAAGAACACATGTTGAATCCATATTTCTAATAGATGACTCACCAGATGATTTTCAAACCTGAAGGAAGGCCAAGAAGTTGCTCTTGTGTCATATTTCACTCAGAAATCATGTTGTTGGACTGGTGAGGACGATACCATAGCAACGTCATCACTAAGAGTGGGGAGCTTCTAATTTCCATACGGCCATGTTGACCCCCTTAGCTCAGAGCAACCAGAAAGGGCAGCTGGGGAGGGGGCACCGTCATCACTATGAGAGGGGAGCTTCCCATTTCCATATGGCCATGTTGACCCCCTTAGCTCAGGGCCACCAGAAAGGACAGCTGAGGGGGACCACAGGCCAAGACTGCCAGGTGTGGCTGGGGCAGGCAGAACTCTGACTTAAGGCTCAACTCCTGTCTAGGTTATTATAATGCTCTTCACAAAGAAAGTGCCATTGTGTGTGAGCCCTCATGTAGAAAAGGTTCAGAATTTCCATTGAGATTCCTTCTCTGACCTTTAGGATATGTAGCAAAGTTCCATTTACGTTTTAAACATTGAAGGACTTCCTAGTTTTATTTTCGCTATGACTGTGGCTCAATTCCCCTGTGGTCTAAGAATAGAATCTAGTTAATTTCAGGGTTTAACATTTGTAGCCTTGATTCGTGGCCCCACCTATCATCTATTTGGGTAAAGAGTCTATGACCACTTGAAATAATGTATTCTGCACTTATTATGGAATGTTCCCTATATGTCAATTAGGTCACATTTGTTACCAATGTTTTGTCTGCTTTTTCTGTCAGATATTGAGAAAGGTATATTAAAATCTTCAAACAACGCTGCTCTATTCAATGTTGCATCAGAGAATCTACCAGTGTTAGAAGGCAAGAGAAACAAAAAGTATAACGAATTGAGGGGATAATTGTGACTATTCACAGATAATACGATTGTGTACATAGAAAATCCAAAACAGTCTATAAATACCCTATTAGAATTAAAAATGCAATTTATAAATTTGAGATGGATTGTAGCTTCCCATTGGACAGTTTCTGAAAGAAAACGTAGAACCTGTCAATCTTGGGGTAGGACATAGGGTGCACTAACCATTTAAAAGAATTCAGTGGGACTTCATAAAAATGTGACATTTCTCCTTATCTTATGACCATAAGAAAATGAAAAAGTGAACCGCAGGCTGGGAAGTACAGATTTGCAATACACACACTGACAAAGACTTGTCAATAAAGAATTCCTTAAAAAAAAAAAAATAAAAAAATAAAAAAATAAAATAAAAAAAAATAAAAAAAAAATAAAAAAAAATAAAAAAAAAATAAAAATAAAAAAAAAAATAAATAAAGAATTCCTGCTCATCAACCATAAAAAGTCTATTTATAAACAAATACTTCACAAAAGATCGACTGATGGCCAATATGAACAGGAAAGGGTGCTCTACAGTATTATTTTCAGGAACAGCAAGGCCTTTCCTAAAATGAAAACATACACAGAAACCAGTATTCCCTAGATGGATGACGTCCTTATTTCTGAGGACAGCTTGAAGAACAGACTAGCATCAAAGTAAAGTGATGGAATTCCTGACACTCAGAGGATGGATGGACAATTGACCTCAACCTACAGTACAATTTCTAGGCATCATTCGGTCCTCTGAAGGCAGACAACTACCACACCCCTTCCTCCACCACACAGGTTGCTTCCCAACCCCTATCATAAAAGAAGAAGATGAGAAACAGATAGGACTAGTAGGAAATAGCAAAAATCACATGTGGGGATTATCCTGAAACACACTGATCACATAACTAGTGTAAGGAAGTGAAAGGAACTGAGAAGGACAGAGACTCAAGAGGTACTTCTTTGGGAAATGTTGTCTGAAATCATCACACGTTGGTACCAGCTAATGAGGGCTCTGAGCATATCCTAGGGTTTGCTCACAAGGGTCTGCAACACCATCGCTGAGGACTGAAACTCTTCAAGACCTCAAAGCTTGCCTGATTGACTATTGGACTAAGAGATTCCCATGTTCTGAAAACAGATACCAACTCATTGAAAGGTTCACCTGGGCTCTCTCGGAGGCCCTACAAGTAGCTGAACCATTCACTGAAAATCAATTACACACACACACACACACACACACACACACACACACACACACACACCTGTCATTTCACCAATTACTTAAACATTCAAGGTTCTTCCTACCTTTTCTTTTTCACATTGATATTTATACTCACATGAAATGTCATCATTTCTAATGAACACTGATGGCAAAATAGAGATCCATTGACACAATATTCACAAAATGGAACTTCCCTGCTGTCATTTTCAATATAGCGTTTTTTAAAGTTCATACATATTTTAGGTTTTTGGTAACTTATACAGGAGAAGATCAGCATTGAAAAACTCTAAATACTGACAATGAGGTTTAAGCCTAGAGAACAAGAATTGTCCAATTTCATAGATAATAAGGAACCAAAGGGAAAGCATGGAAGCTGTAGTCGAATAATTTTACACATATGCATCCCCTATTATTCTACTACTGAGGGCGTGTTTTATTACCACTCTGCATGCATCAATTGTCTTCCACGTGCACCTGCACAGGTATAATGAATTACTACAGTAGAATGAAATGTCTGGGAACTACGTGGTGGCATCTATAATGAACAATTCAATTTCGATCTTATATTTGGTGAACTTCCACTGTTTGTCCCTTTAGACAATGGACCCTAAACAGAAGGGGGAATGAACCACGAGAGACTATGGACTCTGGGAAACAAACTGAGGGCTTCAGAGGGGAGAGGGGTGGGGGCTTGGGATGGGCCAGTGATGGGTATTAAGGAAGGTACATATTGCATGGAGAACTGGGTATTATATGCAAATAATGAATCACGGAACACTACATCAAAAACTAAGGAAATACTGTATAGTGACTAACATATCATAATAAAAAATTATTAGAAAAAAATTAAAGGTAAAAAAAAATACAGCTGTTCTGTTTCAAGAACAATCACAATTGAGAAAAAACTAACTTCCAATCCCTAAAGCCAAACACAGACCAAGTTCCATTTCACTCCCCTTTATTCACATTCTCTGTGGGTTCTAAGCTATTTCCCAACCTCCTTTCCTGCTGAGCAGGGAGCCCGGGCTCGATCCCAGAACCCTGGGATCATAACCTGAGCCAAAGGCACATGTTTATCTGGTGAGACAGCCAGGAGCCCCAGCCATGTTTTTCTTAAGCAAAAGGACACTTTCTCACAATGCCTTCACATGACTTCACATGGTACCAGAGATCTGAATTTGCCTCTAGGAGGTTGCAGATGAAGGCAATTGCAAACTCTCACAGTGGTTTATCAAATACAATGACCTGCCTGGTGACAGTGAAACTCTTATGAGCCCACGAGAGGGTGCTGTGACACTCAGCTGTGGCTGGGCTGGCACAGAGAACCAAATCCATTTCCCTGCCTGATGTCTGTGAGGAACAGATGCCCCCACTGTGAATGAGACCCTGCCACTGAGCTGTCCAGAGATGGCCATCCTCACGGAGGATGAGGATAAAGGACAATGCCTGAGGAGACCTCATCTGTCTCTTTTATCTTTTCATATTTTTGACAGTGGACAAATCACTGCCTAGGAGTCCCCAACTACCTTAGTCTTATCTGTGAATGGCCAAGAAGTTTTACAAAACACTTAAGATTTTGACCTCACAAATGCCCACTACCACTTACCATAGGGATTCAACATTAAGCAAAGATAATATTCCTTGGAAGAGAGGTCCTGCCCACTGTTGTTTCTCACTTATATGCTCATCTTCCTTACCTCATGGTAACATAACCACCTTGATTCCTGCTTCCGTCTTCAGGAAGGCTGAGGTGACTTGAAGGGCATTACCCTGACATCGTTCTTTCTTAGCAATAAGATGTGGACATTTCCCTAGTCCTACACACCCAAAGTTGAATCGCAATCAGGATTGAGGAGGTGATGAGAGTTGAAGGTGTTTTCCTGTACACGGTGGTTTATTACCAATAAGGATGGGTCAGAGTCCTCGAAATTCCAGAACCTTTTCATTAATGCTTCCTACTCGTGAAAGATGATGTACATTGGTCTTTCCCTGTATAGTGTGGTGACTCAGAGAAAAGTGCTTAACCCTTTCGTCAGACTTCCACGACCACTTTGGGGCTGGCTTCCATATTCACAAAGGATGATGTTAGGGCTATGAGGGTTCCTGTACACTGTTATTTCTTACAGATAAGTGTATGGCATTTTTGTTACATTGCCAGAACCACTTAGCGTTGGGCTTGCCGGCCTCCTGGGAACGAACCCTAACCCTAGTCGGCCCCCGAGGGGCCCCTCCAAGGGGCCTGGTGCCACAACGCCGGGGATTGGGGACCCCCGAGCCCAGCGCCGGAGTCACCCTGCCGCCCCGCAGCAACCCAGGCTGCTAGGGGCGCCGCCAGTCTTTCAGGGCGAGAGAATGGGCAGGGCCCTCCAAGCCCCCGGTGACCTTCGAAGGCCCCCCGCGCCAAAATGCTTGGGCCCACACTCCCTCTCGCCAGCGCCCTCACCTCGGCCTGCCCCTCCGCCTGCCACAGAGCTGGCAGAAGGGGCCTGCTGGACTCCTGGGGCCTAAAACTTAACCTAGGTCGGCCCCCGAGGGGCCCCTCCCAAGGATCCTGGCAGCGCAATGCCGGGGAATTTTGAACCCCCGTGCCCCAGTGCTGGACTCACTCTGCCACCCCACAAGCACCCAGGGTGCTAGGGGTGTTGCCAGTCATTCAAGAAGGGAGAACAGGCAGGGCCCTCTGATTCCCCTGCTACCTTCAAAGGCCCCCCGCGCAAAAACTCTGGCTCCCACGCTCCTGCTCCCCAGCGCCCTAACCTCGGCCCACCCCTCCTCTCGCTGCAGAGCTGGTGGATCAGGCCTGCTGCCTTCCTGGGGGCTAAAACTATCCCTAGGTCGCCCCTAAGGGGACTCTCCCAAGTGGCCTGGCGCCGCATGCCAGGGATTGGGGACCCCCAAGTCCCAGCACTGGAAGCACCCTGCCGCCCGGCCGCCACATGGGGCGCTAGGGGCGTCACCAGTCCTTCAGGGCGACAGAACTGGCAGGACGCTCCAAGCCACCTGCGACCTTCAAATGCACCCCGAGCCAAAGCCAAAATATTCTGGCCCACGCCCCTGCTTGCCAGCTATCTCACCTCGACCCACACCTCCATTCACTGCACATGGGCGGCACGAGCCTGCCAGCCTACTGGGGGCTAACCCTAACCCTAAGTCGGCCCCCAAGGGGCCCGTCCCAACGGGCCTGAGGCCGCAACATCGGGTATTAGGGAGCCCCGATCCCCAGCGCCGTACTCACCCTGCCGCCCCGCCGCCACCCGGGATGCTAGGGGTGCCACTGGTCATTCAGGGCGGGAGAATGGGCAGGGGCCTCCGAGCCCGCGGGACCTTCGAAGGCCCCCCCATCCAAAATGCTTGATCCCATGCTCCCGCTCCTCAGCACCCTCACCTCGGCCCGCCCCTCCACTCGCCGCAGAGCCTGCGGATGAGGCCTGCCCTCCTCCTGGGGGCTACCCAGAACCCTAGGTTGTCCCCTGAGGGGCCCCTCCGAAGGGGCCTGGCACTGCAATGCCTGGGATTGGGGACCCCCGAGCCCCAGCGCCGGACTCACCTTATCGCCCCACCGCCACCCGGGCCGCCAGGAGCACCGTCGGTCATTCAGGGAGGGAGAATGGGCAGATCCCTCCAAGCCCCTGGTGACCATCGAAGGCCCCCCGCGCCAAAACGCTTGGGCCCATGCTCCCGCTCACCTGCGCCCTCATCTCGGTCCGCCCCTCCGCTCACTGTAGAGCCAGTGGATCGGGACTGCAGGCTTCCTGGGTGTTACCCTAACTTTTGGTGGGCCCCCAAGGGGCCCATCCCAGGTTCCTATTGCCGCAACACTGGGGATTGGGGACTCCGGAGCCTCACCGCCAGACTCATCCTCCCGCCCTACCGCCACCTGGGCCGCTAGGGGCACCGCCGTTCATTCAGGAAGGGAGAACGGGCAGGGCCCTCCCAGCGACCGGCGACTTCGAAGGCCCCCCGCACCAAAATGCTTGGGCCCATGCTCCCGCTGGCCAGCGCCCTTACCTCGGCCCTCCCCTCCACTCGCCGCACAGCTGACGGATCGGGCCTGGGGGCCTTCTGGGGGCTAACCCTAAAGCTAGGTTGGCCCCCTCGTGGCCCCTCCCAAGGGGCCTGGCGCTGCAACGACGGGGAAAGGGGACTCCTGAGCCCCAGCGCTGGACTCACCATGCCCCCTGCCGCCACCCGGGCCACTAGGGGCACCGCCGGTCATTCAGGGCGGGAGAACGCGCAAGACCCTCCCAGCAAACGGCGACCTTCGAAGGCCCCCTGCACCAAAGCACTAGGGCCCATGCTCCCGCTCCCATCACCCTTACCTCGGCCTGCCCCTCCGCTCGCCACACAGCTGGCGAATCAGGCATCCTAGCCTCCTTGTGGCTAACCCTAACCCTAGGTAGGCCCCCTAGGGGCCCATCCCAAAGGGCCTGGCGCTGCAACACCGGGGATTGGGGACCCCCGAGCCCCAACGCCAGACTCTCCCTGCCGCCCCGCTGCTAAACGGGCCGCGAGGGGCGCTGTCGGTCATTCAGGGCAGGAGAACAGGCAGGGCCCTCCGAGCCCCTGGCAACCTTTGAAGTCCCCTTACGCCAAAATGCTTGGGCCCACCTTCCCGCTCGCCAGCGCCCTCATCTCATCCCACCCGTCCGCTCGTGCACAGCCGGAGGATCGGGCCTGCCGGCCTCCTGGGGGCTAACCCTAATCCTAGGTCAGACCCAAGGGGCCCCTGTCAAGGGGCCTGGCGCCGCAACGCGGGGATTGGGGACACCCAAGCTGCAGCGCTGGACTCACCCTGCCGCCCCGCCGCCATTCGGGCCGCTAGGGGTACAGCCTGTCATTCAGGGCGGGAGAATGGGCAGGGCCCTCCTAGCCCCCGGCGACATTCGAAGTCCCCCTGCACCAAAACATTTGGGCCCAGGCTCCCGGGCCTGCCGGCCTCCTGGGGGCTAACACTAACCCTAGGTTAGTGATAGCCTACTAAGGGGCCTGGCCCCACAACGCCGGGGATTGGGGACCCCAGAGCCCCAGCCAGGACTCATTTTGTCGTCCCGTCGCCACCCGGGCTGCTAGGGGAGCCGCCGTTCATTCAGTGTGGGAGAACAGGCAGGGCCCTTCGAGCCCAAGGCGACATTCGAAAGTGCCCCGCCCCAAAATGCTCCCATGGTCCCCCTCGCCAGCGCCCTCACCTCAGAACACCGATCTGCTCGCCGCACAACTGACATTTCGGGATTGCCAGCCTCCTGCGGTCTAACCCTAACCCTAGGACAGCCCCCGAGGCGTACATCCCAAGGGGCCTGGCACTGCACGCTGGAGATTGGTGACCCCCGAGCCGCAGCGCCGGACTCACCTTGCTGCCCCACTGTACCCGGGCCGCTAGGGGCACCGCCAGTCATTCAGTGTGGGAGAATGGGCAGGGCCCTCTGAGCCCCCGGAGACCTTTGAAGGCCCCCAGCGACAAAATGCTTCGGCCCACGCTCCCGCTTGCCAGTGCCCTTACCTCGGCCAGCCCCTCCACTCACCTCACAGCTGGTGGATCAGGCCTGCCAGCCTCCTGGGGGCTAACCCTAACCGTAGGTCGGCCCCCGAGGGGCCCGTCCGATGGGGCCTGGTGCCACAACGCCTGGGATTGCTGACACCCAAGCCCCAGCGCCGGACTCACCCTGCTGCCCCGCCGCCAACCCGGCCGCTGGGGGCGCCGCTGGTCATTCAGGGCGGGAGAATGGGCAGGGCCCTCCGAGCCCATGGCAATCTTCGAAGGCCCCCCATCCTAAACACTTGAGCCCTCCCTCCGGCTCCTCAGCGCCCTCACCTCGGCCCTCCCCTCCGCTCGCCGCAGAGCCGGCGGATGAGGCCTGCCCTCCTAGGGTGTCCCCTGAGGGGCCTAGGTTGTCCCCTGAGGGGCCCCTCCGAAGGGGCCTGGCACCGCAATGCCGGGGATTTGGGACCCCCGAGCCCCAGTGCTGGACTCACTCTGCCACCTCGCAAGCACCCAGGGCGCTAGGGGCGTTGCCAGTCATTCAGGAAGGGAGAACGGGCAGGGCCCTCCGATCCCCCTGCGACCTTCGAAGGCCCCCCGTGCAAAAACTATGGCTCCCATGCTCCTGCTCGCCAGCGCCCTAACCTCGGCCCATGCCTAAGCTTGCTGCAGAGCTGGCGGATCAGGCCTGCTGGCTTGCTGGGGGCTAACCCTATCCCTAGGTCGCCCCCGAGGGGCCCCTCCCAAGTGGCCTGGCGCTGCATGCCATTGATTGGGGACCCCCAAGTCCCAGCGCCAGACGCACCCTGCCACCCCGCCGCCACCTGGGGTGCTAGGGGCGTCGCCAGTCCTTCAGGGCGACAGAATGGGCAGGACCCTCTGAGCCACCTGCAATCTTCAAAGGCACCCCGAGCCAAAGCCAAATGCTATGGCCTACGCTCCCGATCACCAGCTACCTAACCTTGACCCACACCTCCATTCACTGCACATGGGCGGAACGAGCATGCCAGTCTCCTGGGGGCTAACCCTAACCCTAGGTCAGTCCCCGAGGGGCCCGTCCCAAGGGGCCTGGCGCCGCAGCGCTGGGTATCAGGGACTGCCGAGCCCCAGCGCCGGACTCACCGTGCTGCCCCACCACCACCCGGGCCGCTAGGGTGTCCCTGGTCATTCAGTGCAGGAGAATGGCAGGGCCCTCCGAGCCCACGGCGACCTTCGAAGGCCCCCACATCCAAAACGCTTGAGCCTATGCTCCCCATCCTCAGCACCCTCACCTTGGCCCACTCCTCCACTCCCTGCAGAGCTGGGGGATGAGGACTGCCCTCCTCCTGCGGCTACACATAACCCTAGGTTGGCCCCTGAGGGGCCCCTCCGAAGGGGCCTGGCACCGCAATGCCTGGGATTGGGGACCCTCGAGCCCCAGTGCCAGACTCACTATGTTGCCCCGCCACCACCCGGGCCCCTAGGAGCACCGTCGGTCATTCAGGGAGGGAGAATGGGCAGATCCCTCTGAGCCCCTGGCAACCTTCGAAGGCCCCCCCGTGCCAAAGCGCTTGGGCCCATGCTCCCGCTCGCCTGCACCCTCACCTCGGTCTACCCCTCCGCTCGCTGCACAGCCAGTGGATCTGGACTGCCAGCCTCCTGGGTGTTACCCTAACCGTTGGTGGGCCCCCTAGGGGCCCATCCCAGGTTCCTATTGCCGCAACACCGGGGATTGGGGACTCCCGAGCCCCAGCGCCCAACTCACCCTCCTGCCCTACTGCCACCTGGGCCGCTAGGGGCGCCGCTTTCATTCAGGGAGGGAGAATGGCAAGGGCCCTCCAAGTCACCGGCGACTTTCGAAGGCCCCCTGACCAAAACGCTTGGGCCCACGCTCCCGCTGGCCAGAGCCCTTACCTCGGCCCTCCCCCCCCGCTCGCCGCACAGCTGGCTGATTGGGCCTGCGGGCCTTCTGGGGGCTAACCCAAACCCTAGGTCGGCCCCCTAGTGGCCCCTCCCAAGGTGCCTGGAGCCTCAACGACGGGGATTGGGGACTCCTGAGCCCCAGCGCCGGACTCACCATGCCCCCCACCGCCGCCTGGGCCACAAGGGGCACCCCCGGTCATTCAGGGCGGGAGAACAGGCAGGACCCTCTGAGCCCCTGGTGACCTTCGATGGCCTCTCGCTCCAAAACTTTGGGCCCACTTTCCCGCTCGCCAATACCCTCATCTCAACCCGCCGCTCCGCTCACCGCACAGCCGGGAGATTGGGTCTCCTGGCCTCCTGGGGGTAACCCTAACCCTAGGTCAGCACCTGAGGGGGCCCTCCCAAGGGGCCTCGCGCCACAACGCCGGGGATTGGGGACCCCGAGCGCCAGCACCTGACTCACCTGCCGCCCAGCCGCCACTCGGAGGCTTGGGGTGCTGCCGTTCATTCAGGGCGGGAGAACGGGCAGGGCCCTCGGAGACACGGTGAACTTCGAAGGCCTCCTGCGCCAAAACGCCCAGGCCCACCCTCCCACTCACCAGCGCCCTCACGTAGGTCTGCCACTCCTCTCTTCACACAGCTGGCGAATAGGGCCTGCTGGCCTCCTAGGGGCTAAACCTAACCCTAGGTTGGGCCCCGAAGGGCCCCTCCCAAGGGGCCTGGTGCCACAACGCCGGGGTTGGGGACCCCCAAGCCCCAGTGCCTGATGCACCCTGCCGCCCCTCCCCACCCAGGCCGCTAGGGGCGCCGCCATTCATTCACCATGGGAGGATGGACAGGGCCCTCCGAATCCCCGCCAACTTTCGAAGGCACCCCGAACCAAAATGCTTGGGCCCAGGCTCATATTCACCAGAACCCTCACCTCAGCCCAACTCTCCACTCAACGCCCAGGTGGTGTATCGGGCCTGCCGGCCTCCTGGGGGCTAACCCTAACCATAGTTCCGCCCCCGAGGGGCACTTCCCAGGGGCCTGGCATCACAACGCTGGGGATGGGGACCCCGAGTCCAAGTGCCAGACTCACCCTGCTGCCCTTCAGCCACCTGAGCTGCTAGAGACCACTGGTCAATCAGGGCGGGAGAATGGGCAGGGCCCTCGGAGCCCCCGCTGAGCTTCGAAGCCCCCCCCCCGTGCAAAAACATTGGTTCCCATCCTCCTGCTCGCCAGCGCCCTCACCTCAGCCCGCCCCTCCGCTTGCTGCAGAGCCAGTGGATAGTGTCTGCCAGGATCCTGGGGGCTAACTGAAATCCTAGGTCGGCCCCGTGGGGCACAACCCAAGGGGCCTAGCTCTGCAACGCTGGGGATTGGTGACTCAGAGCCCCAGAGCCAGACTCACCCTGCCGCACTGTTCCCACCCAGGCCGCTAGGGGCGCCGCCGCTCATTCAGGGTGGGAGAACGGACAGGGCCCTGGAGAAACCATCGACATTTGAAGCCTCCTGCGCCAAAATGCAGGGGCCCACGCTCCTGCTCGCCAGAGCCTTTACCTCGGCCCGTGCACCTCTCGCCGTCCAGCCAGAGGATTGGGCCTGCCGGCCTCCTGGGTGCTAACTCTAACCCTAGGTCCGCCCATGAGGAGCCCCTCCCAAGGGGCCTGGCCCCTCAATGCTGGGGATTGGGGATCCCTGAGCTGCAGTGCGGAACTCACGCTGCCGCCCCACCTCCAACGGAGCCGCAAAGCACGCCGCTGGTTATTCAGGGCAGGAGAATGGGCAGGGCCCTCTGAGACATGGCAACATTCAAAAGCCCAGGGTGCAAAAACGCTGGGGACCACGCTCCCACTCTGCATCACCCTCAACTTGGCCCGCACCTCCGCTCTTCGCAGAGCCAGCGACTCGGGCCTGCCGGCCTCCTGGGCGCTAACCCTAACCCTAGGACAGCCCTTGAAGGTCCCTTCCTAAGGGGCCTGGCGACGCAACACCAGGGATTGGGGACCCCCAAGCCCCAGCGCCAGATGCATGCTGCCGCCCGCCCCACACATGCTGCTAGGGGCGCCGCCATTCATTCAGGGTGGGAGAACTGGAGGACCCTCCGAACCCCTGCCGACATTCGAAGGCGCACCGAACCAAAAAGCTTGGACCCAGGCTCATGTTCACCACCACCCTCACCTCGCCTCAATTCTCTGCTCGACGCACAGGTGGTGTATCGGGCCTGTGGGGCTCCTTGAGGCTAACCCTAACCATAGGTCGGCCCCCGAGGGGCTCTACCCAAGGGGCCTGGCATCACAACGCTGGGGATGGGGATCCTGAGCCCATGTGCCGGACTCACCCTGCTGCCCTTCAACCACTGGAGCCGCTAGAGGCCCCGCCGGTCAATCAGGGCAGATCGGGCAGGGCCCTCCGAGCCCACACTGACCTTTGAAGGCTCCCTGCGCAAAAACGTTGGCTCCCAGGATCCTGCTCACCAGCGCCCTCGCCTCGTCCCGCCCCTCTGCTTGCTTCAGAGCTGGTGGATAGGGCCTGCTGGGCTTCTGGCAGCTAACCAAAACCCTAGGTTGGCCCTGTGGGGACATCCCCAGAGGCCTGGCTCTGCAATGCTGGGGATTGGTGACTCAGAGCCCCAGAGCCAGACTCACCCTGCCGCACTGTCCCCACCCAGGCCGCTAGGGGCGCCGCAGGTCATAGAGGGCGAGAGAAGGGCAGGGCTTTCTGAGCCACCAGTGACATTCAAAGGCTCCCCGTGCCAAAACACTGGTGCCCACGCTCCCCCTCCCCAGCGCCCTCACCTCCGCCTGCACCTCCGCTCGCCGCACAGTGTGCGGATTGGGCCTGAAGGTCTCCTTGTGGCTAACCCTAACCCTAGGTTGGCGCCCCAGGGGCTCCTCCCAAGGGTCCTGGTGCCACTACACCGGGGATCTGGGACCCCAAGCCCCAGAGCCAGACTCACCCTCCCACAACGCTGCCTCCCGGGCCGCGAGGGGCGCCGCCGGTCATTCAGGGCGGGAGAATGGACAGAGCCCTGGAGAAACCGGGACATTTGAAGCCTCCAGCGCCAAAATGCAGGGGCCCACAATCCCGCTCCCCAGCGCCTTTAGCTCGGCCCACCCACCTCTCGCCGCCCAGCCAGAGGATCAGGCCTGCCATCCTCATGGGGGCTAACTCTAACCCTAAGTCGGCCCAGGAGGAGCCCCTCCCAAGGGGCCTGGCACCGCAACACCGGGGATTGGGGATCCCCGAGCCACAGCGTGGGATTCACCCTGCCACCCCACTGCCAACAGAGCCGCTAGGGGTGTCACTGGTTATTCAGAGCAGGAGAATGGGCAGGGCCCTCCGAGACATGGCACATTCGAAGGCCCAGGGCGCCAAAACGCTGGGGCCCACGCTCCCGCTCTGCATCCCCCTCAACTCAGCCCACACCTCCGCTACTCGCACAGTCGGCGACTCGGGCCTGCCGGCCTCCTGGGCGCTAACCCTAACCCTAGGACGGCCCCTGAGGGTCCCTTCCTAAGGAGCCTTGCGGTGCAACGCCAGGGATTGGCGACCCCCAAGCCCCAGCGCCGGGTGCACCCTGCAATCCCGCCCCACACGGGCCGCTAGGGGCGCCGCCATTCATTCTCGGCGGGAGAACTGGCAGGGGCCTCCGAACCCCCACCCACCTTCAATGGCTCCCAGAACCAACATGCTTGTGCCCAGGCTCATGTTCACCAGCACCCTCACCTCGGCCCAACTCTCCGCTCCACGCACAGGCGGTGTATAGGGCCTGCCGGCCTCCTGGGGGCTAACCCTAACTGTAGGTCGGCCCCTTAGGGGCCCTTCTCAAGTGGCCTGGCGCCCCAACGCCGGGGATGGGGCAACCGAGCCCAAGTGCCAGACTCACCCTGCTGCCCTTCAGCCACCTGAGCCACTAGGGACCCCGCTGGTCATTCAGAGCGGGAGAACGGGCAGGTCCCTCCGAGCCCCCACTGACCTTCGAAAGCCCCCCACGCTAAAACGCTTGGGCTCATGCTCAGGCTCGCCAGCGCCCTCACCTCGGCCCACCCTGCTGCGTGCCGCACAGACGCTAATCGGGTCCACCGGCATCCGGGGGGCTAACCGTAACCCTAGATCGACCCTTGAGGGGCCCCTCCCAAGGGGCCTGGCGCTGCAACACAGGGGATTGGGGACCCTGAGCCTCAGCACCTGACTCACCCTGCCACCCAGCCGCCACCCAGGGGCTTGGGGTGCTGCCGTTCATTCAGGGCGGGAGAACGGGCAGGGCCCTCCGATACACGGTGTCTTTTGAATCCCCCCCGCGCCAAAATGCCTGGGCCCACGCTCCCAAACACCAGCACCCTCACCTAGGTCCGCCACTCCACTCTCCACACAGCTGGCGAATAGGAACTGCCGAGTTCCTAGGGGCTAAACCTAACCCTAAGTTGTCATCCGAGGGGCCCCTCCCAAGGGGCCTGGTGCCGCATCGCTGGGGATTGGAGATACCTGAGCCTCAGGGCCTGACTCACCCTGCCACCCCTCACCACCCGGGCCGCTAGGGGCACCGCCGTTCATGCAGGGTGGGAGAACAGGCAGGGCCCTCGAGACCCCGGCGACCTTTGAAAGCCCCAAGTCAAAACGCTGGTGCCCAGGCTCCTGCTCGCCAGCACCTTTACTTTGGCCCGCCCCTCCTCTCACAGTCTAGCTGGCATATTGGGCCTGCCGGCCTCCTGGGGGCTAACCCTAACCCTAGGTTGGCCCAGAGGGGCCCCTCCCAAGGGGACTTGTGACCAAAGCTGGGGATTGGGGACAGCCGAGCCGCAGCGCTGGACTCACCCTGCCGTCCTGTCGACATCAGGCTCTCTGGGGCATCACTGGTCCTTCAGGGTGGGAGAATGGGCAGGGCCCTCGAGACTCCAGTGAATTTTGAAGGCCATCCGCGCCAAAATGCTGGGGCCCACGCTGGAGCTCGCCAGCGCCTTCACCTCAGCCTGCCCCTCCGCCCTCTGCACAGCTGGCAGATCAGGCCTGCCGGCCTCCTGGGGGCTAACTCTAATCCTAGGTTGGCCCCAGAGGGGCCCCTCTGAAGGGGCCTGCCGCCACAACGCCGGGGATTGGGGACCCTCGAGTCGTAATGCCGGACTCACCCTGCTGCCCCGCTGACACCAGTGGTGCTAGGGCGCCACAGATCGTTTTGGGTGGGAGAACGGGCAGGGCCCTCTGAGCCTCGGTGAACTTTGATGGCCCCAGCACCAAAACGCTGGGGCCCACGCTCCGCTCGCCAGCGGCCTCACCTTGGACCGCGACTCCATTCACCTCAAGATGGTGGATTGAGCCTGACGGCCTCCTGAGGGCTAACTCTAACCCTACCTTGGCCCCAGAGGGGCCCTTCCCAAGGGGCCTCGCACTGCAACGTTGGGTATAGGGAAGCCCGAGCCTCAGCACTGGACTCACCCTGCCGCCCCGCCATCACCCGGGCCGCTAGGGGCGCCGCCGGTCATCCAGGTGAGGGAACGAGCAGGGCCCTCCGAGCCCCCAGTGACTTTCGAAGGCCCCCTGCTCCAAAACGCGGGACCACGCTCCCGCTCTCCAGCGCACTCACCTCGGCCCGCCCCACTGCTCGCCACTCAGCAGGTGGATTGGGCCTGCCGGGCTACTGGGGGCTAAACCTAACCCTAGGTTGGCCTCCAAGGGGCCCCTCCCAAGGGGCCTGTCGCCGCAACACCGGGGATTGATGACCCCTAAGCCCCAGCGCTGGACTCACCCTGCTGCCCCGCTGGCACCCAGGCCACTAGGGGCGCCACTGGTCATTCAGGGCGGGAGAATGGGCAGGGCCCTATGAGTCCTGGTGAACTTCTAAGGGCCCATGTTCCAAAATGCTTGGGCCCATGCTCCCGCTAAGCAGCGCCCTCACTTCGACCCGCCCCTCTGCTCAACGCACAGCCAGCTGATCAGGTCTGCCAGCCTCCTGGGGGCTAACCCTAACCTTAGGTTGGCCCCCAAGGGGAACCTCCCAAGGGGCCTGGCACAGCAACGCCAGGGATTGGGGACCCCCGAGCCCCAGCACCATACTCTCCGTGCCGCCCCGCTGACACCGGGCACGCTGGGGCATTACTGTTCATTCAGGGTGGGAGAACAGGCAGGGCCCTCGAGACCCCAGCGACCTTCCAAGGCCCCCCGTGACATAATGCTTGGGCCCACGCTCCAGTTCGCCGGCGCCCTCGCCTCGGCCTGGCCCTCCGCTACCGCACAGCTGGCAGATAATGTCTACTGGAATCCTGGGCGCTAACAGTAACCCTAGGATGGCCCCAGAGGGGCCCCTCCCAAGGGGCCTTGCGCTGCAATGCATGGCATTGGGGACCCCCAAACCGCAAAGCCAGACTCACACTGCCAACCTGCCACCACCCAGGCGCTAGGGGCGCCGCCGCTCATTCAGGGCGGGAGAACGGACAGGGCCCTCCGAGCCTCTAGCGACTTTCAAAGGCCCCCTGCGCCAAAACGCTAGATACCATACTCCTGCTCGCCAGCGCACTCACCTCATCCCACTCCTCCACTCCCCGCACAACTGGCACATGGGTCCTGCTGGCCTACTGGGTCTAACCCTAACCCTAAACCCTAACCCCTAACCTTAAACCCTAAACCTTAACCCCTAAACCTAACCCTAACTCTAACTTCTAACCCTTACCCTAACCATAACCCTACTCTAAACCTAACAATAAACCCTAATCCTTAAACCCTAAACCCTAACATTAACACTAAACCCTAAACCCTAACCCCTAACCCTAATCACGAAACCTTAAACTCTAAACCCTAACCTTAACCACTAACTATAAAACCCCAAACCCTAACCCTAAACCCTAACCCTACCCGGCCTTACCATACCCCTAACCCTACCCCTAAACCATAACCTAACCCTAAACCTAACCCTAATCCTACCCTAACCTGTACCCTAACCCTAAACGTAACCCTAACACATACTCTAATCTGTACCTTAACCCGTACCCTAACCCTAACCCTAACCCGTACCCTAAGCCGTACCCAAATCCGTACACCAACACTTACCCTAAACCGTACCCTAAACCGTACCCTAAACTGTACCCTAATGTGTACCCTAACCCATACCCTAACCCTAACACGTATTCTAAACCTAACCCGTACTCCAACCCTAACCCTAACCCTAAACCCTAACCCTTACCCTAAACCCTAATCTGTACCCTAACTCGTAACCTCTAAACTGTAACCCCTAAACCCAACCCTAACCCGTACCCTCTCCTTACCCTAACCCTAACCCTTACCCTCAATCATACCCTAACCGTAACCCATACCCTAACCTTAACCCATACCCTAAACCGTACCCTAACCCCGGGGATTAGTAAACCTGAGCCCCACCATGGGACTCAGCCTGCCACCCCTCAGGAAACCATGCCCCTTGGGGCGCCACAGAGCATCCCGTGCAGGAAAACTGGTAGGGCCCCCCTGAGCCCCCAGCGATCCTCGGCGGCCCCATACACCCCAACCCTGAGGCCCACGCTTATCCCGCCCCACACCTTCCCTTCAGCTTGCCACCGAGCTCGTCGCAGAGCCAGCAGATCAGGCCTGCCGGGTTCCTGGGGCCTAGAACTGACCCTAGGTCAGCTGGGTAGGGCCTCTCCCCTGGGGCCCGGTGCCGCAGCCCCAGGGACTGGGGACACCTGAGCCCCACTGCAGGACAAAGCCTGCCAGCCCGCAGGAAACCGTGCCCCTTGGGAGGCTGTAGAGCATTCAGGGCGGGAGAACCAGGAGGGCCCCCAGAGCCCCCAGCGAACATCGGCAATCCCTAAACCCAACCTTGAAGCCCATGCTCACCCCACCCCACACCCTCACCTCAGCCCATGCGGAGCTCGCCACATAGTGGGCAGATCTGGCCTGCGGGGTTCCTGGGCGCCAACCCTAACCCTCGTTCATCTGTGGAGGGGCCCCTCCCAAGGAGCCTGGAGCCGCAGCTGCGGGCATTTGGGACACCTGAGCCCCACAGCAGCACTCAGTCTGCCACCCCGCAGGAAACCGTGCCCCTTGGGAGGCCATAGAGCATTCAGGGCGGGAGAACCAGGAGGGCCCTCCTGAGCCACCAGCGAACTTCGGCGGCCTCCCGCACCGGAACCCTGAGGCCCATGCTCACCCTCCCCACACCCTCACCTCAGCCCGTGTAGCTCGCCATACAGCCAGCAAATCGGGCCTGCGGGGCTCCTGGGCCTAACCCTAGCCCTAGGTTGGCCGTGGGTATGGGGGCCTCCCCAGGAGCCTTACACCGCAGCCCCGGGGAATTGGGATACCTGTGCCCCACTGCAGGACTCAGCTTGCCACCCGACAGGAAACATTGCCCCTTGGGGCTCTAAGGAGCCTACAGGGCACGAGAACTTGGGGAGGCCCCCAGAGCCCATCCCCATCATTTGGCAGCCCCCCATGCCCCAACCCTGAGGCCCATGCTCACCCTCCCCCATGGCCTCCTCTCAGCCCTCCACAGAGCTCGCCGCACAGCCTGCAGATTGTCCCTGCTGGGCTCCGGGACCCTAACCCTTACCCTAGGTTGGGCAGAGAGGGGCCCCTCCCCAGGGTCCTGGCAACCAACTCCAGGGGATGGGGACACCAAAGCCCCACCGCAGGACTCAGCCTGCAACCCACAGTAAACTGTACCATTTTGGGACACAACAGAGCATTCAGGGCAAGAGATTTGGGGCACCCCCTGAGAGCCCCTTCTGGTGAACCCCGACCTTTGTGGGCCCTTCCAGATGAAACCCCAAGGCTCACACTCACCCGCCCTTGTGCCCTCATCTCACTCGGCATGAGAGTTCTCTGAGCACTGGGCAGTTCAGATCTGCTGTCTCTTGAGGCCTAACCTAACCCTGGGTCTTCTGCTGAGGGTCCCTCCCCGTTTGCCTGCCTCCAAGGCACCAGGCATTGGGCTCACCACAGCACGACTAGAGGACTCAGCCTGCCCCACAGCAGGAAACTGTCCATTTGGGGCTGCAGCAAGAATTCATAGGAAAATAGGAGGGCCCCCTTCAGCCCATCCCAGGCAACCCCCACTTTCAGAGATCTCCCCGGATCCAATTAGTAGCTTCACAATGACCTTTAAACTTGCTCTCCACAGAGATCTTTTGAAATTCTCCACACTTCCAACCGATGGCACCATCCAGCTTCAGTGCCTTACCCAGCTTTAGGTCTTGAGATGGATTAAAATGGGAAGTCACTTCACTGATGACAACGTACTGGTGACCAAAAGATACATGCATAAATGCTTCATATCACTTGGCTTTAGGGAAATGCAAATCTAAACCCCTATAGATGCCATATCACACGAGGCTGAATATCTAAAAATAAGAAGACATGAAACTATACATGTTGGAGAGGATGTGGTGAAACAGGAACCCTCTTACACCCCTGTACGAATGCAGTCCG